>NC_135668.1:55114371-55454996 GCF_964188315.1 Podarcis muralis
ATTAAATATTATCCTTCCTCACTCATGCTAGTACATTCCCCTGTGTATTGCAAGAAGCTTGTAGATTCATTAGAATCTCTTGAGTTAAGCAATCCAGTCTGGCTTCTCCAGATTGGGTTTGTTCCTGCTAAATTCCCTTTTAATTCCCTCTTAAAAAGAATAAAGACACAACAGTCTTCTCTTAAAAGTAAGAAGTTTACTTACATTCAGTTCACAGTATGATCCTGAAGGCAGCCTTTAGCTTGTAGTTACAGAAGAGAGTGTGAGTTTATCCCATATGGGGATTGAGCCCATGCGCTGCTGGCTGAGAGCCAGCAGACAGCAAAAGACATCAAGAGAGCAGCATCAAGAGAAGCGTCAAGAGAGAGGGAGAGGGAAGATGGCTGCATGAACAGTCCTTTTACGGGGTCTCCCAGGGTCACGCCCATCTACCTGGTCACACGCAGGGGGAGGATGCTCCAGAAAGGTGTGACAGGAAGTCCTCCTGGCACTGGAGTAACACCCCCTTGTGTGTCCACTCTGGGCAAACAGGAAATGTTGTATTTGACTGCTACATCCCACAGCCCAGTGGCCCCAGCCAGGCCCAGAGCTTGGCTGCGGAGGAGAAGCAGCCATCGCCCAGAAGCTCCCTTGCGCCCTTGGCAAGGAGATGAGAGGTCAGCACCCGCCTCTCCCTTGGCCTGGCTGTGCAGGGTGGGATAGTCAAAGAGCAGTATAGGCCAGACGCCCACTCTTTGCTAGGCTGGCACATGAGAGGCGCTGAAGCTCTAGTCTGCCAGAGAGGACTCTGCAGTGAGAGATGCTCCCGCTGTGCCCTGAGAGCGAGGGGGCCCAGCTCTGTATCTCCTCCAACCTGCCTGGGCTCATCCTCTCTTCTTCGTCACTTTCCACCCAGCCAACTGTGAGAGCATCTGCCTTAAAGCAGCCGGGATTCCTCCATCAAAAAGGCTCAAACCAGCTTCCCTTTGAAGCTGCAAAGGAATGACACCCTGCTGAACTCACAAACCTGAGGAAGGAAGGATAATATCTAGCAAATACCGTATTGGCCCGAATATAAGCCGCACCTTTAAAATTGGGGGGGGGGGGGAGAGAAAGACAATACCTGAATATAACCCGCTCCCTTAAAATTCTGCAGGCACTCACACCTGTAAATGGCAGATGTAGAATAAAATCCTGTGGGTACTAGAGAGGACCCGCCAGTGGGTTAAACACTTGTTCATAGCACCGTAAATGCAAATAAAAAACCAATACTGCACTGTAAAATTCGGGGAAAGCTATGAATGACATTAGAATTGATTGCACAACAGTCTCAAGCTTGCAAATCGGCAAGAAAACATTTTGACCGCATGTCTGTTTCAGCAGCTATATCGTAAAAGTCAATCTTTGTAAGGTCGCGAATTTAAGCCGCACTTATAACTTTTCACGGTTGGAATTTGGCAAAAAGAAAGTGCATCTTATATTCAGGCCAATACCGTATATCCTCTCCCAGCATCTATTCTTACCCCAACAGAGAGCAAGCTCCTAGCCACTCTGAGCCAGATGGGAAGGATGTGGGGGTCAACCTAACTGACCCCCAGGGAGTCAGGAGTTGCAACGGGAGAGGAGGGAGGTCTGGGGGGAAGCCTGGCTAGAGGAGAAGGCAGCAGGAAGCTTCCACTGGGAGGGGGGCTGTTTGAGTGGATGGAGAGCAAAGGAAACCGCCCCCCAGAGGTTCTCCCCGGGGCTCCTCTCTGGGTAGGTGGGGCTGCCACAGCCCTTCTTAGTCCTTCCTTGGTGCTCCAGCTTCTGACTGGAGGACCTGGGGGCTCCCCCCCCCCAGGGTGCTCAGCTGCCCCTCTTTGCGTCCCACAGCTTGCTTCTCGCCCACGGCGCCAAAGTCTCCCTGAAGAACAGAGCCGGCCAAGTGGCTCTGCAGTGCTGCAAGCCCAGCTCCCCTTCCTGGCGGGCCCTGGAGGCCGCCTCTGCGCGGCCCCCCCACCCGACGGAGAGGCTCCTCTGCAGGTGAGCGGCACCCGGGGGCGGCTGGGCTAAGGCGGGAGGGACCCCCTCCCTCCAACCGGGCTGCAGCTGTGGCTCAACGGCCGCTCTTGTCGTCCCCAGAGACATCTCCCGGGGCTTTGAGCAAGTCCCCATCCCTTGCGTCAACGGGGTGGACGAGGAGCCGGCGCCCGGAGCCTTCCTCTACGTCACGCAGAACTTTGTGTCGGACTCTGCGGTGCTTCCAGCGACGGGCTGGGGCAGAAGTCAGGTGAGGGGCATTGTCCACCCACTCCTCTTCCGTGCTCCAGGGTGAGTCGGAGGGGCTGAAGTTGCTGGGTGGGCAGGGAAGCCCCACCATCCATCCAGACGCCCCACAACTCTGGGGCGTCTTCTGAGCAGCCCTCCAAACCAGAGACATTTCATAGGGCTGCGTTTCGACCATTCAGGCCTCCTTGTGCTGTTTGAAGGCATCCTCTGCCAACCTGGCGCCCTCCCAAACCCAACAAATAGCATGTTTTGGAAGACCCGGGGCTGACAGGGTCTGTCCTCAGAAACCCTTGGAGGGCGCCAGGTTGTCGAATGGTGCAGAGAAGTGATGCTGCTCCTGTTGACGTTGTTTCCGGCACCTGGAGCCTTGAGGGTACCCAAACCAGGTGGCTTGAGAAGGAAGGATCTGGCGGGCCTCTGCCAGGGCTGGCTCCCTGTAGAGGACCGCCGAAGCAAAATAGTAATAAAAATAAATAATAACGAATTAGGCGTCTGCCAAGCTGTGGCTGCAGAGTGCCCTCTGGGGGCCTTGTAGGGGCCTGAGCGTGACCCCGAATCGCCTGACCGCCTTGCCTTCTTTCAGCACTGCGAGTGCGCCAGTTCCTGCTCTGCGCCCACCTGCCCGTGTGTCGAGCGCAGCCTGCGCTCCTGGTACACTCCGGTGAGAGCCGCTCCCGCCCTTCCTGGGGCCAGGCGGGGAGGTCAGCCGGAGCCACTGAGGGCCAGCCGGCCGTTTCTCTCCTCTTGTGGTCCAGGATGGCCGGCTGGCGCCAGACGCGGCCGGCAGCAGAGCCGAGGCGGGCCCCATCTACGAGTGCCACATGCTTTGCTCCTGCGCCAGCTCCTGCCCCAACCGGGTGGCGCAGAGGGGCCTCAGGTGAGCCCCCTTTCCCTGGGCCAGGGGCCTGCGGGCTCCCCGGTAAGTTCACCGACTTAATATATAGAGCTGCCCCACAGCAGAAGTACTTTAGGAAGGCAGTGGGGTGTAGTGGTGAGAGTGTCAGACCCTGGGAGATGAGGGTTCGAATCCCCACTCTGTCATGAAGTTCACTGGGTCAGTCACAGCCTCTTAGCCGACCTCACAGGGTCGTTGTAGGGATCAAATGAGGAGGGGGATGAACCGTGGACTCCTTGGAGAAGAAGGTGGGAGACAAATGGAACAGATAAACACTTCTGCTGACCTGCTTAAGGAAGCTGGAGGGGCCAGCCAGGTGGGCATGTCTGTCACCAGCCCAGAGATCTCCGTGTGGTCGCAGTTGGCACCCGCGCCAGTTGTGAAATGCGCTTGGTGCCTGGGGAATTTCGAAGGCTGGGTGGGAGCACCCACCAGCCTGGGTCAGATGCCTTGGCACCCTCTTCCTTTGCCCCCTGGCCAAATGGCACACGATGGTGTCAACGGCCTCTCCTTCTGAGGACGTTCTTAAGCAGAGCTTGGATGGCCGCCCATCAGGGGTGAATTGGTTTGGACTCCCGCATGGCAGGGGGTTGGACTAGATGACCCCTGGTGTCCCCCCCAACCTTGCCATTCTGTGATTCTACGAGCAGCCCCTTTCCAGATTCCTGCTTCCCGTGAGGGGACCCTTTGTTCTTTTCCATTAAGGAGACGGCGCTTTGCGCGTTCAAACGCTGCCACTTTCACAGGGGCAGAAATACTTGCCGCAGCCCTGCGAGAGAAGCAAAGGAGGGAATCGAAGCCCACCCCCCCTCGCCACTTGGCTCTCCCTCCGTGCCAGCCCACCCAAGTCGCCCCCTTAGAAAAACAACCCCGCTTGCCACCCCGCCCTTGGGACTCTTGCTTGCCTGCTTCTCTTCTCGCCCCGCAACCCCCCTCGCCCCTCTGGTGCCCAGTGGGGGTCCCGCTTTCCGCTGCCCGAGGTGGGCCCCAGCACCCTCTCATCCGCAGGACGCAGCTGCAGCTGTACCGGGTGCCAGGCAAGGGCTGGGCAGTGCGCACGATGCAGGAGGTGCCCCGAGGAGCCTTCCTTTGCCAGTAAGTCCCGGCGGGGGGGAGAAGAGAGGGGCTGAGTCCAGGCAATTCCCCTCCCCCCAAAAAAACCCTCATGGCCCTTTCCTCCCCGCCAGGTACTTTGGGGAGCTGATTTCCAGCGCCGAGGCTGCCCAGCGAGAGGACGCCGCCTATTCCTTTGTGGTGGACATGCAGGTGACATTTCCGCCTCCACTTGGGGGGCGGGAGGGGTTTGTGCCCCCTTCCTGGGGGGCGGGCACTGGAGCTCAGCGTTGCCCCCCTCTCCCCGCAGGCGGGCCCCGAGTGCTGCCTGGACGGGCGCTTCTACGGCAGCGTGGGCCGCTTCCTGAACCATTCGTGCCAGCCCAACCTGGTGGCTCTGCCGGTGGTCGTGGGGCACGAGATCCCCGGCATCGCCTTCTTCAGCGCCCGGGCCATCCAGGCGGGCGAAGAGCTGGCGTAGGTGGTGCTGCTGGAGAGAAAGGGGGCTGCCGTGGGGTGAAGGGGCCCCCACCTCCATGCCTGCCCCCTGGACTTGCAACCAGCCAGGAGGCGGGGGGCTTCTCGGACTTCAGTCTCAGGTTTGCCCTTGCAAGACTCAGCCGGGAGGAGGCGCTGCTTGGAGCCAAGCCACTTGGCGCTGCCCGTCATTAGCTCTGGCGCCACCTGCTGGTGACCTCCCGGGGGCTTCAGCCACTCCCGAATGGGCGCCTGGCAACCGCAAGAGACGTGACTCTCCGCTCCTGCTATCCCCCGCCCTTGAACAGAGCAGCACTTTGGCTGCAGCAAATGGGGTGGCGAGAGCCGGTCCCGGAGTGTCCTCTGATCTCCTGCCGGATTGGGGGCGGCGGGAGGGGCCCAGTTTGCCCCCGGCGACGAGGGGAGCGGGCGCCCCGTCTTCACTCGGCGGCGTTTCTGCCCCTCGCAGGTTCGATTACGGCGAGCGCTTCTGGGAGGCGAAGGGCCGCCGCTGGGCTTGCTTGTGCAAGTCGCCCGGCTGCAGATACCGGCCGTCGAGGGAAGGGCCAACGGCAGACGACGCTGCCGCCGCCGCAGGAGACCCCGGCCTGGGCACTTCCACGTCCTACCCGCTACGCGGCTTCTCGCGCAAATCCGCGCGGAGCAGCCCGCTGAAGACGGCCCCGCGCCGCTCCGCGCGGTCCCGACGGCGCCCCCTGCGCTAGCCCGCGGCCCCAGCTCCTGTCTTGATCCCTCCCAATAAAGAGCCGAAGCCAGCCGCCTGTCTCGGGCCTGATTGCTGCGTCGGGGGCCGGGTTCCGTAGGGCGAGGTGGAAGAGGGAGCGGAGGCTCCTTCGAACAGAAGGCGCTTGGAACGAGCTTTCTGCAAATGCGGCCCCGAAGTGCAAATAAGGGGCCAGGAAGGATGGCGACGGCGACCCAAGACGGGAACCCTTCTGCTCTTGTCCGCACCGTCTGGTCCACTCAGCGGTCCGGCCGAGGGAGCCCCCGCCTGGGCCAAGAGGAGGGAAGGGACTCGCCCGCCGAGCTGCTGCTTCTCGCCCCGCACCAGCCTCGTGCAAAACTGAAGGAGCCGGACGGGGCGCTTCCCCGGGTTGGCCGCGACCCGCTGCCGCGCTCTGCACGCGCGCAGAGGCACCGGGCGCCAGGTGGAAGGCTGGCCGTGCAGGCCAGCAGGGGGCAGCCGAGAGCCGCCCGGCCTCCGGCCCGACGACGGTGCCCCGCCGCAGAAGCGGCCACTTGGCGCCGCCGCCGCCGCCCGCCTGCAGCAGCCCGGCCGCTCCGGGGCCGCCGCCATGACCATCAGCGCGCTCCGCCCGGGGGGCAGCCCGCGCCTGCAGCTGCCCTGCCTGGCCAAGGTGGGTGGGGGCGGGCGGGGGGCGGCTGCAACGCCCGGGGGGCGTCGGAGGTTGCCTTGGGTCTCCGCCAGCCCCGTAGGCGGCGGGGTGGGGTGGGGTGCCCCGGGTCCCCCCGCTGCCCCTCCGGGAGCCAAGGGGTCTGGGTCTGAGCGGCTGCCGCCCCGCAGATGGAGCGCGTGGTGCTGGGCATGCAGGACCCGGACATGGGCATCAAGCTGCGCAGTCAACGCCTCCTGCTCACGGTCATCCCGCACGCCATGACCGGTGAGTGACTCTCCCCCGAGGGGGCGCCCCACAGCGCGCCCCGCCGCCCCTCCGGCGCCGCTTCGCCTTCCCGGCAGCGGCGCCTCCCGCGGGGATCTCGGCGGCGGCTGCGCAAAGCTGCCTCTGGGTGGATGGATGGACACGGGAGGGCCGGTCTGAGCCCCGCGGAGGCGCCCCAGCAATGACGGGGCCGGTGGGGGCGGGCGGCGCCGGGCTCCCTGCTGACCGGGGGGGCTCCCTCTCCCCGCAGGATACGACATCGTGGAGTGGCTCCTGCAGAAATACGGCCTCTCGGAAGAGGGTGAGTCGGCGCTGCGCAAAGCCTCTGCCGCGCCCCGCGGAGCTGCTCGAGGGCGCGGCTGCGGGCGGGCTGATGTGCCGGAGGGCGGGCGGGGGGCGGCTGGGCGGGGGGCTGCTCACGATCCTCGTCCTTCCCGCAGAGTCCCTGCACCTGGGTAAGCTGATCGTGAAGCACGGCTACATCTACCCGCTGAAGGAGCCCCGCAGCCTCGCCCTGCGCGTCGACGAGACGCCCTACCGCTTCCAGGTGGGTCGGCCAGCATCTCTGGGGAGGCAGGAGGAGGAGGAGGGCGGTCCTTCTCTCAGGCTCCGGGAAGCCTGGGGGCGCAGAGTCTCAGTCTGCATCGGGCAGCCCCCTTGAAGCGCAGCTGGGGGTGGAGCAGCGCGGCCTCTGGGGGCCAAAGGGGCTTGGCTGCCTCTTGCCCCACTCTCCCCAATCAGGCAGGGCCGGGTTAAGATCTCTAGAGGCCCTAAGCACTTGGAAGATTTGGGTGCCCCCATAGATATCTAATTCAAAATATAAACTATAATAAACTGCAGAATAGATTTTAGTTTTTCAAAATGAAATGAAACCTACAGTCAGATGGAAAATAATATTTATTTTTATATACTTTATTTACATTTTTTTGGGGGGGTGAGGGAATCCCATACTTTTTCTAACTGCAAAGTCCATGGTAAATCCGGCAGTGGGAGATGTCTGTGGTGCCCTCTTTCGATGATGCCCTTAGCAGGTGCTGCTTTCGGTTCATAGTTAATCCGGCCTCTCTCTCTGCGCTCCGCAGACCCCCTATTTCTGGATGAGCACCAAGTGGCCAGCGACAGACCTGGATTATGGTGAGAGCCACTTCTCTGCCCCCCCCCAAGAGCCAAGGGAGTCCCAGGAGACCTCTGGGCAGCTTGAGCCCAGGCAGTGGGGGAACCCCCACCCAGGTTCCCTGGCCAATAAGAGACCCTCCCTTTTCCAGCCATCTACCTGGCCAAGAAGAACATCCGCAAGCAGGGAGAGCTCATTGAGCATGAGAAGGTAAGGGGGGCATGGTGGGTGGGGACAGGGGGGAGGGGGGAGTGCAGCCCCCTCTTCATGCTTCCTGGCTCCCCTCTTCTGGAATGACGGTATCCCCTGCAGGAAGATTACAACCAGCTGCACAAAAGGATCAACCACACCTGGGACTTTGTTGTTATGCAGGCCAGAGAGCAGCTCCGGTGAGTTTGTGGGGGGCAGGAGGAGGTGGCAGCCATGTGGGGTGTGGGGCTGGGAAGCCAGAGGCCCTGAAGCTCCGTCCCTCCCTCCTCTTGACCTCCAGGGCAGCCAAGCAGCGGCGGAAAGGCGACCGGATCGTCATCGAGTGCCAGGAACAGGCCTACTGGCTCGTCAACAGGCCCCCGGTGAGGCGGAGAAGGAGAGGCAGCCCAGCCTGAGAGAGGCTGCTCCCCTTGCAGGAGGCTGCCAGCCCCACTGTTCTCCTAACTCGCAGGGCCACATGGGGGGCAGGGGACCAAAGGCCCTTCTAGCCCAGGCAGATGCCCCCTAAGAAGCCCACAAGTGCAGAGCCGGCGACACACCAGCGAGTGGGGGAGCTGCGCGGCTTTGCTGGTGGCCTCCCCTTTCCCTGCATGCCCGCCAGCTGTACCCCGCCAACCATAAGGCTGCCAGGCGTGCAGCTTCCCTCCCAAGCCTCTGCGGGGATCGCTCTCCCACAACAGCATGGGGGAGAGTTGCACACCCCCAAATGGCTGGCAGTGCGCGGTTACGGCCACCCCAACACTATCTGTGGTATTTTGGGGGCGCTGGGTGGATATTTGCACCACATCTGCTAAAGACGGCCCTGCACAAGTGGGGCATGAGCTGAACAGCGTGACCCCTAGCAACTGGTGTTTAGGGGCAGACTGCCCATGAACAGGAAGGGTTTGTATGGCTTTTTGGGATGCAGGTGGCACAGTGGTCTAAACCACTGAGCCTCTTGGGCTTGCTGGTTGGCAGTTCGAATCCCCATGACTGTCCCAGCTCCTGCCAACCTAGCAGTTTGAAAGCACACTAGTGCAAGTAGATAAATAGGTACCACTGTGGTGGGAAGGTAAACAGCATTTCTGTGCGCTCTGGTTTCCGTCACGGTGTCCCGTTGCGCCAGAAGCGGTTTAGTCATGCTGGCCACATGACCCGGAAAGCTGTCTGTGGACAAAGACCAGCTCCCTCGGCCTGAAAGCAAGATGAGCCCTGCACCCCAGAGTCGCCTTTGACTGGACCTAACCATCCAGGGGTCCTTGACCTATATGGCTGTTATTGCTAATAGGTATCACACGAGCTTTCCCAGCCATCTCGGCTGCCACCTCCCACTGCCCTGTTCTTCCAGCCAGAGTGGCATTGCAGAGGGGATGGCATGGGCATCTCCTGGGCAGTGAGCTGCTGCTCCTCCTCCTTCACTGGCCTCCCTTGCCCACAGGCAGCTGGGTCCAGAGCAGAGGAGGCCCCTGAGGCCCCTCCTTGACCCCTCTGGCCCTGGGAGGCAGGCCAAGAGTTTATCCTGCACCCCCAGGGCGCCTCCAGGTTGGCAGCAGAGTGGGAACTTGGAGCCCTGCTTGCTCGGGAGCAGGGTGGGCCCCCCGCTCTGGGAGGGAAGGGTAAAATCCAGCCCCTCTCTCTCCTGCTTGCAGCCTGGCAGCCTTAATGTGATGGAGGAAGGGCCGGAGAGGAGGAACTGCCAGAGCACCCGAGTCCAGCTGGTGAGTGCGGGGGGTGGGGGTTGGTGGCAGATCTGGGGGGGCAGTGGGGAGCGATGGGCACATTGCTGGGCCACCCTTGCCCTGGGCTCTGTGCCCCAGACCTCCCTGGGCAGCTGCTGCAGCTGCATAAGAGCCTTTGGCATGGCTTGCTGGCTCTCAGCAATGCTCCCAGCACCTGCCTCTTGTTCACCCATGGTGGGGGGCACCCTCTGTGCCAGCCTTACCGCCTGCTTTCACCTGGTGGTAGAGCGATGCCTGCCTTTGGCTTCCTTGCAAGGGGCTCTCTCTGTTCCCTGCTCCTCCATTGCAGTGGGTGAGTTGCTGGCCCAGAGTGGGGCTGGCAAAAACCTCCTGTGCCTGCCCCACTGCGGGTTCCCCTTTGGTGAGGACATGCCTCTGTGTTGACCTTTCTCTTTCTGGAAGGTGCCTGTCGCCCTGGCTCCCTTCGCCCCCTCGGCAGGCCCCCCCCGGGCTTTGAAGATTATAATATTAATATAATTATTCATACTTCACCTTTTTCCCTGATGGGACTCAAGGCGGTTCACAGATATAAATAAGAACTGCTATAAACCTGGCTGGGGGGCAGGGGGTGGGCAGGAATTGTGGGCAGGAACGGTAAAAGGGAACAGGTGTGAGCGCCTGTGGAATTTTAAGGGAGCGGCATTTTTCTTTTTTCCCCTTGAATTTTAAAGGTGCGGCTTATATTCAGGTGTGACTTATATTCGAGCTGTACAGTATACTGTTTTACTTCTATCAATGTTTAATTGTTTTTTAAGTAAAACAGTATACTGTACAGTTCGAATATAAGTCACACCTGAATATAAGCCGCACCTTTAAAATTCAAGGGGGGGAAAAAGAAAAATGCTTGAATATAAGCTGCTCCCTTAAAATTCCACAGGCGCTCACACCTGTTCCCTTTTACCGTTTGTCTGTCTCAGCAGCGATCTCACAAAAAATGCCAGTTTTTGTATGGCCATGAATTTAAGCTGCACTTTTAACTTTTCGGAATTTGGGGGAAAAAGGTGCAGAATGTAAATGGGTAAAACTGATGGTAACTGCAGCCAGACAGGTTATAGCGAGTAATTGGAAAAATGCAGAAGAGTTAGGGGTGAACCAATGGAGGAAAAAACTGGATAATATCGTAATTTTAGAATATCTAACGGTGAAGATACACAGAATGAAAGGGTTTAAGGTCAGTGAGAAAGAGGAGGATTGGTTTGAGAAGATTATTTGGGTAGGTTTGAACAATTTGGGGCAATTAAAATGTTAAAAGTTAGATAAACCTTGTGGATGGAGGAGTGTTAACGTATATAAAATTGTACATATCGTTGATTTGAATATGTTATTATTGATTGTGCATACCCAATGTACCAACTGCCTGGGGGGTTTCACTCTTTGTGTTTTGGTTGTTGGTAAAAAATAAAAAAAATAAACACTATATATATATATTTGGGCCGATACGGTACATATACAGTGGTGCCTCGCAAGACGAAATTAATTCGTTCCGCAAGTTTTTTCTTCTTGCGAGTTTTTCGTCTTGCGAAGCACGGTTTCCCATAGGAATGCATTGAAAATCAATCAATGCGTTCCTATGGAGACCGTCCGCAAGGGGCGGCAGGGAGAAGATTGCTTCTCCCCATTGCCTGCCCCGCAATCTAGGCGCGCGCGCCTTCCCCTCTGTCCCCGGAGATTGCGGGGCTGGCAACGGGGAGAAGCGATCTTCTCCCCGCCGCCCCTTGCTTCAAAAGAGGTCCGGGGACAGCGGGGAAGACACGCTGCGCTTCCCCGCTATCCCCGGAGCTTGCGGGGCAAGCTTCATTTTGCAAAGCAAGCCCATAGGGAAATGCGTCTTGCGAAGCGGCTAAGAAAATGAAAAACTCCTTCGTCTAGCGAGTTTTTCGTCTTCCGAGGCGTTCGTCTTGCGGGGTACCACTGTAATAAATTCTATGGAAACCCTGCAAATAATGGCAATAGCAGCAGCCAGACCAGCCTCTTCCTCAAAAGCAGACAGTTCCCCCAAATCTGAGGGAGCAAGGAGGACAGTGAGGAGGGAGCCAGCTGGGCTTCCCTAGGCAGAGTTCCAAAGTTGCCTGGGAGGAGCCACCACCGAGAAGGCCCTCCTTGCATCTCCACCAAGAAGGGCTGCAAAGCGGGGGGAACGATGACGACTGAGGGAAGGGCCTCCCCCTATGTGTGCGGACTGCTCCCCTCGTCCCTGTGCTGGGGGGGGGGGGTTCGGGCTGCGTCCGTCTCTCTGTCTCACATTGCTCTGTCTGCCTGTGCTCCCCCTCCCTCCCCCTCCCTCCTGATCACTGGGGTCTGTTTTCTTCTCTTTTGTCTGCTGCTTTGTCCGTCTGTCCGTCCACGTAAGTCACTAACACGGCCATGTAACTAACTCACTGTTTGCCGCTGGGATGGGGGGGGGCTCGGCTTGCTGGTGGGTGGGAAGGGTCCCTTAGCCCCATGCTTCCTTTTGAGTGGGTGGGAGGAGGGGGGCCCCCATCGGGAGAGGTCTGAGCCTGGCGCTTTGCCCTCTTGCTTCAACTCTGGGCATCTCTGGTTAAAGGGAGTTGGGGGGCAAGGGAGGGAAAGGCCAGTGGGGGGGGGGAGCAGCAACCCTGGAGTCTGACCCTCTCTGAGAAGATGAGGGGGGCAGCGAGGCAAAGGCAGCCCCTGAGATTTGCTCACCTCTTTCTCTCCCCTTTCCAGGAAAAGAACGCGGATTATTACAAACGGGAGGTGAGTTTATTTGGGGGGGGAGGGGGCTGAAGGGATACAGGAATCACAGAATTGTAGAGATGGAAGGGACCCCCAGGGTCTCCTTGTCCCACCCCCTGCAATGGAGGAATCTCAGCTAAAGCATCCCTGACAGACGGCCACCCAACCTCTGCTTAAAAACCACCAAGGAAGGGGAGTCAAACATCTTCAGAATCTCCTTTCTTACAACTTGAAGCCATTCTTTTGGGTCCTACCCTCCAGAGCAGGAGAAAACAAGCTGGCTCTATCTTTCAGAGAACAGTGATGATGATGATGATGATGATGATGATGATGATGATGATGATGATGATGATAATAATAATAATAATAAATTTATTCTTTAACCCCGCCCATCTGGCTGGGTTTCCACAGCCACTTTGGGCGGATCCCAACAGAATATTCAAAATAGAATCAAACATTAAAATCTTCCCTAAACAGGGCTGCTTTCAGATGTCTTCTGAAATTTAGATAGTTGTTTATTTCCTTGACATCTGATGGGAAGGCGTTCCACAGGGAGGGCGCCACCACTGAGAAGGTGCTCTGCCTGGTTCCCTGTAACCTCATTTCTCGCAGGGAGGGAACTGCCAGAAGACCCTTGGATCTGGACCTCAGTGTCTGGGCTGAATGATGGGGGTGGAGACAGGGTCGGGGGAGACCCTCCTTACCTCTTGAAGGGTTAATGTGGGAGGCAGGTGGGCCAAGTTCTTGGTGGGCCAAGAGCGACGCAGGTCAAGATCAGGAGGTGCCCTTGAGGCTGCTGCTGAGATGCCTTGGGCCAGCTGGAGTGGGTGGGTGGGGGTTGCAGGCAGCTCCTTGACACCCCCCCCCCCCGCTCTCTTGGACGCAGATCCGCTACTGCCGCGCTGCCATGGGCAGGACAAGGGTCAAGTCTTCCGTCTGCCTGGAAGGGTGAGTGGCAGCGCCAGGGCTGCCAGCTGGCCAGGGGCTTCCAGGGGCAGGTGGGGCTCACCTGGGGCTCTGCAGGTAGAACAACAATGGGCCCAGGTGGTGGCACCCACAGGTCACTTTCCCCCAGGAGGACAAGGAACCATGAAGGAGCAATCTTTGGGTTCCTTTAGTGAACCAGCTACAAATCCACCTCACAGTTGCCTCGTCCAGCCCACGTTTTGCCAGCTGCGGTTCCAGTCCTCAGGTTCCAGTCCTCAGGCTTACAATCTCAAAGGCAGGGGGCAAGGGTGGCGGTGGGGAGGACAATGACCAGGGCCAGATTGAGGTTTGATGAGGCCCTAGTAATGGGGCCCTTTATATGTCCAGCTGTCCTTTGTCCACAACAATTTGTTGCTGTGTTGAATATAATGCTATATGGTAATTTCTGGACCTCATAGGTATCTAAAATAGGGACATGGGTGGCGTTGTGGGTTAAATCACAGAGCCTAGGACATGCCTATCAGAAGGTCGCTGGTTCAAATCCCCACGACGGGGTGAGCTTCTGTTGCTCAGTCCCTGCTCCTGCCAACCTAGCAGTTTGAAAGCACGTCAAAGTGCAAGGCGATAAATAGGCATCGCTCTGGCAGGAAGGTAAATGGCGTTTCCATGCGCTGCTCTGGTTCGCCAGAAGCTGCTTAGTCATGCTGGCCACATGACCCGGAAGCTTTACGCAGGCTCCCTTGGCCAGTAAAGCGAGATGAGTGCTGCAACCCCAGAGTTGGCCACGGTCAGGGGTCCCCTTACCTTTACCTAGGTATCTAAAACCATTTGCACATGCAGAATGTAGACACCCTATATATAGAAAGGAGCGAAGCAGTGATATTTTAGGGAGCAGGCTAGCCCATGACTTACATCAGAGGAGCCTACACAACACAAAACACTCTTGCTGTATGTAGGTTTTATTTTATTTGTTTTTTATCTTATATTTTGTAATTGTACATCCAGTTTTTTCCCCTTTAAAATTTTTTGGGGCCCCCAAGAGAGTGGGGCTCTAGCTATAGCTTGTTTAGCTTATACGTAAATCCAACACTGATAATGATTGAGAGGCGGTGGGGGGGCAGGGAGCAGGGTTCTGCCCATTCCTTGGTTCCACAGCCTTACTGGGTGATGTGAGTTGCCTATTTCATACGTGTTTCTTCTTGGGGGGGGGGGTCCTTGCATCTCTCTGCCTGTTACCCCCAGGGTGGGCTTAGCCCCTTTGCTGTACCTGGCAGCAGAGAAGGCCCCCACCGACTCCCCCCCCTCCTGCTGCCTCTGCAGGTACCTCAAGTTCAACGAGCAATATGTGCCGCACGATCCCATCATGTCCGGCTGCCTCCCCAGTAATCCCTGGATCACAGACGACACCACCTACTGGGCCATGAACGCCCCCACGTAAGTGCATCGCCCCCAATTGGTGGAGGCGCCCTAGATGCCTGCCCGGTCCCCTCCCTGCCTGCGTCTGCGCTGGGCCCCCCTTGCCAGCCTTCCCTCCACCTCTCTCTTTGGGGAAAGGCCCCTTGGCTTTCAGGGGTTCCTCAGGGCTTGCATTACACCCTGACCCCCCCCCCCCGCTTGCCTGCAGGGTGACGGCCCCCACCAAGCTGCGAGTGGAGCGCTGGAGCTTTGGCTTCAGTGAGCTGATCGGAGACAGCCTGGGCCGGGTGCAGCTCCTGGAGTTCCTCAAGAAGGAGTTCAGTGGTAGGTCCAGCTTTAATAATAATAATAATAATAATAGATTTATTTATACCCCACCCATCTGGATGGGTTTCCCCAGCCACTCTGGACGGCTTCCAACAAAATATTAAAAATGCAATAAAACACCAAACATTAAAAACTTCCCTAAACAGCACTGCCTTCAGATGTCTTCTAAGAGTCAGATAGTTGTTTATTTCTTTGACATCTGATGGGCAGGTGCCACAACCGAGAAGGCCTTCTGCCTGGTTCCCTGTAACTTGGCTTCTTGCAGCGAGGGAACTGCCAGAAGGCCCTCGGAGCTGGACCTCAGTGTCTGGGCAGAACGATGGGGGTGGAGATGCTCCTTCAGGAATACTGGGCCGAGGCCATCTAGGCCTTTCAAGGTCAACACCAACACATTGATTTGTGCTCAGAAATGTACTTTTGCCTCTGGGGTGCGCAAGACCAACTTGCCCCCCATCGTCCTTTCCCCCTGGGGCCCTCCGTGCTGCCGCCTCTTCAGCTTCTCTTACCTCTCTCCTCTTCCTCTCCTGCTTCTCCAGCCGAGAACCTGAGCTTCTGGGAGGCCTGCGAAGAGCTGCGCTACGGAGAGCAGGCCCGGATCGAGGAGATCGTGGACTCCATCTACCAGTAAGCGCCTTGCTCTCTTCCCCTCGCTGGCTCCCGCAGGCCTGGCCTGCATGGCCGGCCCAAAGTGTTTCGCTGCCTGAAGCCGAGGGCGAGAAGCAGCCTCCTCCCCGTCCCGTTCCATGCGTGACATCTCTGTGGACCCTCGGATCTTGTTTCTGCCTCCTCTGCTGCACCCCAAAAGGCAGCGACTGAGTTTAGCGGGCGCAGGACGGGTTGCAAAGCACTCGCCCACCCAGAGCTCCCTGCGCTTGCTGGTCTTCAATCTTGGCCGCCCGAGGTAGGAGCTGCCTCCTGGTAGGGCCGGCCCTGGGTGGCCTCTCACCTCTAGGGGGCTCCAATGGGGCTTTGCCTCTCCCTTCCTCCCAGCCCCAGAGGAACCTGGACCTCCAAGCCAGGCTGGGTTTCCCGGACCCCACACAGGCGCTTCTACTCGGTGCCCACCTGTAGCGTTCCGAAAGCAAGGAAGGATTGGACTCTGATTAATAGAATACACACAAGGCTTGACCAGCAAGACTCTGGGAGGGGTGCCAATAATAATTCCCTCCACCCCTCGGCCCAGGTCGTTTTATTCACAAAAGAACTTTTTGTGGAGTGTTCGTAAGAACCAATCAGATTTCCTCTGAGCATTTCAAAACCCCCACAAGGGGACAAAGTTAAAAGTTAAGACTACAAAGAAACTATTTCCTACTTGAGCATGCATAGTAGTCCAGAGTAAATAAAATAGGAATAAAAGGAGGAATGCATTCAGCAAAACCCCAGAGGTCATAAACAGGAGAGGCAGGATTTACCATCTCCTTGTGAACTCTCTTCCTGGCCCTTAAGATCTATCTAAAGATAAACAAACTATATCAAAGTAACCTATTAACTTTATGTACTGAGGATGCCTGATGAAGCAACTGGCCTGTGTTTCAGAACGCTTATATGTGCCTGTCAGGCGTAGAGAAAGCAAATGGCAGAGGTGGAGAGGCCTGTGGGATTCGATCAGAAACTATTGTCAATGAATCAAACCCAGTCAACGCAATGCTTTCATCGCGGACACAATGGCTTGCTTCATTTTTCATGATTCCTCATAGCAATCCCACCTGACCCCCCCACACTCTGGGTATTTGCACCCCTACACCCACCCATGCCAGGAACTCTCTGCCCCCCCCCCCCGTCCATGCCAAGGCAGCTCTTGCTCCCTCCAGGCAGTTCCTGGCCCCCGGGGCCACCCGCTGGGTGAACATCGACAGCAAGACGATGGAGAGGACTCTGGAAGGCATTAAGACCCCCCACCGCTACGTCATGGATGACGCCCAAATGCACATCTACATGCTGATGAAGAAGGTGCGGAGCAATCCTGGGGGTGGGGGCTCAGGGCTGGGCTGGGGCTGCCTTGGCCATCGTCGCCCCCCCCCAGTCACGTCAGAGCTCTCCCCCTTCCCCGCTAGGACTCCTACCCTCGCTTCCTGAAGTCTGATCTCTACAAGAACCTGCTGGCGGAGGCTGTCATCCCCCCGGAGACGAAGAAGCGGTGAGTTGATGGGGAGGGGGCCTGCAAGTGCCCCCCACTTCAGGGAGGGTGCTGGCGGTGGGGCTGGGGGGAGATTGCCTCTCTGCAGTGTCAGACCGGACCCTTCCTCTCCCCCCGCAGGGTCTTTCCTTTCATGCGGAAGCAGCGCCACTCCAGCCCCAGCCCCGCCCTGCCGCCCCCCCAGGGGGACCACGAGGCAAAGGCCGAAGACAAGAGCAAAGCGGGGCCGCCTGCCCCGGTGGAGGAGGGGGGCGAAGAGGACGGCGGCACCTAGGACCCCCCCCCATTCCCCTTGCCATCCACACACAGGCTGGAGAAGGGCCAGCCTTTGCCCCCCCAGACAAGCACTGCTGACTCACCTGGATGTCCCTCGACTGATGCTCATAACTGACCTTCCTGTATCCACCCCCCCACTGGAACGAAGCCATATGATGCAGGAGCCCAGCACAGATGCATCACCTCCTCTGCCTTATCTGCTTCTTGGAGCACTGCCCCCCCCCCGACACTGTCTTGCCTCAGGAATTGCCCCCCTCCCTGCCTAGAGCGCCCACCTGCTCCCAGCCCCCCTCCTTCAGCTGAGCAGCGTTCCTGGCCCCCTCCCTCCCATGCACAACTGACTCAGGCTGTCCCTAAAACCCCAGAGGTGGAAGGCCTCGTGTGTGTGCTCCCCCACGGGTCCTCCGGTGGTTTGTGAGGGACGCCACCCCAGGCCTCCAGATGGGTCCCAGGGCAGGGTGGGGGTGTCCTTTGCTCCCGCAGCTGCCTGAGGGGAGGGGGCAGTGCAAGGCCAGAAGGACGGACTTTCTTCTGCTCTGTGCCCCCCCCCGCACCCACTCAGCCCTCCAGATGTCTTCCAGCACCTGTCCGGTGTGTGAAGGAGGTTGCAGCTGCTGCAAGATCTGTTCTGCAAAGATGGAATCCAATAAAAACCCGTAGGAACAGCAGAGCTGTTTGGGGGCTGGTCAGTTTTTCTTCCTTTCTCCACCCAAAGAACTGGGGGTGGGCATTTGCAGTCAACAGGGAGAAAGGGGTGGGGTGGGGGCCAGGGGAGCAAAAGCTCATTCTGGAGCCTCCGGGGTGTCTTTCCTTCCCCAAAGGGGGTGGCGTGGGTTTGAGCAGAGGGAGGGGGGCAGGGAAGATGTCTGGCTTCAGGCAGCTGCAAGGAGTGGGGTGGCCTGCCTAGACTGCCTGCAATGGGGGGGGGGGGAGCAGTGGATGAGACCCCCCACAGTGCCATTCCTGCGTTGCGGGGGCTGGGCTGGATGACCCTTGTGGGTGGGGGGTTCCCTTCCAACTCATCTTCTTCATTGAGTTTATATACTGCCCTATACCCGGGGGTCTCAGGCTGGTTCACAGAATAAAATCAAGATATAAAACCACAAAATATCTAATAAAAACAAAAACAACGCAACAGCCCACCCCCCCCCACAAAAAAAACACATTTTAAAAGAGCATAGGATGTAAATCGGATCATCCAAAAGCCTGGCGCCTAAAGGTGTAAAATGAAGGCGCCAGGCGAACTTCCCTGGGGAGAGCATTCCACAGATGGGGAGCCACTGCAGAGAAGGCCCCGTTCTCGTGTTGCCCCCCTCTGGACTTCTCGAGGTGGTGGCAAACAGGGAGGGCCTCAGAAGATGATCTCAGGGTCTGGGTAGGTTTATATGGAAAGAGGTGGTTCTTGAGGTATTGCCGCCCTGAGCCGTTTAAGGCTTTATAGGTCAAAACCAGCACTTGGAATTGGACCCGGAAACTAATCGGTAGCCAGTGCAGTCAGAGCGGGATCAGTGTAAGATGCTCAAGCCGTCTTGCTCCGGTGAGCAACCTGGCCGCTGAATTCTGCGCCAGCCGAAGTTTCCGAACCGTCTTCAGAGGCAGCCCTACATAGAACGTGTTGCAGTACCCCAACCTTGAGGTTACCAACTCTACAATTCTAACACCCATGTAGCCCTTGGGGAAAATAATCAAGAGCTCAGGGACCGGCCGTGTCCATCTGCTCCATGCCACCCCCCCTCAGCCCCAAATCCCCTGCGAGGATCTTTCCGCATTTCTGGGGCTTGGGAGGTATTTGCCATCTGCCCAGTAAGGAGATTAGTAGGGGCTGCAAAGCTCCGCTCTCCCATTGCATTTCCCCAGCAGAACCTGGAGAGCCTTAAAACCCCACTTGGCCCCATCTTTGAGCAGGGGGTTGCAGTCGAGTCTCTCTCATTCCCCTGGCAGGCCTGCGCTGCAAGAGGGCCGCTTTGCCCCCAACATTTCTGCCTGGCCCACCGGTCCTCACGCCTGGGGGAAACTGGGGCAGGGCATCCTCTTAGCCTGGCACTGCTGCCGTTTCCCTCTCGCTAATCCCAGCGTGGCATGCTGCCGCCACCGCTGAACAGATGCCAGCAAAGCACTTTCGGAGCAGATGGGGGCCGAGGGCTGGAAGTCAGCCAGGAGCTGCTCTGCCGGGACCCCCACTGGCCTCCACAACAGGGACATGGGGGGTTGTGTGTGTGTATGTGTGTGCGTGCACATGCACATGCACAACTGAGAGGGCGCAAGCCGAGCCCTTGGTGCCAGGGCCAGTTCCAGCTGTGGCTCTTTTTCTGGTGCCGCTGTGCTAATATTATTATTATTATTATTATTTATTTATTTATTTATTTATACCCCACCCATCTGGCTGAGTTTCCCCAGCCACTCTGGGCGGCTCCCAATAGAGTGTTAAAAACAATACAGCACTAAATCTTAAAAACTTCCCTTAACAGGGCTGCCTTCAGATGTCTTTTAAAGAGAAGAGAGCTGCTTATTTCCTTCACATCTGACAAGAGGGCGTTCCACAGGGCGGGTGGAACTACCGAGAAGGCCCTCTGCCTGGTTCCCTGTAGCTTCACTTCTCACAAGGAGGGAACCGCCAGAAGGCACTTGGATCTGGACCTCAGTGTCCGGGCAGAACAATGGGGGTGGAGACGCTCCTTCAGGTCTACTGGGCTGAGGCTGTTTAGGGCTTTCAAGGTCAGCACCAACACTTTGAATTGTGCTCGGAAACGTCCTGGGAGCCAATGCAGATCTCTCAGGACCGGTGTTATGTGGTCCCAGCGGCTGCTCCCAGTCACCAGTCTGGCTGCCGCATTCTGGATTAATTGCAGTAGCCTTGACTCCTCCTCCAGCTCCTGCTCCCAGGGGATGAAGCATGGAACAAAGTGCAGGAGCAGAGCGGCTGCTTGGCATGCAGAAGCCCTTTCCCATCATCCTCTCCCAGCCAAGCTCTGGCTCCTTGGACGACTCCTGCCTGGCAGCGTAGGCAGCAGCAGGCCGTAGGGACCAACGGCCTGACTTGGCAGAAAGCAAACCGATTCCTCACTGAAAACCTGCACAGGGAAAACTCTGCCGAAGCACAGAGGTCCTCTTACTTGCCTGAGCCCAGGACTTGGCAAGACTGCAAACGCTCCCCTCGTGTCAAGAGACGCTTCCAGGTACCTAAGGGCTTATTGGAGGAAGGAGGGGGCTGCCCTGCCACACAGAGGTCTCTCTTTGAAACCCCCACCCCCCCAAACAGGATTTGGCACAGAACCAGGTCACTGGATTCTCCTTGCCAGTCCGGAGGATTTGAATTTGGGCCTGGGGTGCAAGCGAGCCACGGCCTCTTCATCCCCAAGAGTGCATGTGCAGGGGGAGAACGTGTCGAGAGGAGGGGCCTCTGCCCATTGCGCCTCCTTCCTCCCCCCCCCCTCAAGTGAATGCCACAGGTTTGGGGGCCCAGCTCATTCTGGCGACCGAATGCAGGAGCCCCGAGACAGACGGGAAACGGAGGTTGTGGACAAGGAACCAGGATTTATTGAAACCACAGTAGCAGCAGCAGCAGCGAGCTGGCCAAGTCCCCGCCTCCTCAGGCGCAAGAGGTGGCCCTGTGTGCGAAACCTCCACCACCAAAGCCCAAAGGAAAAACCTTCTGAGAAATCCCCAAAGGCGAAAAAGCAGCCCCGTCGGCTCCAGTCCTGGTGGTGGGGGGTGGGCCGCCTGGGCAAAGGATGCTGTGGGGGGCGGGTTTCGGGCCCTTCCCCGTGCAAAGCAGCCAACCCCCTTCCTCCTCCCTGCACCAAGTGGGGCCTGAAGCCAAGGCCAGCAGGCGCCTGGGGAAGGGGGAGTGAGGGAGAGCCCCACCGCCTCCCCCCAGGCTGCTGCCCCTGAGCGCTGCAGGCTAGGGTCCCACTGAGCTCTCAAGGCCCCCACCCCCAAACGACTCCCTGGTTCCCTGCTGGCTCCCAGCCGGTGGAGGCAGCAGCGAGAGGGAGGAAGGAGGAGCTGGGCAGCCAAGGGAGTGGGGGCTGCAGACATCAACCCCAGTGAAGTGTTGGGTGCTGAGCCCTCTCCTCCCCCCAGGAAAGTCCATTGGTGGGGGAGCGTTCCAGTGCCAGTCAAGGGGCCACATGCTTGCTTGCCCCCCAATCCAGGCCTCCACAAAGACAGAGAGAGGTAGCCTTTGCAGCAGGAATCCCCAAGGGCAAGGGCCCTGGGTGCGGGCGAGGAGCAGCGCTGGGAAGGCCGCCTCTGCCCCCTCCTGCCATGCCAGCCCTGCCCATCGTCAGCCTCGCGGTGGCTCTTCTCTGCCTTCTGGCACTGCGGGAAGCCTCTGCCGGCCTCGGGTCCTCCGGGGTTGTCCTCTCCCCGCACCCCAGCCTTGCCGGCGCTCACTGGGGGCTGCGGTACCTCGTCCTGAGGAAGCGCTCCCGGACGCTCTGCTCGCTGTTCTGCGCCACCTGATTGAGCCAGATCACGCGGCTGCCGGCGATGGCCTCCTTCAGCTTCCACTTCGACAGCATCACTTGCCCAGGGGCCTGCCCTACCTGGGGCCCCGTCAGGAGCACGTAGCAGGCGTGGCGGCTCCGCTCAAAGAGCACCCCTGGAAGTGAAAGAGGGTGAAGGATTGGGGGGTAGGCAGCAGCAGCAGCAGCGGCAGCCTCCTCCTCCTCGAAGCTGCCCCGCCAGCATGGGGAGGCCCCTGACTGTCAGGCGTGTGTGCAGGAGCCAGGCCCTGGGACCAATAGGACTCTGCAGGACTGGGGCCTTCCTAAGTTTGTTCGGAAGAGGCAAGGCGCGACCACACAGGTGAGGCCGACTGGTAACTCACAGCACCTGGTGGCAAGAGCCGGGAAGGGATATAAGGTCAGCATTTCCCTTCGGCTCTTGGCCACAGCAACACGCTCCCTGCCTTGCTGCGTTTGACTTCTTGCTTCCTAATCCTCGAACCTCGGCTTCTTGACTCCTTGCTTCCTGACCCTCAGACCCTTGACTTCCTGAATCCTGGCTTCTGGACACCCATTCCTGCTCCCATCCCGCCATCTTGCCCCCGGTCCTGACGTCCCCTGCCGGGACTTCGATCGCCCGTGAACCGGACCGTGACACCGACTTACCCTCAAAGGCCACGATGTGCTCCGTGACGTTGCTCGTCTCCAGGAGGACATTGGGCAAGGCAGGGTGGAACATGTACAGTTGCTGCTGGGCGCCGTCCCAGGACCCCTGGTGCCAAGAGAGAAGAGAGCTGCAGCCCAGGCACCAGGCCAGGGCAAACTGCGCAGAGCAGGCCCCGCCAGCAAGACCCCCCATAACACACGGAGACAGCGCATTCCCTGCATGAAATGTGCGCTGGCGAGGTTGTGGCAATTAGGGAAGGCGATTCTGTTACGCGGTGGCAGAGGAGAGGGGCAGGGGCACCGGGGCAACCCTGTGCCAGGGTGACTGTCGCCCCGGGCACACAAAGCCAGATCTGTGGGAAGGCTGGCGTTCTCCAACTGCATGCAAAGTCCACTCTTTTGCCCAACGTGGGGCTCAAACCGACGACCGTGTGATTAGGAGTCTCAGGCTTTACCAACTGAGCTAGAGATTCCTAAAGGCAAATTCCATTCAGCTACCCCCCCCCCCGGTCCAAAGCCAGCTGGCAGAAGGAACAGTTTCTTTGCATTCCCTTCCTGCTACAGCATGCCACCCTCCGCTTACCGTTCCGTTTGCGTCCCTCTGGTACTGGCCCCAGAAGAGGAAGACCGATCTGCGGTCCAAGGTGGACAGGGTGGCTGGCCGGGGGCTGTCGGCACCCGAGAGCAGCTTCAGGCCGGCCTCCCACTCGATGTCTCCGGAGGTGCCTTCCATGACCATGACCTGCGGAGAAGAGGCCTGCCTTAGAGGGTGCTGCCTCCTCAGGTCCTCAGCGCTCTTCTCTGCAGCCCCTGCCCCCAAGCAGGCTGCCCTCTGCAGCCCCTGCTCCGGGTGCTTCTGCCACGGGGTGCTGGGCGAGGCAAAGGCTCTCAGCACCCAGAAGCTGCTCCATGGCAGGCCAGGACCAAGCCTAACCATCACACCTATAAAATGCACAACTTCGGACCCTCCTTCACCAGATTTGCTCATCTTTAAGGAGCCACCAAAGTCCTGAGGGTGGGAGGTGGCGCTTTTGAGGGGGTGAATCTCTCTCTGAAGGAGCAGGTACGCAACTTGGGGTCCTCCTGGGTGCACTGCTGTGGCTTGGGGCCTCCTTCAGCTTTGGCTGGTGGCCCAGCCGCGCCCCCACCTGCACTGGGACAGCCTAACCTCTGTCATCTGTCCTCCTGTAACCTCCAGGTTAGGTTACTGCAATGCGGCCGACCTGCGACTGCCTCTGAAGCAGCTTTGGAAACTTCAGCTGCTGCAGAATTCAGTGGCCACGATGTTCAGCAGGGCAAGGCGGGCTGAGCATGTATTGCCAACTCTGGCCCAACTGCACCGGCTGCCAATCAGTTTTGGGGCCTAATTCAAAGGACTGGTTTAAAAGCCTTCAATGCCCCAAGGTCTGCCTCTCCCCATATGAACTGACAGAGACCCTGCGACTGTCACCCGAGGCCCTTCTTTCTGTGCCCCACGCCCCTACTTCACAAGAGGCCTGGAGGGTGGCAACACAAGGACAAAACTCTGCCTTTGCTGCAAGGGACCCCATGTGGGCCTTTAAACAAACCTTCTTCCTGGAAGAGTCTCTGGTCATAACGATAACGTCGACCTCGTCCGGCCTGTAGGCTCCAAGCACAGGTTCGCTGCAAGAGGGAGATGAGGAGCTGAATGAGCCGTTCCTAGCAGCCCTGACCAGCACACTGGACCTCTCCCTCCTCCACCCCATCCTTCCAGAAAAGGGGGAAGAAATCGTTGGTTAAAGAGGGAAGCGGAGAAAGGGATTTATCTCCAGAAAGCTGTGGGGAAGCCCCTGCTCCCTTCCCAGTTGCATAAGCCCTTCTCTTCCCTTGGGCATTCTGCCTGCGCTCAGGAGCACTGTTGGCAAATTCCTCTGGGCTGCGAAGCCCACCTGTAATTACCGTATTTTTTTGCTCTATAAGACGCAACAGGCCACAAGACACACCTAGTTTTTGGAGTAGGAAAATAAGAAAAAATATATTCTGAATCTCAGAAGCCAGAACAGCAAGAGGGATTGCTGTGCAGTGAAAGCAGCAATCCCTCTTGCTGTTCTGGCTTCTGGGATAGCTGCGCAGCCTGCATTCGCTCCATAAGACGCACACACATTTCCCCTTACTTTTTAGGAGGGAAAAAGTGAGTCTTATAGAGCAAAAAATACGGTAATTGCTCAGAGCCTCACGCATGGCAAAACTACCGGCTGGCCTGCCCTCCTTTTCCCTCTCCCTCCCGCGGGAAGTCACAGCTCAGGCCACTCTCCCTGCACCTCTTAGGACGAGGCACAAGCCAGAGTCGGACCTCGCAGGTCATGGTTCTTGGCAGAAGCTGGCACCCCTTACCTTAGGATGTGCGGTGTCTCTGTAACCCACATCGAGCCCAAGCGCTGCCCGTCCACCAGCTCAATCATGTTCGATCTTGAAACCAGAAAATCGGCGCTCGAAGACACAGGCATCTTTGTCAGGTAGCGGATTTCTCCCGTGCTAAACAGGGAGGGACCGAGAGCGCAGGTCATTGCTCAGCTGGGCCTGCAGGGGGCGCTTGTGCCAGCTGACATCAATGAGGGCAAGAGGAGGCTGGCGGGGAGAGACCCCCATTGCCCTCCTGACCCCCCAGAAGACGGGCTCTTCTGACGAAGGGAAAGAAGCACCTTCTTCTCTGTAGAACTTACAACAACCATGCGAGGTGGGCCAGTATTTCCGTATTACAGGTGGGGGCTTCCCAGTGTTTTTTTTCTGGGGGTACGCATACCCCTAAACATTTTGTGAATCTAGCGGGGGAATAAACTAATTTTTATTAAAAAAAATTAGTTTCTTCTCTCGCCTGGTGAATCATCAGTTCTGCTGCTCCCTCCGATGGCAGCCTCATTTTCTGTCATGGCATTTCCTGAGTCTCAGACGGAAGCGGGTGTTTAATGTGTGAAGCAGGAGTTGGAATCTAGCACAGTGATTGGTCCATTTTGTTGTTACCACCTCTGATGGCGGCTTCCTTTCCCGCTGTCATGCATGTTCTTTGTACTTTTGTCCATTTACCGTATTTATTTTTCCTGGTTTGAACTTGAGTCAAAATGAGAGTACCCCTAAACATTTTCTAAGAAACAAAGCACTGGGGCTTCCTAATACAAGGTCACCAACTGAACTGGCGACTTTTTGGCTCACAGCAACACCACCTCTCTCTCTCAACCCCACTTGCTGCTCTCAGACATGAACTGAGTTCTTCCCAAGTTCCCATCCGGCTTGCTCTGAACGCTACGTATTCTCCCCGAGCCCCCCAATGGTCAACCCCACCTCCCGCCCCTGCTGGAAGCCCTACAAGCGGTACCTGAGCAAGGTGATTTGGCGCGTGGCGCTGTCGATCGCCATCTCCCAGAGTGGATCTTCCGTCAGACCAGAGCTGCTGTGGGCAGTAGAGCTGAACGCAATCTGGCACAGCGCTTTCAGAGAGTAGGCGTAAAGGGCCTTTGCTGAGGGAAGAAGGGAGTCGGGTGAGCCAAGCAGCAGCGTCTTCGCCAGACTCCAAAGATTGTCTCAGGACAGCCCTTCTCCATAGAGGACCCCGCCCTTGGCAGGGACCCCTGGGCCAAGACTCCAGAGGGGGAAGGACTCACCTGTGTACAGCAGCACGTAGTGGGAGTCCTTCGGAGTGACTTGCATGAGGTGGCCGACTCTTCCCGGAAGATGTAAGGTCCCAATGGATCCAATCTGGGTGCCATGTTTCCCTGAATAGAAGTGGGCTTGAATCTGCAGAGCAAACGAAGGCCATGGGATTCTTGCGCCTGGGGAGGAAGCTGAGCTATCCTGCCATCACCACTGCCTGCTCCGTCTTAAAGAGGCTTGCATGGCAATGCTGAAGAAATGCCAAGTTTCCTCGCTATAGTTATCTATAGTTATTTAAGCTCACCTCCTCTCCTGTCTCAGTGAAGACCAAAAGGTCAGAGGTGCTGTCTCCGTCGACATCTGGGATCTTCAGCAATGGACTCAGCACTGTCGAATTAGGCCTGAGGTTGGCAGCCTCATTCCAGAGAGTCTGGCCTGAGGAATAAGCAGGAAGCAAGGGCCTCGTGGGGTGAGGGGAGGAAGGGGACAAAGAACCGCCGTTCCCAGCATTTTGGGGGCCTCGGCCATGGCAGCCAACTCACACTCCCGGCCACAACTCTGCCTTTCCTTCCCTCTTGCCCACTTTCTGTTTGGAACACAGAATATGGGCTAGAATAGAAATGATAATAAATTTGTATTTATGCCCCGTCCTTCCCGGTTCAGAAAACCGGGCTCAGGGTGGCCAACAACAAATTTAAAACACTTAATTGAGGCAACAAAAAACAGCATAAAAGACACTATAAAACGTGGATAACAATAAATTCAGAAATTTAAAAATCAATTTAAGGGGGAAATCCATCCAATAAACATGAGATGATCACCAGGGCTAGCTGGCTAAATTAGTCCTATTTGGGCCAGGGAGGAGAAGACAGGAGCTCCAATGCTCTCCTGGCTTTGGCATAAAGGTGGACGGCAGCGGAGCAGCCTCTGGCACCCAATCGCAGAGCGGAGCTCAGGGAATTAGACTCAAGAGGCCACTCAGTCGCTGATCCATCCCTCCTGGGGCTGATCCAGCAGGCAGCTCTCTTGTCTGTCTGAGCAGAACGGAATCTCACTGTTGCTGCCCAGAGCAAAGCTGCGTCCAGTTAACTTAGTGCCAGCCCACTTGCAGGATGCAAAGGTGGCCCATCAGTGGGATGGGTGCTCCTCACTCCTTCATGAGAATGGACACCCCCCCCCCCATATGGGAAATGCACCCGGACAGTGGCGTAGCGTGGGGGGTGCAGGGGGGGCCGGCCGCACCGGGCGCAACATCTGGGGTTAGGGCAAATCCACAGGTTAGGGGGCGCAAATCCACAGGTTAGGGGGCGCAAATTACTTGCCTTGCCCCGGGTGCTGACAACCCACGCTACGCCACTGCACCCGGAAGACAAAAGGTATTGAGGAGCTAGTGACACAGAGCCCTTCCTGCCTCCTCTGTTCCTTCCCCCTCCCTCGCTCTTGTTCAGTTTTTTGATGGTGTGAGAACAGTCTTTAATGTCCTGGGAACATTGGGAGAAGCCCCCCATGCAGCTCCCTTAATCAGCTGTGGAGGACGGGTTACGATATTCCATTCCACCTTCAGAGGAACAGGCATGACTGTTGTTTGTCACATGCCTGTTTACATTCCAGCACAGCCTGCTGGGAACTTCCCTTGTGTGTATAGCTTTTGCTTATGCTGTTTGCTTGGACACGAAGGGGAGCAGACATGTTTTTCCTCTGTCCTGATGCTGAATAAAATGCCTGTAAATACGCTTTACACAGCCTCTCTCTGCCCTTCCGTTGCAAAGAGTTCTTATCTCTGCTGGCTTGCGTGGCCAGCTTCTGAAGTTCGGGTCGCAGTTACATGCCGATCCAAGGACCAGAGTTCACCTGGCTGCCGGCCGGTGGGCTGGGGCCAGAAGGGGCCTGCCAATTGCCCCTGTTCCCTTGGACGCATCCCAAAATAATGCTGGGTACCTTCTTTGATGTTGGACATTGTTTTGAGAAAGTGAGGCATTGGGAGGGGGTGGCTATCTATAAAATGGGACAGTTTGGGCACAGTTTCTCTGAAGCTTGTGCACGGACTGATCGGCTGCAGGGCCCTGCAAACTGAGGCTACCTACCTGGGGGAGTCACTTTGTCGCTTCTTGAGGGTTTCCAAGTGGCAGACTGAAGTGCATGCTTGCTATGTATACATTGCTTGCTGTTTTAGAATAAAAATTTTAATCTCCGCACTCGCTTGCGTATTTTGGAGCTCACGAATCTCATTTGAAAGGAACCACCTTGCCTTTGGCAAGACCACCCCCAACCCCCTCATCGCACCAGGAAGGTTGCCTGCATGCCTCTTGCCGTGACGCTCTGGGCAAGGGGCTGCTGGACACCTGCCTACCTGTCTCCAGGTCGATGGCTGCCAGGATGTCCGGCTCCCCTACAATGAGGCAGGCTGGGGTGTGATCCTGCTCCCCGGAGCAGTCCATCAGCAGGAGCTCTTGGGCGACAGGCCTCTGCCAGAGCGTGCTGCCGTTGGTGCCCGAATGAGCGGCCAGGAAGGCACAGGGGGAGGCCAAGCCTGGAGGAAGAGGAGCAGCCCATTCAGCCCCGGCGGCCTCCTCCCCTCTCTACCCCAAGGAGCAGCCTCTGCAGAGACACTCAAGCCCCAGGAACCCTCACCTTGGCTGGCGCAAGAGCTGTTTGTGCTGTTGCTGCTGGCACTGGCAGCCTTGAAGGCAAAGAGGACGTCCTGGACCCGGTCCTTGTTGACGTCCTGCATGGCCAGGAACGCGTAGGTTGCTGCAAAGAGGCCAGAATGGGGGGCTTCAGCGATGGGCCGCAAGCCCCCGTGGGCCCCCAGGAGTGGCTGCGGCCCCTGCGCCCAGGCACTCACCTGCGTCCTCGTAAGTTCTGCTCCACATCCTTTGGGAAATGGGCCTCACTGGGCACGGGATGATAAAGGAGAAGGCAAACACCACCGTGAGGCACAGGAAGAGGGAGAGGAAGAAGGCTGCCGTGCGCCATCGCGAGAGCCGCTTGAGCTTCTTGGGGGCTGCTTCCTTCTGGGTGCAGTTGGCCAGGCCTTCGGGACCTTTGCCCTCCTCGTTCTTCAGCGGGTGGATCTCGGCTTCCAGATCTTTGTTCTCCATCCTAGCTGGCTCTTTGGGGAAGGAGCTCGGATCCTGCCACACACAAGGGGGCCTGGATCAGGCCAAACAAATGCCGCCCTGGTCCAGACCCACAGCGGCCAACCCAACGCCTGCGGGGAGCCTTGCCCAGCAAACAGCATTCAGAGCGGTGCTTTCATTGCTACAGTTCGTGGGGTTCGCACAGAATTCATTTGTGCACAGTTGTTTTTTTAATTAATTAATAATTATAATTAGCATAATTAATAATTATAATATATAATTAATATAATTATATTAGATAGATAATTCATTATGGCCAAAGACCACCTTGCACAACACAAATAAAAACAGCGTTCATACAAGATGAAATATACAATCAGAGCAGATTGCAGCAAAAGCTCATGAGTTGAAATTGAGATACATACATACACCCGTACAACCATACGGGCTACCATCGAAATTGACCCTGAGGCACCCCAAAGGGCAACTTCGGCATTTCCCTAGTAAGCTATTATATTCTAGAGGATGAGCTCTGCCTACAAATAATATATTTATATTTAATATAATTAATAAAATAATTAATAATTATAGTCGTCATATGGGTTGAAATAGTTAATAACAGTCATCACGGCAACAGTGGTGAAAATGATAATATGGTCTCTGCTGCTCGAGGCGGCGGCTCAGTCATGCTTAGCCGCCCCCAGAAGCGTCCTTCTCCTCCAGGAAGGGGCCCAATCCTTTGCCGCCGACGGAGCCCCCGGGTCGGGACCGCGGAGGCACCGGGGGGCGTCCCGGGCTGGGAGTGTCGCGCCCGGAGGAGGCGGGCTCCTTGCGGCGGGTGGGGAATTCTTCCTCCTCCGCCCCCCCGGGCCCTGCAGGCCTTCGGACTACGACTCCCGTGATCCCCCTGCGGGGCCTGCCTGCCGGGGCTGCTGGGAGTTGTAGTCCGGAGCCCGGAAGGCGAAAGGGGCGCCCAGGCGGAGCCGGGCCCGGAGCCCCTCGGCAGCCCCGAGGGCGCCCTCCCTCCGCCTCCACGCCCGGGGTTCCTTCCAGCGCCCCCTGCCCCGCTCCTGGTGGCGCTTTGCACATGCCCAGGGGCGCCGTCGCGGCTTACCTCGGGGGGCGCAGGCGCTCCTTCCGACCGGTCCGGCCGAGGGGCGGGGCCTGGCGAGCGCCGGAAGAGCGCATGCGCCTCGCTCCGGCGCCCGGCGAGGGGGGCGGGGCTGAGGCGCACCGACGTCACGGGAGCGCCGGCTACGTCTCGCGTGACGCTATTCCCGCGCCGGAAGTCGGGTCGGCGTGAGGGGAATCGCGATGGCGAGGTTGGAGGTGCTGCGCGGCGGGCGATGCCTCCTCCGCCTCCTGGTCCGCCCGGGAGCCGCGGCGGCGGCGGGAGCAGGTGAGGGAGGCCGGGCCCTGGAGAGGCCCCAGGAGGAGGCGGCGGCGGCGGCTGCTTCCCTGGGCGCCGCGTGACCCTGGCGACCCCCCGCCCCCTCTGACCCCGCAGGCCGCGCCATGCCCGTCCCCGCCGCGGATCTGGCCCGGGGGCGGCGTCACAAAATAAAGACGTCTAATTCAGGGGATGCCAACGTTTTTTTGGCCGTGCCCCACCTAAGCATCTCTCAAATCCTGATCCCCGTTTAATTATTCTTCTCCTCCTTATTATTCAAAAAGTGAACTCCTGTTCACGTGGAGGAAGCCTAAAAGGCCATTCACTGTTAATACAGTGGTACCTCGGGTTACAGATGTTTCAGGTTACAGACTCTGCTAACCCAAAAATAGTACCTCGGCTTAACAACTTTGCTTCAGGATGAGAACAGAAATTGTGTGGTGGCAGCGGGACGCCCCATTAGCTAAAGTGGTACCTCAGGTTCAGAACAGTTTCAGGTTAGGAACAGACCTCCAGAACGAATTAAGTTCTTAACCCGAGCTACCACTGTAACTCTTTCTTGAATTGCTACCCTTAAAAATCAATTATCTCCCATGGGGTGTGTACCCCACGTTGGGAACCACAGTTCGAATTCTCCCCGTCTAGAGAAAGCAGAGGCCAACCAGTGTATATTGAGAATCAAAGCAGCTAGTAAGACTGATCTTCGTTAACAGAGAATAAACTGTTGCAACAGAGTTCCCTCCCTCCTTGCAAGGAGACAAGAGAGACCCAGAACAATGGCGCACAGGACTCTATAAAGACTTTTGAAATAGCCCACCCTGTAGTCCAAGACTACCCCCCAAAACATCATACATACATCACAGAAGGAGGCGAAGTCCAAAGACCATTGGAAAGCTGCTCCCATTTCCTTCCTCCTTACAGAGAAATATTTGAGGTCAATTTGGGAGAGTCAAAATGGCTTCAGGATTGCTCTCCGGTACCATTTCAGACATGTGGAGTATATACTTACATATGTGCATTTGCCTTGTACATTTATGAACATTTATTCTATATTGGAGACCTTAGAATTCTTATAACAGCAGTTAGCATCCTCTAAAGCTCCGCGTTCAGAAGGGTCCCTGGCCCACCACCCAATGCTTCTTCCGTTTCAGGTCCAAGGGCCGTACTCCTGCCCCGACCGGCCCCTCCGCTGCTGCCTCCAGGGCTGAGCTGGGCGTCCAGGAAGAGTTACAGCTCACAAGCTGCCCAGAGTGACGAGGAGGCCCCTCCGCTGCATCGACTGACCAGCAACCCTGAGGCAGTCCCAGGTCAGGCTCCCTCTCCCTTGGAGGCAAGCCACGCCCTGTCCTGGGCCCTGCTGTGGGGGCAAAGGGGCAACCCTTTGCCGAGAACAGCAGCAGCAGCACTTTCCTCTCCTCTCCATCTTGCAGGTTCTGCCTCCAGACACGAGTTTCAAGCAGAGACCAAGGAGCTGCTGGATATCGTCGCCCGCTCTCTCTACTCGGAGAAGGAGGTAGGTTGGCCGCTCCTGCCCTGGTGCATCCCAAGGGTCCTTTTGCAGGGCTGCAGCCAGCGCCTGTCTCTGCCCATGCCTGCTGAGCTGGCTTGACTCTAACTACTCGTTGGGGGATTCTGAGCCCTGGTAGTGGCTGCCACCTTAATTTGAAGCAACTTCCCAAATGCAAACATTTGGAGGGCATCGCTGCACCCCTTCTGCAGTGGGTTCTGCAGCTGTCCTTGTACCTCTTAGGGAATATGGCTGGTGTAGCGCCTTGCCCAACATGTCTTTCCTCAAAGCTGCACACTCCATAGTCCGTGGAGCTTCCCCGAAGCCCTCCAACTCCTGGGAACTGCAAGGACCAGAACAGGCTCCCAGGAAAGGGAGTGAGTTGAAGGGCTTGAGGAGTCAGATCAGACTGGGGCGGCAGTACAGTGTGCTTGCAAATCCAGGGTAGCTCCAACAAATTTTTCATGTTGGTGACACACTTTTTAGATGTGCATCATTTCATGACAGAGCAATTCAGTTTTACTAGCAAACCGGAGGTTAAACTAACCCCTTTCCAGCTCTGGGATGAGCGTAGGAAGCATTCACATGACATACCTTCTTCTTCTTCTTTGGCGATCCCTCGTAGCTTGTCTTCCATAAACACGGTTTTAACAATGAGTCCGTAAGGGACTGTGGAGGCCAATGCTGGATCCTTACGTCCTTCCACAGTGGGGACATTGATTTCCGGGTGGGAGTTGATCACGGAGTGGATTTGCCAAGCATGCCTTCCTCTTAGCTCATTTCTCCCTTGTGTCTTGAGTTTGAGTGTCTTCAAAGCCCATGACACCTTTGATAAAGGCTGTTCTCCTGTTGAACCACTCGCAGGCAAGGGTTTCCCAATTGTTGGTGTTTATACTACATTTTTAAAGATTTGCCTTGAGACAGTCTTTAAACCTCTTTTGTTGACCACCAGCATTATTGCAGCTGACACACTAACACATCACAACATACAGTTTGGAAAGCTCTGCTCTAGGGGATGCCTGCTGCTACAGTGTGTGGAGTCTCCCCTGCCTTTGGCTAGTGGGGGTGGAAGGCATGACCCGCTTCCATCTGGGATGGGGCGCTGCTCCACACTCGAGAGCCGCTCCCCTGCTGTCTCTGTGGTGCCCATTTGCATCAGTGTGGCCTCTGCCTGCAGGTGTTTATCCGAGAGCTGATCTCCAACTGCAGTGATGCTTTAGAAAAATTGCGCCACAAGCTGATGTCCAAAGGGGAGATCCTGCCAGAACTGGAAATCCACCTTGAGACAGACTCCAAACAAGGAACCATCACCATCCAGGTACTGCTGCCGAGTGGATGACTTGCGCCAGAACTCCCCAGACTTCTCTATTTGTTCCTACTCCTTGGCCAGGGCTGCCAAGGAAGGTCTCTGGACCGGAGAGATTTTGCTGCCTCTGTCCCAAGGGGGACTGGTGTGGGGATTCTGCCTAGCTTGAGACGTGGCCTTGGCCACAGCTACCCAATGAGCTTGGTGTCTGGTGGGATTTGGCCCTGACTTAACTTCTGACCTTGGGCTGGACCCCATAGACCAACCTTCTGGTGCTTTGCTCAGATCAGAGCTGATCTTTCATAAACAGATAGAAGCAATGCTGCTGTGAAATGTCTCTCTTGCCCGAGTCTGTGCAGATGGGGGAGCGTTGCCCTCCCTCTCCCAAAGTGGGGGCCAGGACACGACAGAGATGTCTTTGCCATTCTCTTCCCTGCAGGACACAGGCATCGGGATGACCCAGGAGGAGCTAATCTCTAATCTTGGGACCATCGCCAGGTCTGGCTCCAAGGTAACGGGGCAGGAGGCTTTTGGGCAGCGGGTGCAGGCTCTGGGGGTGCAGCTAGGCTTGCCACAGTTCCAGGGCGGAGCAATCCCTGAGGCTACAAGGAGAGGGGGCACTGGCACCTGGCACATTGGTGACCCACATTTGAGTTGTTGGGAAGTGGCTAGACATCTGTCAGGGCAGCCTGGCTGCAAGCAAGGGGCTTTGTGTTCACAGGCCTTCCTGGACACGTTGCGGAACCAGGCGGAAGCCGGCAGCAGGATCATTGGCCAGTTTGGAGTGGGCTTCTACTCGGCCTTCATGGTGGCGGATCGGGTGGAAGTTTTCTCACAGTCAGCAGAGCCAGGCAGCCCTGGATACTGCTGGCACTCGGATGGGTAAGTGGTGCTCCCGAGGGACCTGGGCAAGCCTGGGCGGCAGGCAGGAGGAAGTGTAGGTTGCAGGCAGAAATCTTGGCTTTTTAAAAATTTAAATCAGATTTTTTCAATTTAAATTGGATTTTTAAAATAAAATGCTTTTGGAGGAAAAAAATCTTTCTAAAGATAGTATTCTATTTAAGTTGCAGTATAGTCCAAAGGCTATTCATCAGTATTTCATGTGTGCTAAAACTCAGTCTAGTGTTGTTGTTTTTTACTTTAAAAAAATTGTTTAACCACATCAGTTAACAAACATGGATATGTATACTGTAACATTATTGTTTTAGTGAAATAAGTTGTTCAAATTGTTATTAAGGAAACGGTTTTCTAATCCTAGTTCTGGGACATTTGAGATCTCGGAAGCCTCTGGAGTTCAAACAGGGACGAAAATAATTCTCCACCTCAAGGAAGACTGCAAGGAGTTCGCCAACGAGGAGCGCGTCAAAGGTGATCGCTCTGCTCCTGGGTGGGGTTCCCCAGGGTGGCCTGGTGGGGGTTGGCTTGGGGAGTGTGTGTCTGTGAGGGGGGAGAAAGGTTTTGCACCTACAAGCTCCCAGTTTCGGTCTCTGGCAGCATCTCCTGTGAAGACCAGGACTCCAAAGAGCTGCCACCCAAAGCGGGCAGTTATTGGCTGAAGTTGGACCATTGGCATGGCATGGATTCGCTGTCACTGGCTTCTGGGCTTGTTAAGTGCCAGGTTGAGAAGCGGGGGCTGGGGGGGGACTTTCTGACCCCTTCCGGCCCTCCATGTGCAACATACCTGTGCTGGACCTCAATGTGCTCACGGTTCTGCATTCCAGGATCTCCACAGCATCCAGCGCTGCCTTTCCTTTCCTTGTGGGCTGGTCCACCGTGTTTCTGGGCTCCCCTTGGGTGGGTGGGCCAGTGGGCACCGCTGGAGTTCGGGTGTCTTAGGGCTGTTGACTAAGGTTTTATCATCAAACCCCTTCCTTCCTTCCACTAGAGGTCATCACAAAGTACAGCAACTTTGTTGGCTACCCCCTCTTCCTCAACGGTCGACGTGTCAACGCCATGCAGGTAAGGCGCCTGCAGACTTGCGCTGCTTGGGCCCCAAACATGCAGAATAATAATAATAATAATTTTTATTTATACCCCGCCCTCCCCAGCCAAGACCGGGCTCAGGGCAGCTAACACCAGGTATAAAAACAATTGATTAAAATACAGTGGTGCCCCGCAAGACGAATGCCTCGCAAGACGAAAAACTCGCTAGACGAAAGGGTTTTCCGTTTTTTGAGTCGTTCCGCAAGACGAATTTCCCTATGGGCTTGCTTCGCAAGATGAAACGTCTTGCAAGTTCTTGCGAGTTTGTTTCCTTTTCTTAAAGCCGCTAAGCCGTTAATAGCCGCTAAGCCGCTAATAGCCGTGCTTCGCAAGACGAAAAAACCGCAAGACGAAGAGACACGCGGAACGGATTAATTTCGTCTTGCGAGGTACCACTGTACAACTTAAAAACAAGATTAAAGTACAACATTAAAATAAAGCCTCACGGTCCTCTTCCGTCCTGCTCAGAACAAGGTACTGGTCAGGAGGAGCCGGCTCTTAGGAAAGGCTCCGGGCCCGGAAGCCCTGCCTGGGATTTTGCTTTTGCCCTGGGCTTTGTGGGGGTCCTGTGCAAGTGGCTCTGAGGAGCAGCCCCCCCTCTGGAGCACAGGGGCAATATTTGCTCTCTCCTGTGAGTTCCCAGAAGGACAGTGGAGGATGCTTCTCAATGCCGGGTCCTCTTCCCATGGCCTTTTAATTTCAGGGTGGGGTAGTGGCTTGGAGAAGGTTGCCAATGCCCTCCTAGTCCCACGCTTGGTCCGCTTTGGGGGCAGGAGAATTAGTCTGGGCTCCTCTTTGCTATTCTGCCTGGAGCCTTGGGGTGTTTTGGGCTTGCCTCTGCACCAAACTCCTTCTGGCAGCAATGCCATTGGCTGTCCCTTGTGCCCTCTGAATGCCTCAGCAGCCCCTGCCCCCCTGTTCCCCCTCCCTCTGCGCAGGCCCTCTGGACCCTGGAGCCAAAAGACATTGGGGACTGGCAGCACAAGGAGTTCTACCGCTTCATTGCTCAGGCCTACGATGAGCCGCGCTACATCCTGCATTACAAGACAGACGCGCCTCTCAATATCCGCAGCATCTTCTACGTCCCAGAGGCGGTAAGGGCCCTGGGGGTACCCCCCCTGCCTTCCAGAGGCACTGAGGGGTGTCTGCAGGAGGGGGGCAGCCCCACCCCAGGAGAGGTTGAGCTGGGTCCCTCCCACCTGGCAGAACATCCAGTTTCAACCTGGGCAACCCAGTCAGATGGGTGGGGTAGAAAGAATGACGTCATTATTATGACTTCCTGTGCCTCTAGAAGCCCTCCATGTTTGACGTCAGCCGGGAGCTGGGCTCCAGCGTCGCTCTCTACAGCCGCAAGGTCCTTATCCTGACCAAAGCCACAGACATCTTGCCGAAATGGCTCCGCTTCCTGAAAGGTAGCCACCCTCCCCTTTGCAGGTGCCCTGGGACGGGCAGGGGGGTTGCTTCTGGGCCGCAGCTCCCCCTTGCCCCCTCCTCCCCCTGACGCTGCCCCTCCCTCTGTTTGGTGCAGGAGTCGTGGACAGCGAAGATCTCCCTCTGAACCTCAGCCGGGAGCTGCTCCAGGAGAGTGCACTCGTCAGGTGAGCTACCTGTGGGCCGTGTCCGTGTGTGTCCCTCCAGCCCTGGGGCTTTCCTGGGAGCGATTCTGCTGTGGCCTCCAAGGGGGCGCGTGAGGCTCCGCTCACTGATCCGCCTTCCCCCAAGGCAGGCTCTTGGTCTGCCCTGCCCAGTGTCAGCTGCTCTGACTGGCAGTGGCCCTCCAAGGTTCCCCTTATTGGGATTCACAGAATGCTGTGTGAGATAGTAAGTCTGCAGGCTTGAGTTTGCTAGCTGATGCAATCAGCCTGCAATACTTTCTATGCAAGTGCTGGGTCAGAATGACTCGGCAGTAGTGTGCTGTCAGTTGATTGGCTGTCCTTGGTTTAAAAGGGAAACCTGTCCAGCAGTAAAGGTGGTGGTGCAGAGGAGTGTGGTGAGAGAGAGAGAGAGAGAGAGAGAGATAGAAAGGTCTTCCTATTTGTCTTAAGGTGCAGCCTGAACTGCTTGTGTATTATAGCCTGTAGATATTTGTATATATAGAGCTCACAATAAATACACTGCACTGAAGAACCTGGAACTCTGAGCATGTCTGCTAAAGCGCCACGGAGAATTCACGACACCCCTTTCCTTTTTTTGGGGGGGGGGAACAAAGTAATAATAAAAAATAAGAATAAACATGTGCACCCCACCACTGAGACCATTCCATTGTAACTACCCAACCTCCCAAAATTTCAACACCTCTTGCGATGGTTTGACTTTCCGTTCTAACAGTACAAATTATACAGACACCCTCCATATCTCCTCAGAGTCATTTCTCCTGAGTATTCCCTATCTTACCTTAGTGGCACATGGTAATGTATCATTAATAGCTACATCCCACACCTCTTTATACCATTCTTCTATTTTATATTCTGTTTGCCCCTTCCGCTTCCTAGCTGTAATAACTTGCGCATCTGTCAATAGATGTGTGAGCAAGTCCTTCATCGCCTGCAATCCTTCCACCCCATCATAAATTGATAACAGGGCTACCTTTGGAGTTTTGGTCAGCTTTAACCCAGGGATTTCTGTTACCTCCTTAGACACCCTTTGCCAAAAAAAATGAGTCCCCCTTTCCTGCCTGCTCCTTTGGGCTGGGCCCTGGCACCTTCTCCTGCAGGCCTGCTCCCTTCTTGGTCACCAGAGGGCAGGGATTGGGGCCCTCCCGTTGTTGCTGTGACTCTTGCTCCCATTAGCCCCGGCACCTGTTGTGGCTAATGCCAGGAATTGGGATCCCAGCAGGCAGAGGTGTGATTGGTCAAATGCTTTTGGGAGGCTTCTTGGTCACAGAGCAATGCCAACTTCTTTTTTTTATAAATAAATTTTTTTATTAGTTTTTAAACATATCATTTTCAACAGTAATTAAACATACTTTTACATCTTATTCAATTTTTTTTACTTCCATCAGTCCTGTCTGAAAATTTTCCAATCTAATCTCATAGTATGCATTTCTTATTTTCCTTATTACATTTCAAACTCATAACCAACATCTCTATTTTTTTCTACTTTGTAACACTTCGTATATTCCTCCTTACAAAACTTCTTGTAGTCCTACTAGCGTGATTTGTTGGTTACAATTGCTCTTCAAATAGTTCATATAGTTCTTCCAATCTTCTGTAAATCTCTGGTCCTGCAGGTTTTGAATCCTTCCTGTCATTTTGTCCAATTCTGCGTAGTCCATTAATTTTGTCTGCCGTTCTTCTTTCGTCGGAATTTCTTCAGAGCAATGCTGACTTCACTTAGATTGCAAATCTTTTGGTGAAGGGGGGAAAGAATAGAAACCCTCCTCCCGGCCAGAGGTGCTTCAGCCCATCACTGTCTGCAGTCTTTCCTCCGCTGCCTCTCCTGCCCCTCTTTTAATCTTTGGGGCTTCCAGGCACTTATCTCTCTCCCTCCCCCCCAGTCTCTCTGATGTTGGGTGTTGTCCTGCAGGAAGCTCCGAGGAGTCTTGCAGCAGAGGCTGATCAAGTTCTTCATTGAGCAGAGCAAGAAGGACTCTGAGAAGTATGCCAAGTTCTTTGAGGACTACGGGCTCTTCATGCGCGAGGGGATTGTCACCATCGCCGAGCAGGATGTCAAGGTGTGTTGAGATGATGGGCGAGGTTTATTCTTGCCAAGTTTCCAGAGGGAGGTGGGAAACCGGGTGTGATGCCACCTACTTCATTTCTTTCATAAAATTTGATTGTAAAACACACCCTCGAAGCGGTTTACTTGGGCAGCGGATGCCCTGGTGAAGGGTGAGGGGTCTGCCTCCTTTGCCCTGTGACTGACTGGACTCTCCTTCGCAGGAAGACATAGCAAAGCTGCTACGCTATGAGTCCTCGGCGCTGCCCGCTGGCCAGCTGACCAGCCTCTCGGACTACGCCGGCCGCATGCAGGCCGGCAGCCGGAACATCTACTACCTGTGCTCTCCCAACCGCCACCTGGCCGAGCACTCGCCCTACTACGAAGCCATGAAGAAGAAGGACGTGGAGGTGAGCAGGAGAGCAAAGGGGGGCCTGGGAAGCAAAGCCCCAGCCGGGGCCTGTGGGAGCCCCTTTCCCAGCAAGTGCTTTCGGCTTGGGCACCGGGAGCAGAGGAGGAAGCCCTGTGCCCGGGGTGGTGGTGGTCATTTTTCCTTTCCTTGGAACTGAGGACACCCCTCCCCATTTGGGCCCTGCAGGTGCTCTTCTGCTACGAGCAGTTTGATGAACTGACCCTCCTGCACCTCCGGGAGTTTGACAAGAAGAAGCTGATGTCTGTGGAGACGGATATCGTCGTCGACCACTACAAGGAGGAGAAGTTTGAGGAGAAGCACCCAGGTGGGCTTCTGCTCTGCGGCGGGAAGAGGGTGTGAGCCCTTTTCAAGCAGAGTTGGCTGCCTAGCTTGGAGAAGGTGGGGGATCACCCATCTTGGAGGGGTGGGAATACCCCAGGAGGCATCCCAGAGGTGGCCTCTTGTCATCACTCCCCACCATCTCAGGAAAGACTTTGTGGCTGTGACTGAGGGGTTTCTCTCCTATTCCCCCGCCCTGATCCATCCCATTGTGTTCCTCCTCCTCCTCCTCCTCCTCCTGCAGCAGAAGAGTCTCTGAGTGCCTCGGTTGCAGAGGAGCTCCTGGCCTGGATGAGGAATGCACTTGGCCCACGGGTTGCTGCCATCAAGGTGAGGGTCCGGGGCAGGGCGGGGGGGGGGGCAGACGGGCAAGTAATAGTTATAACAATTTTATTATCTTTACTTTCCCAATCTGGCTCAGTTTCCCCAGCCACTTTGGGTGGCTTACACCACATAAAACATTGTAAAACATCAGACATAAAACATTTCTCGATACAGGGCTGCTTTCAGATGTCTTCTAAAAGTAAGATAGTTGTTTATTTCCTTGTCATCTGAAGGGAGGGCGTTCCACAGGGCAGGTACCACCACCGAGAAGGCCCTCTGCCTGGCTCCCTGCAACCTCACATCTTGTAGGGAGGGAACCGCCAGAAGGCCCTCAGAGCTGGACCTCAGTGTCCGGGCAGAATGATGGGGGTGGAGACGCTCCTTCAGGGATACTGGGCCTTTGAGGCTGTTTAGGGCTTTCAAGGTCAGCACCAACACATTGAATTGTGCTCGGAAATGTAATGTGACCAGTGTAGGTCTTTCAGGACCAGTGTTATGTGATCTCTGCCGCTCCCAGTCACCAGTCTAGCTGCCGCATTCTGGATTAGTTGCAGTTTCTGGGTCACCTTCAAAGGTAGCCCCACGTAGAGCGCATGGCAGTAATCAAAGCGGGAGATAACCAGAGCATGCACCACTCTGGCCTGAGTGGGAGGCCTGAGTTTGCACACAATCTAGGGAGAACACTTTGGCCACCTTGAGGGCTTGGGTCTCGGGAAGCCCCCTGGCTGGGTCTGGCAGGACTTTGGGCTTCAGTGAGGCCTTTCCAGGAACGGGCGTCGCTGGGAGCTCTTTCTGCAGCCACAGTGTGACGTGTCTGGATGGTGACGACTTTGTGTGAAGGGCTGAGAGCATAAATGACTGGAAAGGGCTGTTGTGGGGGATCTGGGCAAACCCATGTACCGGCCTGCCATTTCCTCTCAGCAGCCGGGGGGTTGGCTTGCTTCCTGGGGCCTGGTGGGGAGGCAGGAGGGGCTGCTAGCCTTGACCTCACCCCCCTCCTTCCTGCTGCCATACAGGTGACTCCCCGCCTGGAGATGCACCCGGCCATGATCACCGTGCTGGAGATGGGTGCTGCCCGCCACTTCCTCCGGATGCAGCAGCTGGCCAAGACCACCGAGGAGCGAGCTCAGATCCTTCAGCCCACGCTGGAGATCAATACTGGGTATTGGATTTGGGGGTGGGCGGGGGGACAGGCAGAGCTGGACCTGGGGGAGGGGGAATCCCTGGACGTGATGCACTGGGGACTGCATTGTCGCCCTCACATCCTGCTTTCGATGCCTCCCTTTGGGACCTCTGCAAGGGCTCTCCTTGGGGAGGGCAGAGGGGCTGGGCACAGGTGGAGAGGGGGCTTCGGGGAAGGAAGCCCATGCGCTCTGCCTGCTGCAGCGCTCAAGCTGCTTCTTCGTCTTCCCTTGCTAGGCACGCTCTGATCAAGAAGCTCAACCAGCTCCGCTCCAGCCAGCCAGATCTGGCCCTTATGCTGCTTGACCAGGTGAGCTGGCTTCTGCTTCCTCCTCAGGGGAGAAGCCTAGGCACACAGAGGGGCACACGGACTGCCAGCATCTCGTCGTGCCCTCAGGAGAGCAGTGGAAAGGGGTGGGGGAGGCATCCAGCGCCTTTGCAATGTCTGGAGCTGAAATAACTGGCACCTGCACAAGCAGGGAACAGTGTAATCCCCTGCCAGCCCCACGTGGATTTCTTGGGGCCTCTCTGAGAGCATTTGAGGGGTGGGCAGAAGAATCATAGAATTATAGAGTTGGAAGGGGCCAAGCGGATCATGTAGTCCAACCCCCTAGGAGAGCAGCTACTGAGGGAAATGCGCCCCTCCTGTCATGTTTTCCTTGCCCACTCCTGGCTGGCATTCAGAGCAGAATCCCATCTCTGTCCATTGGTGCTCCTGCCATACCCTGGGACACAGTAAGCCAAGGTAGCCCCCCTCTATCCCAACCCGCTTCATTGTTCCTTCCTTCGCTGGCAGATCTACGACAACGCCATGATAGCAGCAGGCCTGAATGATGACCCCCGGCCGATGGTGAACCGGCTGAACGAGCTCCTTGCCAAAGCCCTGGAGAAGCACTGAGAGTCCTGCCTGGAGCAGAGCTGGGGCAGTCCTGCCTGTCTTCAGAGGGGTGCTTGGCCTGGCTTGCCTGCTCTTTTGGCAAGCTCTTGGCCTGGGTTTCCACATCCGGATCTTGGCCCGTTGGAAAGAGCAGAGGGGCCAGAGTTGAGCCACCTGGAGCCATGGTCCTTTATTTCAAAACGTGTGTTTGTGCAGCCGGCTGTCAGGTGTGCGTTTCTGGACTTGCCTGCAGGCTGTGTGTGTTGGCAGTACCTCTAAGTAAAGACTTTTTAACCCCCAGTTCTGAAATGTATCGCCCTGCTTTTATTCTGAGCCTGTCTTCGAGTGTGTGGTTCTTGGATCCCTTCTACAATGCGCACGGGAAGAGAGTGGCTCCACACTCTTCACAAAACGCACTGGCAATTAAGGCCAAGTGCTTCTAAGCATGCTCAACTTCCCCTCCCACCGCCCAATGGCAGATGCAAGGAGCAGATCTTTTCCTGCAGCAGTGAGTTCCGCAGGCTTACTTTGGAAGGTCAAACAAGAGTACAGCCAAGAAATTGAAGCAAAGTAGCGGCCAAGAGGCCTGATCTTTATTGTTGCAACAAGGCTCCCAGCTACAACACAGAAGCAGAAATAAGCCCAGATCAATGGGTTACATCTGTATTTCAAAGTTTCTCAGAATGCATCATCAAGACATCATAGATATGTCAGAAAAGGTGTGGTCTCGGGTAGAACCTGAGATCCAGGCATGCCCCTGTCACTCAAATATAGTCTCTTACACTTACTCCATCACAGAACAAAAGCATTTACAGTTTCCAGGTCCCGGAGTCAAGTCAAATACACCTCTTTGTCTTGACCATCCCACTAAGGGGTGGGTAGTAGGCATTGTGATTGAGATGGCGATCTGTCTGACACTCTCGGGGCAGGATATCACCCTTATACCTCACTTCCCTGGATCCTAAATGCCATTGGAACTGAGAAGATTGATATGAGTGATTTCCTATGAATTTCATTCTCTCATTGATCCACTACATGGATACAGTTATCAGCGAATTGCTACATTTGGTATTGACACTTTCCCTGTTTTCCTTTGTTGGAGTCTCAGGCTCCTGAGCTGAGCTCCCTTTGCGGATGCAATCAATGCCTTTGCAGAGATGTCACTGTTATTTTCTCTTGCTGTTATTTTCTCTTGAGGATTTGCTTTGACAGGTGAAAGGCAGGGAAATGTATGTGAGTGAATGGTTTGGTGACGTGCAGGGGAGACTCCTCATGGTGTGTGTGTCGGGGGGTCTCTCACTCCCCCTTCCAGTTTTCTCAGTTGCTGTGCATTGCAAAAGGGGCAGCACTCCAGTCCGGGTGAAGAGGGGGCTTTGCAGAGCTCGCCTGGCCCTTGGAGAGCTCGCCTGGCCCTTGGCTACACCAGGCAGCTGCCTCGTTGAGGGGCAAGTCAAGCAGCCAGACTTCTGCCCAGAGGGAAGCCTCGGCCGCCCTTGGACCTGGGCAAGAACCAGCCGGGGGTCTGGAAGGGGAGACGAGGCCGAGTCCATGGGGAGGGATGCACCCGCAGAATCCTAGGAGGGGGGGTCCCAGGGTCATCTAGTCCAGTGTTGTCCATCTTGGGTCTCCAGCAGTTTTCGGACTACAATTCCCATCATCCCTGACCACTGGTCTTACTAGCTAAAGATGATGGGAATTGGAGTCCAAAAACTACAGCGTCTCGGCTCGGTGGCGTCATCATCCGGCGCAGCGCTGGATCCGCCCATCGGCTCCCAGGCCGGGTCCCGGCATGCACCGCGCCGCCCCACCCGGCGCCTCCGGAACCCCTTCTGGGGGCGGGGAGGCGCTTCCGCTTCCCAGCCCGGCCGCTCTCCGCTCTGCGTCTCTATGGCGAGTCCTCCGGCCGCGAGCAGCGCATGCGCGGTAGGCACTCCGCCGCCCATGGGCGACTCGGAGGACGAGTTCCGGGAGTCCCGCCGCGGGCGCCTCAAATTGGCGGGGGGTCCCCAGGGGGGTCGCCGCCGCCGCGCGCCTCCCCCTGCTCCTGCCCGCGGGGACGAGGCGGAGGCCCCCGGGAAGACCGAGGATGGCGGAGAAGGGGGCGGAGGAGCCCCTTCAGGGGCGTCTGGACTCCCCCCCGCTTCGCATATTGGTATGACCCGCTTCCTTTGTCTTCGCTCAGGCGGGTCGTACCAATAAGCTCTACGGGGGGGGCGTGTGTCAGCCTGTTTCTGGGGGTTCTGGTGGGTTGGGGGGCCTGGGGGACACACACACACAGGGGGCAGCTCCTCTCTCTGCAGCAGCAAATGGAGCCCGCCTGGTTTTTCCCCGGCAGGAGCCCCTCCAAGAGCGGGAGACGCAGCAGCAGAGGAAGGAGGACGCGGTGGAGGAGGAAGATGCAGCCGCCCCTGGCAGGGGCAGCCGGAGGAGGAGCAGGGATCCGTGCAGGTGACCCTGGAGCCCCTGGTGCTGCCAGGCGCCTCAGCCAGGAAGGAGGAGGAGGAGGACCGTGCCAGGAGGCCACCCGCTTGCGAGGACGGTCAGTGTCAGGACTGCCCCGTTTCCTGCCATGGCTCAGTATTGACGTGTTGGGGGTGGTGGTGTTGGCAATGGGCAGATCCTTCACCCCCCCAGCTCAGATGCAGCGTTTGCATCCAAGGAAAACAGGATCCTGCCCAAACCTGCTTGCTGGATTGAAGGTCTGGGTCCCAAGGCTGGTCGCTGTCCAAACGTCACAGCTGAGGCTTGGAAAATGCTTTCCAGGCTCCTCCTGCACCACAGAGGCACTGTCCCAGGCACCAGACCACAGCCCCCTGCCCAGGGTGTCCCGGGGGTGACACTGCTCTGAGGGAGCCAGGGGGCCTGGGGCTGACTCTCTTCTTCCCCCCTAGTCCAGTCCTTGGGATGCCACGGGGCTGCTCATCCGGAGCTGCAGCCGGGAAGCCTGGAGGAGGCCGGCTGGGTGTTCTGCCAGATCTGCCAGAAGGACCTCTCTGCCATGAACTCCGTCCGGAGGGAGCAGCATGTCAACAGGTGGGGGCTCCTTGGTTTGGGCAGACGGCTGGAGGGAGGGGGCGCTGCTGGGAGACTCAGCCAGGGGGGCAGCTGGCCAGGCGATCCCTGTTGCTCTTGAGTGGCTGCCTCCGTGTCTCCTGGCTCACCTGTTGCATTTTCTCCTGGGCTTCACCTTAAACAGCGGTGGCTCCATGCCTTGTTTTCATTTCTTCGGGAAAGGCTGAAAAGCATTTATCAAAACCATAGTGACTCATGAACTGATGTATATGTGAGAGAAAAAACAAGCCTGTTGACATATTTACTTAATCTTGTTTTTAAGTTGTATTTTAATCAATTGTTTTTGTACCTGGTGTTAGCCGCCCTGAGCCTGGTCTGGGGAGGGCGGGGTATAAATAAAAATTATTATTGTTATTATATACATTATAGTATAGAAACAATAGTTTGTAATGAACTACGTTTCCATGGTTTTTTCCTTTTCCCTTTTTCTATTTAATCTACTAAAGAGTTCAATCAAATATGAATAAAACCTCAATAAAGAATAAAAGGCTTCTTTAGCAGCTGGGCTGGGGTGGGGCGGGGGTCCTCCTCTCCTCTGAGGGCTTCCTGCCTGAAGAGACTGCTTTTCCTCCAGGTGCCTGGATGACCTGGAGGGCCCCCTTTCTGCCCCCCCTGCCAGGGGCCCGGTTGTTCCCGAGTGCCCCATCTGCGGAAAGGGCTTCAGCTCCCTCCGGAGCCGGGGCAGCCACCTGAAGCGCTGCGCTGCCAGGATGGAGGTCCCCCCCACGCTGCTCCTTCAGGCGGTACGGCAGCAGCAACAGCAGACCTTGCTCCTTGGCCCCCCAGTCGCCCAGAGGTGAGTCCAGAGTCCCCTCCAGGCTCCCTCGGATGTGGAGTCTTGCTCAGTGAAGCTCTTCCTCCTCTTGGCCTCTTGAGTGAGCTGGGGGGGGGTTCACAGGGGGGGGGGCTGGGGTGCAATTAATGCTTCACTTGGGCAGAGGGGAGGAGGGGGTGCTGCGCCCATTCCCCTTCTTGAGAAGACCCCCAAGTTCTGAGCAGCCCTCCTCCTCTTGGGACTTGACAGGGCAGCATATTTGGAGAAAACCGCTGACCTGCCTTCAGGATTGCTCAGTGGTGCTGAAGTACTGAAGAAATGAACCTGGGCTGCCAGTTCTCGTTGTAGACCAGTATGAAGCAAGCAGCACATAAGCGGCACACGAAACACTACCAAACCATTCTATGTTCTAAATCTTATATTAATAATCCAAAAATTGAGAGAACAAGGTACAAGATGTACTACAAAAGCCACAAACAGAAAACTGAAGAAGCCATAGACTCTTCATGGGCGAAACAGGTGACAAACGCTGGCACCCTGTCTAACTTGTGCGTAACATCACTGACACTTCGTTTGATCAAACTTACCTTTGATGATATCTACAGGAGCCTGGCTAAAGGAACTTTAAAGACTGAATCTTCCTTTTAGACACAATTTGAATAAGTTTTCTGTTAGTGGCTTTTGTTGTAGATCTTGTACCTTGTTCTCTCAATTTTTGGATTATTAATATAAGATTTAGAACGTAGAATGGTTTGGTAGTGTTTTGTGTGCCGCTTATGTGCTGCTTACTTCATACTGGTCTACAGTGGTGCTGAAGTGGCTTGGTCACCCTGGCTGGTGACGTCACACTTGTCATAGGAAGGGTCCTTCTTCTCCTTTTCCTTGGTCTTTTGGCACTGTGGACCTTGCTGTCCTTCTGGAGCGGCCCAGGGAGGTGGGCACTGGGGACATCGGAGGCCAGCAGTTTTGCTGCTGCATCCAAGACCATTTTTTGAAAGTGCTTCTTGGGGAGGGCACTGCTTGGTACCACGGGGCAGCTCCTGTGGCCTCCTGCTACCCTCTTGTTCCTTGCCCTATTTCATGTCTGCCTGAAGCAGCTGGGAGCTGTCATCGTCAGGAGTGAGATCTTGCCAGTAGGTGGTTGGCACCCACCCAGCTCTGCTTGAATCAGAAGAGGTGGTTCAGGTGCTAGAGATGGAGCGGCCCTGCAGGGAGGGAGCTTCCTGGTCTGCAGAGATAGGAGCACCTCCCCTCTGAAAGGCAGCCTGGTCCGTAGACAGGGGTGTTGCAGGACGCTTAGGGTGGTCCACTCAGATTGGAGGGGGGGCAGCTATTGCCCACTGCAGCTCCTGAGCTGGGTTAACCGACCTCTCCTGCCCTGTCCAGCGGGTCCAAGCGAAAAGGTGCCTCTTCCGCGCAACGCTTGCCGAAGAAGCGCAAGGCGGTGGCCGAGGTGGATGGAGCGACGGAGGACCTGCTGGTTGCCATGGCCATGTCCCGCTCTCTCTTGGAGGAGGGGGAGGAGGGGAAGACCAAACGGCTGGCCAGCAGCAGGCAGGACACCGCTTTGCAAAGCAGGAAGCCCCGAAAAGCAGGTGAGCTCCTGGCGGAAGGCAACCGGTCTCTGGCGGCTGCCTCTGGCTTCTGGGCTCAAGGCAACTCGCGGGTTCCTTCTACGTCCTCTGGAAGTGTGCTTATTCTGCAGCTCTCTTGAGAACCTTTTCCTTAGTGCATCTTATCCTGTTGAGATGCCAGGGAGAGCCCAGCGCTGAGATGGGCTGCTTTCGGCCTGCTGTGCCAGGAAGCTGCTGGCGGGAGTGGGCCTCTGCAGCTCTTGGGTGCCCTTCACCCTAGGCCAGATCTTTAGCATGTCCATTTCCTGCATTTATGTCTGGTTGCGATTTCTTCACTGCGGGGGGGGGGGGGGGTTAGTCTGGATGACCCCTGGGGTCCCTTCCGCCTCTCTGACCCTCTCCTGCCAGGATCCTTCAACAGAAGCTTCTCAGACGAAATGCCCTTGTTCCCAGAGGGTGATGTGGGGAACGGCTGTGGCCCCTGCTGTATTGGGGCTGCTCCTCCCCCTGCTCCTCCTCCTTGCCCTTTGGAGGCCTGGGCAGCGTTTGCTGTGGGGGAAGGCAGGGGCTTCCTCCGTGGCTCTCAGACACGTTCCCTGTGTGTTGCTTCCTAGAGAAGAAGAACCAAGCGAAGCTGGGCCTGCCTCTGCTGCTGGCCCAGGACCCCCAGGAGGCCCGCCGGAGGATGGAGGCTCGTGTGGCGCAGCTGCTCTCCGAAGCGGAGGAGGAGTTCCCCAGCACCCCCCAGCTCCCCCCCAGCCGCCTCATGGGTGCTGAGCTGTTCCAGGGAGCAGGGGGGGCCCACGGCTCTTTGTGGGAAGCCAGCTCCTTGGCAAGACTATGTCCCCCGGGTAGCTTTCAGGCCAAGGACTTCGCCCGCTCTGTTTTGTTGCAGACGCCCGAGGAGGTGGGTGTCTGTGTCGGGGGGGGGGGGGCTCCAACTTCTGCCTGCTTATTAGGTGCTCAGTAATCAGGCTGGCAAGGTGCAGGGGATCTCATCTGCACATTGGCTTTCCTGGGACTGCCTGCTCAGGATCCAGTCTTGGAGAGCCCTTTTGAAACGGGAGCTCCTTCTGGGCGGTTGATCTTGGGGCTGCCCTCCCTGCAGAGCCCTGAGCAAGGGCCTCTCCAACACCCCCCCCCCCCCGGAAAAGTGCCGCTGAGCCCAGTGCAGTTTGTGCACAGCAGCTCTTTGAGAGAAGAGGAGGAGCGGAGGGGAGAGTCACAGGATCCCCGTCTACCCAGGGAGCAACGGAGCCCAGGACTCCTGGGTTCTGACACCCTGGCCCAGCCAAGGAGCTTCCCAGAAGTGCCACTGGTGGCTTCAACTTGCCCCGTTGAGGCCAGATCTGTGTCCATCATTCACCGGGACCTCCACTTTTGCTTCATTCTGGAATAGAATAGATTTTTTTTATTATGGTCACAGACCATTTCCAGGTCACTTACAATATCAGGAAAATCAGGGATACATTGAATTGCAATTGGGTATAACAGAGACAATTCAGATATAGCGGGAGTTAAAAATATATATTAAATCTTGGTCACTAAAATATAACCTAATTATCGTTTAAAACCTTAATCATTTTGGTAATACAGCTTGTTCCCTAGGTTTTATGGCAGTTGCACAGAATTTAGCCACCCTTAGCGTAATCTCTAGATCCTTGTCCTCTAGCAGGAGTTTTAGACATTGAAGTTTGGACCCATTTGGAGATTTTTGTATAAGAGGAGTGCTTCATTCTGTTTCTGTTTCCTTCTGACTGTTCTCCTGGTTCCCAGTCTCTTCCTGCTGCTGCCTCTGGGGTGTGTGTGTGTGTGGGGGGGGCCTTGGACCACGGAGGGGGTCTCAGCAGGCCCAGGATGCTCTGCCCTGAGGTGGGGAGGAGCAGGTGACCCCTAGCCCCCTCCTCTGCTGGCTCTAGTTTCCAGGCAGAATGGGGAGGGGAGGTGGGTGGGTTGTTTTGGACATGAAATGGCCCCCTTGTTTCGGGGCTAGCCTCACTCTTCCCCTGAGTGCTCTGGGGCTGGCTGCCCACAGGCAGATAGGAAGACGCCGCTCCTCGGCCTGAGATCAGACACCTCCATCCTAGGAGGGTTGAGAGATGCCGTCCAGAAATGGAAAAGGAGCGAGGTCCCAGCTAAAGGAGAATGGCAACGTAAACTGGTGGAATATGCGCAGCTTGCAGACTCAACACATAGAATAAGAGAACAAGAAGAACATATGTTTAAAGAGATTGGAAAACATTTATTGGATGTATGGGAAATACCTGTGTACAGCTGAAAACACTGGCAGCATCCAGATAAATTCAACAGTGTAAATAAGTTATGGTTGTGATAATGAAATACTGAATGGTATAGTTTCTGTAAAATATGCAGGGATTTGTGATATGCAAAATGAACCATGGAAAGAGAAGAAGGGAAGTCATTGATATCTTAAGAATGTAAAAATGAGTACTTTAAATTGTAAAACAGGAAATTTAATAAAAATCACACACACACATACATACAGTCGTACCTCAGGTTACAGATGCTTCAGGTTGCGTTTTTTCGGTTTATGGACCTCCGAAACCTGGAAGTACTGGAACGGGTTACTTCTGGGTTTTGGTGGTCACACATGCGCAGAAGCACTAAATCGTGCTTTGCGCATGCGCAGAAACGCTGAATCGCAACCTGTGCATGCCCAGATGTGCCACTGCGGGTTGTGAATGTGTATCCCACCCGAGCGTCATATATATATATATATATATATATATATATATATATATATATATATATATATATATTGCTTTCGTAGATTTTCACGGGTACAGGAATGCAGGTTTTGGTGTCCTCGGGTGTCTTCCCGTGTAAAAGTTGGGGTGTCTAGGCGACGTTTCGACGAGGTCTCACTCGTCATCTTCAGGCTGGTGCTTTCGGCTTCTTGTTACTGGAACAGAGCAGGATCTCAGTGTTTGAGTTCCTATAAATACTGATGAGGAGGTGTGGTGTATAGCCTCCAATGTTCTGGGCAGAGAGGAAGTTCCCAGGCTAGTGTGCCTTTTCTTCTTTTGTTCCTTAATTGCTTGAGGGATATCATGAGTGATTTCTTGAGTGATATCCTGAGTACCACTTAGGTGGGTCATTAGGTGTGGATTAGTTGCTAAAGCCTTTGTGTCTTGACCTCTTGAACTTTGTGAAGAGTTTAATCATGGAAGCCATCGAGATAGAGAAACACCCTCACAACATGAACAAGCGTGACGACACATCCCGCTTGCCAGACATCTGGAAATTAGCCCTCCCCACAAAAACAGACACCAAATCCAGAGGCACACAGAACGCCATCACCAATCAACCACACCAGACCCAAACCCAGACCCTCCCCACAGATAAATTACAGACACCATCCAGTAGCCAAACCATGGTGGCACCTCCAGATGCTGCACCCCCCTGCAATCCCTACACAGATCTGGCTGGCACAGGCCACAAAACCACAGCTCGCCCCTATACACGTAGCCAAGCCAGAGCACAACTAAACTCTTCACAAAGTTCAAGAGGTCAAGACACAAAGGCTTTAGCAACTAATCCACACCTAATGACCCACCTAAGTGGTACTCAGGATATCACTCAAGAAATCACTCATGATATCCCTCAAGCAATTAAGGAACAAAAGAAGAAAAGGCACACTAGCCTGGGAACTTCCTCTCTGCCCAGAACATTGGAGGCTATACACCACACCTCCTCATCAGTATTTATAGGAACTCAAACACTGAGATCCTGCTCTGTTCCAGTAACAAGAAGCCGAAAGCACCAGCCTGAAGATGACGAGTGAGACCTCGTCGAAACGTCGCCTAGACACCCCAACTTTTACACGGGAAGACACCCGAGGACACCAAAACCTGCATATATATATATATATATATATATATATATATATATGCAGGTTTTGGTGTCCTCGGGTGTCTTCCCGAAAGCACCAGCCTGAAGATGACGAGTGAGACCTCGTCGAAACGTCGCCTAGACACCCCAACTTTTACACGGGAAGACACCCGAGGACACCAAAACCTGCATACCTATACCCGTGAAAATCTACGAAAGCAAATATATATATATATATATATATATGGGGTTGAGAGATGGTGGGTGTTGCCATTTGGGCTGGCTTCTGGCGTGTTGAGGCTAAACTTCATGTCTGCACCCCAAACCTTCCTTTCCAGGGAGCTGTGCTGGGTGTGGCTTTGCCATCCTCGGGGACCATCAGACCGGCCGAGAGGGAGCAGGGACCGGCTGGTGCTGTGCTTCTCCCAGGAAGCGCCTCTGGAGATTCGAGGGAGAGGCTGCCTGGCCGACCGGGCGATGCAGAGGCGCTGCAGGACCTGGTGGAGCTGGCGGGAGAAGGGCTGACCCTAACCCAGTGGCAGCAGGAGGGGCCGGGTGAGCAAGGACTTCCTTGGGGAAAAGGGGCCGGCCAGCGCAGAACTGAGCCTGGAAAGAGGAGTCTGGGCTGCGGACGGGGGCAGAGACCTGCCTAGACCCAGAGCCGGTCGTCGGGTTACTTATTGTGGGCCTGTGTTTTTCTCCCTTTGCTCCAGGTCAAGGTTGGCTTTCTGGCGACGTTCTGCAGAGCAGTTTTCTCCAACCACTGGAGAAGCAGCTGCCCCAAAGGAGCTGTCCTCAAATGGTAAGGTTAGACCCCCATGTTTGGTTGGAAGGGGGGCACTGTGTTAGCTGGGAAGCAGAGGATCCCGAAACCCCCTGGGAGGAAGCCCCCCTGAGCCCCTTGTGGATGCGCAAGGGAAATCTGGGTGCCTCTGCATGTGGGGGGTGGGGGGGGGTTTGAGCCCCACTGCAGTCCTTCCTCAAGGTCTGTTTGGCCCCTGCTGTTTTCCAGGAAGGAGCTGGAGCAGGAGGTGGAGTGTGGCCATTCTCTCCCTCTCTCTCTCCTCTCTCTCAGCTCCCGCTGGGCTCCTTGGCTGATGCCTTCAGAGGGATGGTGAACAACCCTCACCTGAGTGACGTCCAGTTTCAGGTGGACACTGGGGAGCTCCTCTATGCACACCTGTTTGTGCTTTATGCACGGTGCCCACAGCTGATGGAAATGGTAAGGAGGAGCGGCTGGGGGGCACATCACCCCGAGGGGTCTCCTTGTTCCTGGCCTGGGTTCTGGGTCTGTGGGTATCAGGCAAGGAGCGAGAGTTTGCCCTTGCCATTTTCTCTTCATGTTGGCTCCCCAAAGCCACCTGAGATTTGAGGAGGAAGCCCAGCCGTGTTGCCTGCCTGGGAGAGGGCGATAGAATCCGCTGCAGCCTTTGGGTCTTGCTGCTCCAGCGCAGGAGCCACAGGAGAGGAGGGTCTGCTCCGCAGAGAACCCAGCAGCCATGCGCTGTTGCAGGCAAGAGCTCCTTGTGCAGGAGGGCGTGTGGCTGAGGGGAGAGAGGAGGCAAGGAGGACCAAGAGAAGCGGGTGCCAAAAAGGGCGAGGGGGAGGGGGAGGAATTGGAGCTTGCCTTTCGTCCAAGGAGGAAGAGAAAGCTCTCCCTGTAGGCCTGCAGCCAGGCTGCTTAGGGGCACTTTGGCAAGAGGGAATGATGCTCAAAGCAGGTGCCCCAATCCGCTGGCTGCTCCAGAATCCTCCGTCTCTTGCAGGCTGGCTGCGAAGGTTTCCTCGTGGCTGAAGAAGGGGGAGCAGGGACCCGCCGGGTGCTGCTGAGCGATGTGTCGAAGGAGGCCCTGGGCGTGTTCCTGAGCTACCTTTACACGGCCGACGTCTCCGTCCCTCGCCATGTGCTGTCGGAAGTGGCTGCTTTGGCCAGGAGGTTGGTGGGCTCCTGCTGGATTGGGCCCTGCTCCCTGCCCCCTGCCCCCCCAGGCTGACTTCCACTTTGATGCCTGATGGAGACACTCCCCCCCCTCTTGAAAGCGCATTTGCACGCACCTCTTTTGTTTCAGGTTTGGAGTGACGGAACTGGCTGGCATCTGCCTTGGCTGCCAGCCTGGCCCGGGGGCTCCTGGAGCTGAAGAGGAGGCAGGAGAGGACAGAGCCGAGACCTTTGAGGGGCTCCTGAAGTCCATGTGGCTGGACGAAGAGGAAGAAGCCTTGCTGCAGGGCGGACAGCTGGAGGAAGCCGACAGCGAGGAAGTGGGCGAGCAGGAGCTGGAGCAGATCTACGAGTTTGCTGCCACCCAGCGCAGAGCTGCCCACGATGGGCCCGTCGTCCGCAAGGGAGCCGCTGACCCCAGGAAGGTGCCACAGGAGCCTGCAGAGGGCAGGGCAGCTACGGCAGAGTGGACAGGAAGCCTCTGCCCGGAACAGTCCCAGTTGCCAGCTGCTGCTGCCAGTGGCCCAGGCCCCCCCCTCAGAGCTGCCCCCAGAAGAGTGCCCCAGATGGAGGAGGAGAATTCAGAGCAGCACGAGCACTCGGCAGTCCTGTTTCCTGCCACCCAGGGTGACTGCTCTGGGCTCTCTCAGCAGAGCCGTTGTGCCAAGGAGCAGAGGGGCAGTGCAGCCAGCCCAGGCCCTGCGTCTCAGGGATTTCCTGGCCTCCTCCAGGGGCCCCCGAGGGACCTCTTGCCCCTGGGATCCTCCTCTCCCAAACGGAGGCCGGCATCACCCACCAGCCCCTTGGCACTCCTCTCTCTGAGCACTCGGGGCCTGTTCTCTACCCCTCCGAACAGCGAGTTGGAGCGGCCTGCGCGGAACAAGACCCCAGGTCCTGGCTGCAGCCCGGGCGGCCGTGGGGCCTCGGAGGGCAGCCCCATTGTGCTCTTGGATTCTGATGAAGAGGCAGAGCTTGCCGGAGCGGCCCTCTCTGGGCCACGCACAGGGGCCTTGCAGTGTCAGTCGAGCCAAGGGGGGGCAGACGTTTCCGGTGGGCAGAGCCCATCCCTTCCGCCCGCCCGTGAGGTGGGTCCTGGGGAGCTTTGGGACGCTGGTGGAGGAAGTCCTCTGCTTCTGAGGCTGGCCAGCAATGGAGAAGACAGCTGGGAAGAGGCCTCCAGTTGGAGAGTGCCAGACACTCCTCTGCTGGGCGGGTGCAGCTCCAGCCGCCCAGAGCCGGCCAAGCCCACCTTGGCCCCCGGGACTGAGGAGCAGGGGTCTAAAGGGGCTGGAGAGAGCCCACCCACCTCCGCTACCAGGCTGCCTCTGCTGGGACCCCCGTCTGCCCGGAAGAAGCCTGCCAGCAGCCCCGTGGTGGTCATGGGCGACAGCAAAGAGGAGCTCGATTCAGCAGCCCCTTGGCCCCAGAGCAGCCCCCTTGTGCCTGGGGAGGACTCCCTGTGTCGCTCGGAGGAAGGGGACAGCCTTCTTTTTCTGACAGCAAATGCCCCAACCCCGCTGGGGACTCCGCCAGCTAGGAGTCCCATGGCTGGGGAAGCAGCTGCCCCCCACTTCGGAGAGAGGGGTGCTTCGACAGGAGAAGACTCCGATAGCAGCGAGGTCTTTCCTCTGACCCAGAGAACGCCTGGTAAGTGGCCGCTCTGGAGCCGGGGGGAGCAGAGGGTGGGGAGCACTTGGCATGGGGCTCTGGGCTTGTGCTGTGTGGCATTGGCTCTTTGGCCACTTGGTGCCCAGACCTCCCCCCCCCCCCCGGCAAAGCCCCTTTGGCCCTGCTGGTCACCTTCCCCTCGCCGGGCAGCCCAGCTAAACCTCCTGAGGGCTGCGCCCACCTTGCTCTGTTCCAGATCTTGCCTTTGAGGCCGGGAGCGAGACGCCGAGGGCAGCTCCGCCCACCCCAATGCCATCTTACTCCGTCATGGAGACCCCAAAGCTGAAGGAGGAGCTGCACAGGTGGGTGCTGTCGGGTGGCGGGGGGCAGGCTCCTCCGGCAGGGAGAGAAAGGCTGCAGCATTTGCCCCTGTGACCGCCTGTCTCTTGTTTCTTCTCAGGTTTGGAGTCCGTGCTCTCCCAAAGCGGAAGATGATCTTGAAGCTGAAGGAGATATTTCAGTACACTCACCAAGGGGCCAGAGCCAACCCCCAGGAACAGGCGGCTGTGGCCTCCCAGCTGGCCTTGCCCCACAGCCCAGCCCAGCCAGTCCCGAGGAAGCGAAGGCTGGCCGTCGCCTCCAGCCCCGTTGGCAAGCGGCTGCCCGGATCTGCTGAGCCTCGCCAGGGTGCTGGGGGAAGCCAGGCTGTCGGCGGCTTCAGGGATCCTTCTGGCGGAAGCCGTGAGGGGCTTGGGCAGGTGCTTGAGCCCCCCGCTGCAGGGCCGCTGCAAGGGAAAGCCTCGCTTCCAACAGGATTTCCCACTGGAGGAAGCACCAAGGACTCTGCGCCCACGGCCTCCCAGGAATCAACTGCGTCTTCAGGGACTGGCAGTGATGTGTCCGTAGCATCCCAGAGGTAGGAGGCTGGCTGGGGGTGGCATGCTCCTTCCTGCTGGTTCCCTCTGGCCAGAAAAGGCCGCTGAACACAGCTGCCCAGACAATGGCCAGGCTGCCAAAACCCAAACCCAGCCTTTCTCGCCCCTTGAAACTGTGTCCTGTCCCTCTGTCTCCACATTATCTGCTCAGTGGGAATTTGCTCAGGAGCTGAAACCAGCCCCCCCCATCCCCATCCCATCCCTCTGCTCTTCTGCCCTCTTTTGAGTTTTCGCTGTCCGAGGTGGAATCAGGGCTTCTTTAGAAACACAGGAAGAGCAGAGAGACTTAGGAAGTGGATTTGTGTGCCCAGAGCCAGGCTGGAGTGGTTTTCCAATGGTGCTTAGGCAGGCTGTTACTTTTGCTGCAACAGGGTTGGTTCTGTCTTCTTAAGAACTCCAATCCTTTAGCGTGGCTCCACCTACACTTTGGAACTCCCTGCCACTGGACACAAGGCAAGCGCCTTCACGGTCCTCTTTTTGGCACCTGCTAAAAACGTTTCTCTTTAGATGAGCCTGTCTGGACACGCAGAATAGGGGTGTGTGTTTAAATTTGGTTTTAGTTTATTGAATGTTTTACTGGTAATTTTATTGTTTTATTTTGTTTAAAAAAAACTTTAAACATCAAAGTGGTTTACAGTCTAGTGATGTATACATTTTATGAAACGAGTAAATAACTCAAAACCTGCTTCCCAGTCTGCTAAATTGCCAACAATCTGCCTCCTATGTTTTCTCCTTGTGTGGCGCCTGGTCCTCTGGCTAGAGCAGTGGTGACCCTGACTCCTCGCAAAGGGCCAGTGAAGGGAAGCGCTTCTGACCCTCTCTCTCTCTCTCTCTCTCAGCTCTTCTTCAATGGAGTTCGGCTCGCTGGTCGAGGAGGAAGAGGAGGAGCACGTCCCGGCTTCTCAGGCTGCAGCCCGCGAGGCACACAAAGTAGAAGCCTTGCGGCGCCACCTCACCTCCAAGCCGGCTCTTTGCCGCCAAATCCTCCTGTACCAGCCCATTGAGTTGGCTGGGCTGCAGGCAGAACTGAAGGAAAGCGGCGTCAAGATTGCAATGGGCAAGCTGATGGACTTCCTCGACGCGCACTGCATTACCTTCACGACTGCAGAAGCCCGGAGGGAGAAGCAACGGCACTCCAAAAAGCGGAGACGGCGGTTCTGAGGAGTTTCTATGGGCCTTGATGGTGGAACCGCCGGTGCTTTGCCCGCTCAGCTGCCTCTTATCACTTCCGCGTGTGTGTGATTTTTCTTTGACTGGAAGAGCTGTGGCAAAGACATGACTAAGCCTTCCGCTTAGATGATGCACTCGGACTGAACTGTGCTCCACCATGGGAGAAAACAGCTTCTTTGGTGGCCGTCAGCTCAAAGCTGTACAGAGCAGGTCCCTGGAGCGGCTTGAGGGGGGAGCGAAGAGAGACGCTGAAACACACTGCGGTTGCTTCAGGGCCTCCTCATTGCAGGTGCAGCTGCTGCCGCGTCTCAGCCTGTGTTCACTGGCCAAGATTATGGGTTGTTAGGTGTGGCTCACCTTGAGCATCCCTCTGTACCCGTTGATCTGTGCCAACCATTAAACATGTGGGTGTAACATGCCTGTGTAATAAATATGTTTCACTAAAAGCAATTGGGATGAACAGCGAGAGGTTTCCTCAGGCTGCCCCCAACATTCTGCTTTCCCCATTGTCTGAACAACTGCTGTCAGCTCCAGCAAGTGCTGTGCAACCCACATCTTTTGGAAGGTGGTCTGGTGCTAGGGGCTAGTCCCAAGGGGGGAGAATTGGGGCTTGCATTTCTAGCTGCTCACATACAGTAGAACCTCGGTTTTCGAACATAATCTGTTCCAGAAGACTTCTGAAACATTCAAAAACCGAAAGTGGAAGCCTCAATTCAATGTTGTTGTTGTTTAGTTGTGTCAATAGGGAAACTCAAAATGGAAGCCGTGTCAGACGTTTGGGTTCTGAAAAACGTTTGAAAATGGGAGCATTTACTTCCGGGTTTTCAGCGTTTGGGAGCCAAAATGTTCGATAACGGAGCCGTTTGAGGTTTGACTCTATAAGGATGGAGTTGAGGACGGGTTGGCGGTCTTAAGCTTACTCTAGAGCAGGAGAGAGGCTTTATATTGTTTCTGCCATTTAGTCTATACTGGAGCCTGGATTTGTTTTCAAATGATGCACATGCCGTTGTTCCCAGTGGCTGTGCTTCTGCAACAGGCCCCTTTGCCTGCACAGGCATCTCCCAAAGGGAAGAGTGCTGGAAGCTCAGAATCGAATGAATTGCCATTTTGGCCTTGTACTCTTTCTAGCACAAAACTGGCCGCCTCTTCTGAGAATCACTTGTCCTTAAGAACTTTGGTGGACTGTCTAATATGCCCTTCAGAGGACTAGCATTCAGTGCAAGTTGTTTATTGTAAAGCTGGGACATCTCTCTAGCCAAGAGCACTGCAAATTGTCACTTGTTCTTGGACTTTTAACTAGCTCTAGCAGGGATTCTATATAGAACACACAAGCAGCTTTTTAACCAGTAAGTTTATGAGGGGTTTTTTGGGGGGGGGGCACGGGAGTTGATGAGGAATCTACCCTTTCTTTTTCACACTAGCACTTCAAACCTTTTTAGGCAGAAACATGCCCCGATGCATGCAAGAGGTCTGACTCGCATCAAATGCGCTTGGGTGTCTGTTGCCGCAACCCCGAAAGGTAACTAAAAACTCCATAGGACTAAAACTTTGTGATGGTCCATCCTTTGGCTGCTTCCATCTACAAAGGCTGGAGATGTGCTACTTACAAGGAAAATGGTAGCTTGCATGCAATAGGTGGCTGCTGCTTTCTATCTTTTCCGCTTCAACATCAGAAGCCGGGCAGAAATAGCAGTCGGAAGAGTGAGTTGCCTTCAAATTTCCACTTGGCCCAATAGGGCCCTGAGCCACTTGGAACCACCCTTTAAGCATTTTTTACCAGCTTTATTAGAAACACCAGCACATTTCAAGTTTCTTCCTTTTTGATCACAAATATAGGTTTTTGCTTTTCTTTTTACGTATACAATATGACACAGCATTAGGGCTTTCCATCCTTTTAAACATGTCTTGGGTTGTACCCACCGACCACAGCTCAGACTGGACATCTTGCTTGCTGAAGAAGATTGTTACAAGGGAGAGGAACCCAAAGCGCCAGCAGTCTGGTGTGCAGGTGTCCAGTTTAGAAAATCAGAGACGAGATGACTGCAGCTAGCATTGGGAAACACTTGTGTGTTTGGGTTCCTAGTCCAACACAAAGATAGAAGGAAGCACGTATTTCACGTTCAAAACCAAGCAAGCCAGATGTTCAACACATGAAAAAGGCAACTTGTTTTTAACCATTTTCTGGCCCAAAAAATTGGATTCTACAGATGAGGCAAGAGGCTTGCAGCAGCAGCCTCCCGTGATACTGGCTTGTCCAACATCGAAGAGGAGATGGAAGAGGGCTGCTTGCATCAGTTACTGCACAGAAAGCCCTGAATTTTGCCCTTGGTTTTCAAATCAGGAATTTGTATTGGGTGAATTTCCTGGATCCTAAAATTAATGTTTAACTCCCAATTGGTGGTCTCTGTCAAAATTAATATTTTCGATTTTTAGAAAAAGCAAAGATAATTCTTTTATTCCACTTAACACTTACGAATGAACATCTCCAAATACTAAACCACTGTGAAACCTATGGCTGCCCTTCTCTATTCCTTTCGTAGGCACACACAGATGGGCTCTGTAGACCAGATATGCTGTTTGCAAGGTACCGCTGGCTGGGTCTATGTGATGAGTGAATAATTAGCCATGTCTTACAAAGAACATGATCCAAAATATATATATAAATAAATAAAAACCTTAAACATTCTTACATGGGTTTTGAAGAACAGAATACATGTTAAAAACTTCAGTAATTTATATCACTTTTAAGCAATACTTTATATACAATGGAAAAAGACATGCATAGTCCAAATACAATGTTGAAAACAGCATTTTTCATAACAAAAAATCCAAACACTAAGTTAATACCATGTACATGAATTCAAGAAGGACCACCCTTTTGTCTGTTGCAGTTTATTTAACAATATGCTATAGAAGTAAGAAATGAGTTTTGTCCCCCCCTCCCATTCTATACAGTGATTGAATCTTCTTGCATTTTTCATATTTATAGTAATTCTAGAACTTGCATGATTTACACTATAATTGCTTTTCCTCATTTCAAGTTTCACATCGATGAATTAAAGAAAAGAATATGCTTCTTCTGTATTAAAATTAGCATGGCCTAAGAAGTGATCATCCCTATTTTATTTCATTTCTTTGTAAATCTAAAACCAGTTTTTATCCGAGAAACAAAGCAACGATTTCTACATTGCAACACAGGTGTGTCTGTGTGTGTGCGAGCACGAGAGTCCGTTCTCATCTTTTCCAGGGGCGATAATACTTCAAATATCTGCAGAGTTCAGTATAGAATTTTAAAAAACCCTTTCTGCCAAATGCCAGAAAGTGAGCAGAATACATTAGAATGTGGCATTATTTGAGGAATCCGTTTCTGAAGATTATTGTTCTTCTCTGTTAAAACACAAATGCTTAGTCTTGGAAGTACAAATAAAAATATGACTATAATGGACTTGTTCTCCCCCTTTAAAAAAGCAAAGTCAACAAACAGTTAACAACTAAAAAAACAAACACCCCCCTCCCCACAACAAGAACAACAAAGAGAGACCAGATATTTTAACCACACCTGGCTGGCTTTAACAAAAAATATATATATTTATATATTCTTTGTTTGTTTTTTTAACAGCAATTCATCCTCCGCTGGGTCCAGGACAGACCAGCCCCATCCCGGTTGCCCTCCAGCTCGGAGAGGTCCGTGTTTCAGGAGCAGAAGGTCCAGGCCTGGGAGGACGGCCGCTACAAGCCCTCCACAAACTTCTCCAGCGTGTCCCCCCCTGTAGTGTCGCCCACCAGGGACAGCTCGCTGGGCAGCACGTTCCTGTTGGGCGGGTTGAGCTGGGGCAGCATGGCGCTCTGCTGCTCGGGGGTGCCCAGGTGCCCCTGCTGGTCCAGGGGGCCGGCCAGGGCCGCCACGGCCCCCAGCCCCGGGTGCGGGGAGCCAGTCTGCGGGGAGGCGTGGTGCGGCGAGGGCTGGATCCGGGGGGACGGGCTGGAATGTGGCGGCTGCGACTGGGGCCGCGGGGACTGGACCGGGGCGGGCGACCGCACCTGGCTGCTGAGGGAGGCGCTGAGCTGCTGCTGCTGCTGCCCAGGGAGGTGGGGGGCCGGCTGCGTCTGTCCTGAGAGCAGGTGCTGCTGCTGCTGCTGCTGCTGGGGGCTCATGGGGTTGGGCTGCCCCGGGGAGCCCATCTGCTGCTTCATCTGCTGCTGCTGGAGGATCCGCTGCTGCAGGGCCTGCTGGATGTTGGCGCTGCCCTCAGCCCCGCCAAGGCCGGGCTGCGCCCCCATTTGGTTCAGCTGTCCCAATGGGGCCATTTGGCCCAGGCCCCCCGCCTGGATGGAGAGGTGCTGCTGCTGCTGCATCCGCTGCTGCTGCTGCTGCATGGCTTGCGAGTAGCCTCCGCCCGGGCCCTGCGGCTGTGGGAACTGGCCGTGCGCAGCCAGCCCAGCCCCTCCTTGCTGTTGCTGCTGCTGCTGCTGTTGTTGCTGCTGCAGCAACTGCCTGCGGATCATCTCCCGGTACTGGGGGCTCATGCTGGCCATGCCAGCGCCGTGGGCCGGGTTCATGATGCTGATGGGCTGGCCCTGGGGGCTCAAGCCCCCCATTCCCGGCTGCTGCAGCGGGACGCCTGGCCGCTGGACGCCTGCCTGCAGGGCGCTCAGGTTCTGCAAGCCGGTCTGAGGGTGCAGGCCTGCCGGCGGCGGAGGGGGCGGCGGGGGAGGCTGCTGTTGCTGCTGCAGCGCCGGCTGGGGCTGGGGCTGGATGCCAGGCTGGTTTGCTACGTACTTGGCTGTTCTCTGCTTGATGAAAGCCGCCATGAGCTGTGGGTTGGACTTCAGGATGTTGAGCACCTGCTGCTGCTGCTGCGGGGAGCTGGGAGACTTCAGAGTCCGCAGCAGCTCCTGCAGAGCGGCGTTGGGGGGGATGCTGCGAGGGGGCTGCTGGACGCCTGGCATGCGGGGGCCGGGCCCTGCCTGCTGCGTGGCGAGGGGCAGGGATGGCCGGGGCATGCCGGGCTGCAGGGGCTGCTGCGGGGCCAGGGGGGCCGCCTGCCACTGCCCGGCTGGCATGCTGGGCATGAGGGGGCCGCTCACAGAGCTGGGCCGGGGCACGCTCATGCCAGCCGCCTGCAGGGGGTTCACGGCGCCCACAGCCGGGCTCCCCATTCCTGCGCGGGCAGGAGGCAAGCCGTTGCTGCTCACCCGGTAGAGTTGCTGTTGCTGCTGCTGCTGCTGGGCTGCCTCGATCTCGATCTGCCGCGCTGCTTCCACGGCTCCGGGGGGTGGCTGGGCGGGCGGTGGGGGGGCCTGGGCCTGGGGAGCAGCCTTGCCGGCGGAGATGGGGGGCGGAGGCTGAGTCCTTGCCCCGGGAGGGAAGCCGGCTGGCGACATGTTGACGGGCGAGGGCTGGGGCGGGGGCTGGGGCGTCTGCGGGGTGCTTGGCTGCTGCGTGGGGGTCCCCGGCGTGGCTGAGGTAGGAGAAGGCAAACTTTGCTGAGGCACATTGCGGGTGGTCATGGTGGCCATCCTGCGGCGGATGAGCTGGGCCTGCTGCAGCCGGTGCTGGATCTGCTGCTGGCGGAGCTTGTGTTTGATGTTGATGCAGAAGGGCACGGGGCACTTGTTCTCTTGGCAGTGCTTGGCGTGGTAGCAGCACAGGGCAATCAGCTGCTTGCAGACGGGGCAGCCGCCGTTGGTCTTGCGCTTGCAGCCCTTGGTGTGCTGTACCACCCGCTTCATCTTCTGGCAGGACGGCAGCGAGCAGTTGGCGTTGCGGCACTGGCAGGCGTGCACCAGGGACTGGATGCAGCGCTGGATGCTGAGGCGGCGAGACTCCTGGGGGCTCTTGGACTGCTGCTCCCCCTGGCTGTTGCTGTCGTCGTCCAGGCCCAGGCCCCACTTGACCATCTTGTGCTCGTGGCTCTTGGTGTTGTAGCAGTTGATGCAGAGGTCGTAATCCTGGAAGCGGAGGGGAGGGAGGCAAAGGTCAGAGCTCACACACGAGGGAGACCAGGCCCCAGAGGGGACCTGGGGGTCCTCAAACCCCGTCCCTCACACAAGTGGTGTCTCAGGCTGGGCCACACTCCCGGCTTGGCCTTGTAGCCATGTTGACACACATCCCAACCACCCAAGAGAGTTCCAAAGTCAGCCCTGCAACCGATGCACATCCTTTAGACAAGGAGGCACATTTATTTCAGGGAATTATGCCGTTTCATAGAATCATCGCGTTGTAGAGCTGGAGGGGACCCTGAGGGCCATTACCGGGGGACCCCCTGCAAAGCAGGAATCTCAGCTGAAGCATCCCTGACAGATGGCCATCCAAGCTCTGCTTAAAAACCTCCCAGGAAACAACTTCCCAAGGGAGCCAACTTTGTGGACTTCAGAGCCAAATACAACTGTGACATGTAGTTGCTCGTGGTCAGTTTTTAAAACATGAAAATGAAATCTGTCCCCCTGAAACAGAGCATTCCACGCTTGCTACTTGAGAAAGCAGGTTGTCTGTCCTTGTCATAGGAGCCACCCAGTTAATTGCCAAGGACACTGGAAGGGGAAGCGAAGGCCCATGAGCCTCTCCGCAGTGCAGAAGGCTGTCTGGCCTGAGGGAGATGCCCCAAGGCGCAAGGCTGGGATGGGGTGAAGAAAGGATCAAAGTGATTCATACTAAGCAATGCTATTGAGAAAACAGGAATGAAAACGTCCAGAGGCTCTCTGGGAAGCCTCTGCCCCCTCCCTACTCGACTGGGAGAAAGAGGCTGCCTTGCCTCGCAGAAGAGTCTCTCCACAGCATGGCCGAAGGCAGAACACACCTCCTGTCCATGCCCTCGACTGCGTTCCCCAAACAAGGATGTGATGCCATCCCTGGAGCCCAGAGCTCTCTGGCCAGGAGCTGCCACGGAGGCCAACAGCCCCAGGAGCCCCCCCAGCAGCCGGCAGGGGCTCACCTCGCAGACGGTGCAGTGCCACCTGGTCTCCACGTGGTGCTTGCACTCGTTGCAGGTGTAGACGAAGCGGTCCTGGCCCTGCGTGTGCAGCTCCACCAGCATGCAGAGCGTGGACCACTTGGAGCGGCGCAGCGAAGAGAACTCCCAGTGCTTGTCTCTGGCCAAGGTGAGGAAGGCGTCCCGGCCGTCCATCAGGTCGCAGCTGAGCATCGGGTCCGGATCCACGATGGGGGGCAAGGTGTTGACAACGGGCCCGGCGTGCAGGTGGATGACAAAAAAGACCTGCAGGTGCGCAGGCCAAGGGACAGGTGAGCCCCAAGACACCTCTGAGGCGGGGCCTGGGGAAGGGGCTCCCTGCCCCTCGCAGCCCCCCGCCTGCCTTCCCATGGATGCCCCTAGCCAGTGCAGAGGGAGGGAGGGAGAGAGAGAGAGAGAGAGAGAGAGGGAAGGGCGTCTGCAGGTACCTCCTTATGCTTCTCCATGGTGGCATACAGCTTCTGGGAGAGGTCATTGGAGACGCTGGGCAGGGTGGGCTTCTTCTTGTTGGCTCTGCTGATGCTGCTCTTGTTCTTGTTGGTCTTCTTGTTGTTCTTCTTCTTGGCGTTCTTGCTGTCCCCCTGACTCCCCTGCAAGGCGGACGCAGAAAGGGCTCAGCAGCTCCTCCCGCCAAGGCAGGCAAAGGAGCCCGATGGCGTGGGGAGGAGGGGGAACGACACAGCGCATCTCACGCTCACAGAGAAACAGGAGGGTGTGCAATCAAGAGGGACAGAGATCTGAATGAATAGGGGCGGGGGCAGGAGTAACTGCCTGAAGAATGCTATTTCCCATTTAATTAAATTTTAGGAAGAGCTCACACCCTGGAAAGCCAGGTAGAAAGAATTTCTTAATCACCCTTTTTGCAGGGTAGCATTCTGATTTGTTCAGGCTTCAGGATGTCCCGCCCCCGCACACCCCATTGGCTCCTCCCAGGGAAGGGCTGCCCCAGTCTAGAACTTGCCCTGGATTCTCTGATCAGCTCTGGAGCTGGGAGAATGACATGCGCCTGTTATCATTCTCACTCACGGAATTTCTGCCCGCCCCAAGGAGCCAAGGCGGCCTGATTTCAAAGCAGACCAGCAGAAACCTCCCAGCCTCCCACAGCGCTCAGGACTCCAGTCACCTCCGTTGTTTCGCAGGCTGCCGTGCTTTCCTCCTTCTTCCTCTCCTCCTCCTCTTGCTCCAGCTCCTTAATGCTCTCTTCCAGCACGTTGGGCCAAAAGTCACCCTCAAAGTAAGGCAGTTCCTTGGCACTTGTCAGCCGGTCCTCTGTCGCTTGCTTGAAGATGTCCTGCAAAAACACCACAAGAGGCTTAGTTACGATGGCGGACAGGATGACACCCCCAGCAGATGCAGCAGAGGCCCAGGATCCTACAGGGTGAGGCTCCTTTAGCACAATCTGGTTCCTAGTACTTGTAGGCTCTTTCCTATGTCTCATTCCGGCTTGTTCGCTATCTTCTGAACGTCTGCTCTGCTAAATGGGCCTTATTCCCCAGCAGGTGGGTTTAGGATTGCAACCAGAGCCTATCGCACACCAGGCATTTGTGAAAACAATACATGCCACTGTGCTGAAGGTCATAAAATAAATACTCCTTTTTATTTAAAATAATAATAAATAGATGATGATGATAATTTATTTATACCCTGCCCATCTGGGTGGGTTTCCCCAGCCACTCTGGGTGGCTCCCAACAAAATTTTAAAAACATGATCAAACATTTTAAAATTCCCTAAAATACTAAGATGCCAAATTAGCCGTTTTTTAAATTTCTAATATAGATGCTTAAAAACAACAACCCCCTTCTTAGCCTGAAGGAGCTGACCCTTAATCTCAGAGAGGCCTGGCCAGCCCCCCTCCCAGCTGCACCAGCCACCTTCCCCCTCACCTTGTAGTCATGAATGATCCTCTCCGCAAAGGCCTTGTCCAGCATCTTCTTGTACCATTCCTGCAGGCGCTTGGGCTTGGGGATTTTCTGGTCAGGAGGGTGGCAGTGGAAGATGTAATCATCCCCCTCACTTGGGGGGCAGGCCCAGATGTGGCCCGTCACGTACCTGGATGCGGCACAAAAGCAAAAGCATCCCAGTTAAGGACTGTCCCACCCAGGATCTCAGGATGGCCTCTGCTGGGAAATTGCTCAGTTGCAGGCCAATGTCACAAGGCTGTGCTTTCTCAGACTTACTGCCCAGGGATGCCTTGGGCCCACACCTGAAGGTATTTTACCACCCACTAATGGGAGCATCCAAGGACCAGAGGGAGGCTTGGAAAGCGCATTTGCCCCGCCTTCCCTCTCCCAGTGTGTCCTGCATCAGCCACCGCAACCTGGGGGAGCTCCAACATCTGGCCGCTTCTGCAGCTGTTTCTGCTGTGGCTCAGAGTTGAAGCAGCCCAGCAATGTTTCCAGAACTAGTGCATGGGACCTAGCGGCCAAAGCACCAGACAACACACTTTTTTGCACTGAAAAGCCTTCATAATAATAATAATTTTTTATTTATACCCTGCCCTTCCCAGTTCAAAAAACCTGGGCTCAGGGCAGCTAACAACAAATTGATGCAACAAAAAAACAGCCTAAAATACAGTATAAAACGTGGATAACAATCAATTCAGAATCCAAAAATCAATTTAGGGCGAAAATCCATCCAATTAGATGATCACCAGGGCTAGCTGGCTAAATTAGTCCTATTTGGACCAGCGAGGAGACCAGGGGAGAATTAGCTATGGGATCCCAGAGTGAGTAATCTTCATAAAAAGGGGAGGGGGGAAGGAAGGGGAATAAAAGATCAGGCTAAGTTCAAATTGAAAGCCAGGCGGAATAGCTCTGTCTTACAGGCCCTGCGGAAGGAGGTTAAATCCTGCAGGGCCCTGGTCTCATGGGACAGAGCATTCCACCAGGTCGGAGCCATTACTGAGAAGGCCCTGGCCCTGGTGGAGGATAGTCTGATTTCCTTAGGGCCCGGGACTTCTAAACTATGGTTATTCATGGACCTTAAGGTCCGCTGTGGGGCAGACCAGGAGAGGCGGTCCCGTAGATACAAGACGACCCCACTTCACAACGCAGGAGCAAGCAGCACGTAATGAGGCAGAGCCCCCCCCCCCCCGATGTGCCGATGCAAAGACGCCATAACAAAACACTCACCCCAGTTTCTTGACGTATTCCAGATAGCCAATAAGGATTTCATGATAGACTGCAGTTCGCAGGCATCTTGGGCGGAAGAAATGAATGCTATCTAAGTAGGAGATGTAAACACGCCTGTGACAAAAGGGAAGAGAGAGTTTGTGGAGTTGTGCTTGACAGCTACGTGGTTGTCCCCAAATGACAGAGTTGGAAGGAGGGTTGCCTACTGGGCCCCATCGTCATCATAATTCAAATGACCTACAATTTCAGGCTGTGTGTTTTTAACGTGTGGACAGAGCTAAACTGCATGCAGACCTAAGCAACAAAATTTTTGACATCTGGGAACAAGAGAGAAGAGAAGGAGACTTCCGTTTCGCTGCAGAGGTTAATGGCGGCGAGCTCAGTGTCGTCCGCTTAAGGGACGACACGGTCCAGGCAAATAAGAGGCTTGGACTTCATTTCGGCGGACAAAGCAAAAAAAAGAGGAGTGATTTTTTACGTTAATCCTGCACTAGAACCCAAATTGATTCAGAAGGATGAAAAGGTAGGATTTTAATAATACAAATAAAAATTCACGGAGAGAAGGTGATCTTGGTAGGAATTTATGCACCCAACGAGAAAAAAGCAGTCTTTTTCAAAAAACTGGAAACAGAATTACTTGAATTTGCAGATCAAAAGATGATTTTAATGGGAGATTTAAATGGAGTCCCATCATTAGAAAAAGATAGATCAGCTAGGAAAAAAGAAACAAAAGGCAGATTACCAAAGACTTTTTTTGATTTGGCTCAAACTTTGAATTTGATAGATATATGGAGAACAAGACATCTGTTTGACAAAGAGTTCACTTATTATAGCCATGTTCATGATAGTAGTTCAAGAATAGACTCTTTCTGGATATCCAAAGTGTTGGAACCTTGAGTTAAAAAAATTGAGATCAATCCCAGGACATTTTCAGATCATAATTCCTTGACAATGGAAATACAAAAAGAAAGCCAAATTTCATTCAGATGGAGACTGAATGAAGATTTATTAGATGATCAAAAATTTATGGAAAAAGCTAAAAAGGCCTTGAGTGATTATTTTGAAACAAACACTCAAGGACAGACAAAATTGCAGACGATCTGGGATGCAAGTAAGGCGGTAAGGAGGGGACTGTTTATACAACAAAACTCATTTAAAAAGAAATTGAAAGAAAAAAGGGAAAAAGAGATTTTTGATGAAATTGTGAATAAGGAGAAACAATTGTCAAAGAAAGCAAATAAAGAGCCTGTCAAATAGGCAATTAGAATATTACAAACACAATATTCTATGATAGTTAATGAGGAAATTAGCTGGAAAATAAAAAGAATGAAACAAAAATATTTTGAGCATGCCAATAAAACAGGAAAACTGCTAGCGTGGCAGTTGAAGAAAAGTGAACAAAGGATCTCCATAAATAAAATTAATATAAATGGAATGATCACAGATAAGCTGAAGGAAATAAGAGCAGCATTTGTAAAATATTTCTCAGATTTATACAGGAAAGGGAAGGAATTTTTTTAAAAAAATAGAGGAATATATTAAAAGCAGTAATCTACCAAACATAAAAGAGGAACAAATGGTGATCTTAAACACTCCAGTAACAGTTCAAGAAGTGTTAGAGGCAATAAAGTGGACAAAAAATGGCAAGTCTCCTGGTCCAGATGGATTAACGGCAAAGTACTATAAAAAATTAACTGAAGAATTGGTAAACCCATTGAAAGATGTTATGAACGAGATTTTAAATACAGGTGAAATTCCAGAAACATGGAAAGAGGCTTATATTACAGTAATTCCAAAACAAGATTCAGATTTACTGCAAATTAAAAATTATAGGCCTATCTCATTGTTAAATAATGATTATAAATTATTTGCAAATATTTTAGCTAATAGAATGAAAAAAATATTAAAGGAGTATATACATCAAGATCAGGCAGGATTCCTCCCAGGTAGAAAAATGAAAGAGAATATAAGAAATATTCTGAATGTAATAGAATACCTGGAGGTCAAAAATGAAAAGAAAGCAGCAATGATGTTTATAGATGCCGAAAAAGCTTTTGACAATGTCTCTTGGAATTTTATGACAAAATTACTTGAAGAAATTAATTGCGGACCCAATTTTTTAAAAGGAATACAAGCAATATATTCAGAACAAAAAGCTAAATTAATTGTAAATCAGGTGATAACGGCTGATTGTAAGATACAAAAAGGAACTAGACAAGGTTGTCCATTATCACCGCTTTTGTTCATCCTGGTCCTGGAAGTACTTGCTAGAAATATAAGAGCAGACAAAGAGATCAGTGGGATAAAAACTGGGAAAAGTGAGTTCAAACTGAAAGCATATGCTGATGATTTAGTGATTACAGTAGAAGATCCAAAAAACTCTCTCCCTAGAGTTATAGAAAAGATTCAAAAATTTGGGGAAGTGGCAGGATTTAAATTAAATAGAAATAAAACTAAGTTATAAGGAAAAGATTTGAAGGAAGAAGAGAAAAAGAGTTGGAGCAAAGCATTGAGATAGAAGTCCATAAAAAAGTAAAATATTTAGGGATATGGTTAACTGCAAAAAATATAAATATTTACAAAGATAATTATGAAAAAGTGTGGCTTGGGATAAAAAGAAATTTAGAATTTTTGGCATCTGGGAACAAGACAGACGAGAAGGGGTGAAAGAGACAAAAATGGAACCAAGGCAAAATTCAGGGAAATGTGTCTCATTGGCAAGGCAAGTAAGAACCACAGCCCTTCCTTTCCTGGAGCCCCACCGGAAGCAAAGCCACGTACCTGGTGTTTGGGGGCGGGCAATCCCAACCGTATTCCTGCACATGCATGCCAAAGAAACAGACGTCCACGCCATCTATCTCTTCAAAAGCAAAGAGAGCCTTTGTGCGATAGGGGAAGGACTCGGCCATCTCACGAGAGTCTACAAATCTGAAGGAAAGAGAATGCCGTCACCAGCCACTTCACTGCAAACATACTCCTCGGGGACTACTAGGATGGGCTGATTATCAATGGAAACCGAGCCCCTGCTACTCTCAAGGAAACCTTCCTATACGATTAGGTTATGAGTGAAAGCTAGACTGGAAACAGGCAGCTATCTTTGGAACAGGCCAGTTAGGCTTTGTACCGGGGGAACTGGGAATGTTTCGCCTGGAAATGAGGTGGCGGCCACCTACAAGAAACGTCTGACCTCTGTAATTGCTAACAAGGGTTTTGCCACCAAGTACTAAGTCATCTTTTGCAAAGGGATCAAATACTTATTTCACTCATTATGATGCACATCAATCTCTGACTTTTTTCCTTCTGGGTTTCTGGGGGTTTTCCTGTTGTTATTCCGTCTCTCACAGCTACAACAAACCTACCATTAAAATTATGGACTGGTCATTTCTTTGTCAGAGGTCAAACGGGCAAATTAGCAGGGGATCGAATACTTCCCCCCCTCACTGTACGACAGCCACCTTCAAGGGCTGTCACATGGAAGATGGAGTGAGCGTGTTTTCTGCTGCTACACAGGGCAGGGCACAAACCAAAGGATTCTAGTTACAAGAAAGGAGATGGCGACTCAACATCAGGGAGACTTTTCTGACTGTAAGAACTGTTCAACTGTGGAACAGACTCCATCCTTGGAGGTTTTTAAGCAGAGGTTGGACGGCCATCTCTCATGGAAGTTTTACATGAGATTCCTGCATTGCAGGGGCTTGTCCCAGATGACCCTCAGGGTCCCTCCCAACTCTACCATTCTATGATACTGGGCTCAAGACAGCCCACTGGCTAGGATCTTGCATGAAAACAGCTGAAAATGACCATATTTGGGGAATTTCCCCCAAGCTGATTCCAGCTCTATGTGCTGCTGCTATGCACTCAACCAGGTCTTCTCCTCACCTGCCTATAAAGCACATTAAAAAAAAGATTCTATGGAGACAAAATGCTAATAAAAAGGTAAAGGGACCCCTGACCATTAGGTCCAGTCGCGGACGACTCTGGGGTTGTGGTGCTCATCTCACTTTATTGGCCGAGGGAGCCGGCGTACAGCTTCCAGGTCATGTGGCCAGCATGACTAAGCTGTTTCTGGCAAACCAGAGCAGTGCATGGAAACACTCTTTACCTTCCCACCAGAGCGGTACCTATTTATCTACTTGCACTTTGACGTGCTTTCGAACTGCTAAGTTGGCAGGAGCAGGAACCGAGCAACGGGAGCTCACCCCGTCGCGGGGATTCGAACCGCCGACCTTCTGATCGGCAAGCCCTAGGCTCTGTGGTTTAACCCACGGTGCCACCCGTGTCCTTGAAAATGCTAATAGTATAGTATAATTAAGAATTAATATTTCTGTAGTCAGAATAAATGAAATGGTGCAGATGACAACTGTTTCAATAGTTTGGTAACCATGTGCGCCTGCTGAGGAAGGCCAGAACTCACCTGGATTTCATCCCCGGTTTCACTTCCACCGTTTTATCTGAGCTGGCCACCACTCTCACAAACACTTCGCCAGCTTCCGGGTGATTCTGCCGTCGCAAAAATTTATTGACTCTCTCTTCCAAATGGTTTCCTAGGCGGGTGGTCTGCAACCCTACAAGGGAAAGTGCAAGGAAAAAGCTGTGGGAGGAAGTCACCCTTGGGAGGCAGAGAGAGAGCATCCAGATTCCCACCACGTTCAGGTCAGACTTAGAAAAATGTAAGGCTTGGTCCCCTTGCTGGGCTCCCTTTGAAACCAATGGGGAAAGATAGTTTGGGTCGGGCTCAAAGCCAGCTTTGAAAAACGATGTCTGTTTCCAAAGGCGAGCTGAGAGGAACTGAGCAGGAAGCCAAGGGGAAGGCAGGGAAGAGTGTTTGTGTCTGAAGGCTCCGTGGAACAAGAACATTTATCTGGCTAGCAAAGGCATGTTGAGTCCTGCCTACTTTCTGAAGTGGCACAATGCATAAATAGTGAATCTTGCCCTCTCAGCTGTGGAGACTCCTGGCAGCATCAAGGGCCATTCTTTTCACATTTCCCTTTTCAAGGTCTACCACCCTCTGAACCCTAAACATGTTTATACTCCTCTCCACAAACTATGCATTCTCCTTTTTTAGCCAACTTTCCCACTTATTTCAGCAATTTCCCTTAACCTTACCACAGCCTCCAAAATAAGTTACTATCCCACAACAATCTGGTACTAACTTGCTTACTTAGACACCCAAGGTAAATCCTAAAAGATCCCAACTCAATTCGAAATACTTTGGTGATATCGGCAAACTGCCACTTCACTGCTCATCCCTGACAAGATCATTTGTGAACATGTAAAATACCACCAGTCCCAGAACAGATTCCCGGGGACTCAACTTCCTATTTCCCTTATTTGTGAGAAGGTCTGTTCCCTTCTGTCTTTCCTGCTTCCTGTTCTTTAACCAGCTCCCTGCCCAGAAGAGGAGTCCTGCCCTCTGATTCTGTGACTGCTGCATCTGCTCAGTAGCCTTTGGAGAGTGTCAACGTGATTAATTGTACATCACAACAGTCAACTTACGACTTACTTGATGTTATCCACATACCAGTGCTGGGCATATTCTGTTTATTTGTAACAGATTACATGCTTTTACTTTAGTTTTAAAACTGCACCCTTGATTTTCCATTTCGACTGAAGCTTCCCTGCAGGATCTAGCCCAACAGACCCCTTCCCCCACAAGGTTACTTTCCAAAAATAGAGACCTTAGAAAGGTGCACTAAGACACTGTATTAAAAGCATCTTCATATACAACTAAGGAGGCCACAGACTTACTTTTGGCACTGAATTTGTTTTCTTTGCGTGTTCGACCAGTTTTCTTCAAGCAGTTGTCACACACAAAGCTAAAACCACAACAGAGAGCTAGTAAGTTATGAAAGTTAATATAGAGGCAGACACAGTGAACACAGTGGCAGCCAAAAACCTCTCGGTGTTTCAGCCGCTTCTTCCTGTGCCTGGGCCTATCATCAAGGTGGGGCTCCAGCCCACGCCAGCCCACTTTCGGGGGGCTCAATCTCCAGCCCTTCTGGCTTTCAGGGTGGTGTTTTGCCAGGTTGTGCTGCCACCAGATTGGGCTTAGGTTTGGTGCTGCCCGGCAGTCCATGGGCAAGATTGCCATGTTGTCTATTGACCACTGGCCAACACCAAACCTCAACCCAACCTGGCGGCAGCTTTGGCAGGATCTCCAAAATGGGCACATCCAACACCTGGCAGGGCAGTTCTGCTGGAGGGGAGATGCCACCCCAAGAGGCCACAGCACCTGAGTGCTGAGAAACCAGGTGGGCCAAAGACCCTCTCTCCCCTACCCTCCTTTAGAGGTCACATGGCTGAAACAGCAATATCAAAAGACTTTGTGCTTGAACTGATCTCGTGTGAATGCCCTGGGGCCTGTGTGGCATCACCAACACAGACTGGAGCCCCCTTCCTTCTGTTTTCCTCTGACCCATTCATCTATCACCCTTCTGGCAATGGACAAAGTGTGTACAAAAGCCTAGGCCTTGAGAAACCTGTTGGCAGCGAGGTGCCCCAAAACAAGGCAGAGAGTGAACGACAGGGAGAAACTGCTGAGAGGGCTGGCACTGGGCACCCCATGGGAAATCAGGGGCATCAGCAGAGAGGGAGGCCTCTGGCTCAAGACCCCAAGGGGACTCGACCCCAAGGCGCTTGGGCAAATGCTGAGCTCCCAATCAAAACTTTGCATCTTTGCCAGAGTGAAGGCATTGTTGTTTCATATCATTTGAGCTGAAACAGAACCTAGGAAGTTTGCTAAAGCTTCACCAGCCCAAACCCCGACACCTCTCGAAGCTACTTACCCTGAAGGCCAAATAATGTCATAATGCAACACACAGATCTGGTGCATCTTCCGGCCACATTCCTTGCAGTCCACAAAGCTGAGGGAGGAAAGCAGGCAAGAGAACGAGCCTTGGTTTTCTTAAAGCAAAAATGTGGAAGCACAAAGAGGAGCCAGAGAATACTTCCCTAGTCACAAAACTTTAAATAATAACATAAATAATAATAATATTTTAAATATCTGAGTATTATGAGGAGATTATTAACTCACTTCTTCCCTGAAGTTTGCAAAATCTTTCACTTGGCTTTACAACCAAGAATAAGAAAGGGTGATTTGAGCAATGTGTAATATTTTATATTGCCAGTATATTTCTTTAAAATATAGTTTTCTTGGAATTTGGATTTTTACAAGGTTGAGGAGCCTCAGTGGACAATAAATATGAAATACGACAGTGGGCAATCTTGTTAAACATACCAGATATTCTCTGGGACACTCATGTTTGGCATTAGTAATAAAAAGCATTTTTATAGCGCTGAGTGTGAAGTCCTATCATGTCCAGCTTATGCTTTGCAATTTATACATAAAACCATGAAGAAAAAGTTCAAAGATGGAAGGCCGGAACGGGCATTTCATGGAAACACCATTAAATCTTTCCATTGTTTGCAACATAAGAGCATCATTTCTTACTGACACCCTGGGAAACTGTTGGAGCAATTGAATTAGAAACGGGCTCTTGCAGAAACATTGGGAGTGGAGCTGCAATACTTGCACCCATCAGTAGATGGTACCAAGACAACAGATTTGGCACAAAGAGCGCAGAGCAGCTCTGCTACGTCAGAACAAAGCGCCACCACGAGGCAAACGGAAACAGAAGCAGCTCCCGCTTAGGGCCAGATGGCAAGAGAGGCTGTGTGCAGGTGCCGTGGGCTTGCTAACCAGGCAAAAAGCACACATGACGCAGGCGGGGATCTCCACAAACAATGATGAGGTCCTAATCTTTCCCAAATGAACCAGAATCAGGCCTCCGGCAGCTCTGTTTGGGCTGGGTAATGAGCATCCACACCTGAGACATAACTCAGACCATAAGAGGAAATACTGAGTTGTGTGTGGCTAGTAACCAGGGAGGATGCAATAGGGAAACAGCAGCACAAAAGGCAAAATTATATTGAATTAGTTCGTTTTTGTTTAAGCAGAAACAGCCGCAAGCGAAGGATCTGCAGCTGAACAGCAACTGCTGCTGGAATCTAAATAGTTCACTCCACGGAGTCACATGGGCTAATGTGTCTTTACGACATAAAGGCTAATGTGGTACAATAAACTGCCTGCCTGCCTCTGCAATTCCTTTGACTCAACGGAGCAAAGCCTGGCTCATGCTAATTCTAGCGTAGGACTTTTAAAAAGTGTGAAAAAGGGCTCCATGCTGAGATGTCTTGATACTTACGGCTCTGGGTCTAGTGTATCATTTTTCTTCTTCTCAAACTGATCTTTTGATATTGTTCTGCAGAAAGAGACACAGAGTAAGTTAAGTCTTGCACTCTGCTCCACTTCATCCTACCCAGGGAGCACCTCTTCCGAAAAAGGCATCTGCAGAGGCAGGGACTCCTTCAGGACACTCCCAAGAGCAAGTCATAACCCTAGTAAGGAGGGTGTGGGGAGAAGGCAGCTCCCAGGTCTGGGAAGGGTGCAGTTTGCCGCTTTGGGATGGGGTCGCACTCCCCCTGGAGGAAGAGTGCCTGTTACCAGCTCTGGCTGACATTCCTGGGCAGGGATAGCTTGGCTATGGCAATTGGCTATGGCAATCCACACACTGGTGCCTCGTGTCTGGAATACTGCAATGTGCTCCATGTGGGGCATCCCTTGAACCAGGTCCAGAAGCCTCAGCAGCAGCCCGCCCAGAAATCAGGACACCCATTCCGAAGGAGCTGCACAGGCGGCTGGATGGCTCCCAAACCAAGTTCAAGGTGCTTGTTCCAACACACAAAGCCCACCACGGCTCAGGACCTAGATATTTGACGATTCACCTGCTCCCAATTGGACCTGCTCATTTGTTATGACTCTGTGTTTGCAGTCTCTGTTAGGATGCAACCTGGGAGAGGCATTCTCAGGGCTGGTGTCCCCATTACAGAGCGCTCTCCTCTCTCAGGGATGGCTGACCCTGGAGGGTTTGTGGCATTTATTCGCTCAAGCTTTTGGACTTGGCTAATTTTTTATGGGTAGAGACAGCATGCCTTCCCATTGGATCCACGGGACTTGTGCTATTGACATATTCAATATGTCAATTGCACAAGTTGTGCAATTTATTGCTGTGTATAATTTAGAGTCTATATTTTATATTGTACCTTGCTCTGGGATTATTTGAAGGAAGAGAGGGCCATAAACCTTTTAAACAAGCAAACCTTCAAAGTAAAGAATTGCCAGCCCAGTTATCCACACCAGCTATGACAGGCTAACTATCAGCTAGTAAGAACAGATCCTAAGTCAACTCTATTCTTGAAGCTAATTTGAGAAAACACTTAGGCTATCATGTAGGTTAATGACAATACAGAAAGCTGCCAAGGGACATGGCAGCGAAGGGGCTTACAGGTCAGAGGGTCACCTAAGCAAGCGCCACACCTACGGAGAATGAACAACATTCAGAGGAGTTAAGTTTTGGGCATCTTGCCTGGGCATTGAAAATCTGCTCTTAATTCACTTTTCGAAATCTTTTCAACCAGCCTAGATTATTAACCACAAATTGCAGAACACGGGGCTGAAGGCTGAGGCACAAGGGTTTACCCCAGGCCGCTAAGTGTGTGAACTGGGGCCCTTCCGTGGGAACACTGTTGAACTTCTAAGTGCAATGCAACGCCAGCTCGCTATGCTCCTTTGTTCTCCCGGCAAAGGCCGGGAGATGCAGCTTTCTTGGGAGTGAACGAGACTCCAAAGCCAAGCAGAAGTTGCACCTGGGGGGGGGGGGCTGCACCCTGAATGAGAAGCACATCTCTTCCTGCTGCACCTGAGGCATGACGGAACCTGTCCTCTCATTACTTTTACCCGGCATTTAAAGAAAAGAAATTACTTACGTTTGTGGCTGGGCAGGGTCATCACCAAGGGTAACGTTTTCCCCCTGGATTTCAGTGAAACATCTCTCACAGAAGTGATACCTGTCAGCAAGAAGGCCATATTTGGGTGAACTGGTCCATCAAAACACAGAGCAACCCAAGCAAGGGAGCCACCAATCAGAGCAGGGCAGAGATCACCAAGGCGAGAGGAGGGGGAGCGTCGTTGGTTGGTCGATTGATGGGTCAGTGTGGCCAATGAGGAGGAGCAGAGGGGAGGGAAAGGGACAAACAGCACAGACAGAAGTAGTAAGAGACAGACACCAGGACACGGCAGAGCAGAAAGGCACGGCCAAGAGCGCAGGGGAGCATTCGGTCGCATTTCAGCCGCCACAGGTCACCGCTGGTGACCAGGAGAGGCTCTGGAGCAGACTTCCAAGGGCATCCGTTTCAGAATTTGGATCCAATTCTCAAGTCAGGTTTTAAGAAGCAAGCAGTCTCACAGTAGCCAGAATCATGAGACTGCCATTATTTTATTAAAGCCACAGAAGCAGGAACAATTTCAACATTGCCAAATGCATTAAAGCATTCAAGATTGAAAACCTTGCGTTAAATGTGACCAGCTGCTCAATTAAAATGTAGTAGAACACAAATGACACCCAATTCATACTCCAGACAAACATTTAACAGAAATGCATTTCTATCACTCAGTGTTTCCAGTCACCTGTGTAAACTTTATAAACTACATCGTTTATATTGTAATTAAATACAATATAGACCAAAAAAATAAATAAAAAAAATAGATCAAGGCTTTGCAAACTGAAACAGGAACTCGTGAAAAATTTTGTGAACCAAACTGAACTGGTCAGTCTTCCACATCCCTTGCTGCTTTTAAGTAATCCAAGAAGGTTAAAAGCAAAGGTCTCTTTCAGACACAAACCTGCGTCCATATTTCTTGTTTTGCTCTGGGTAAACCGGAAGCAAAACTATCCCCTTCTAAGGCAATCTTGACTAAATGTTTGGAAAGGGTATGAACTGAAACACCAAGGAAGGTAAGAAACACAGGCTAGGGCAATCCATGGGGGGTGGGGGGGGGGCAGAGACACACCGGGATGCCTTGAGACAAACAGAGGAAACAGGTGGGAGGCAGCGTCAGCCGTCTGAACACCACAGCTCTCCACTCTGGTCACCACAATGAACCAACCAAGGGGAGATGAGAACGCCATTTCCTGGGAGGTCCTTACACACACACACACACACACACACACACACACACACACACACAAATGTCCACAGGCTGGGAGTCTCCTGGGACCATCTCGTTCAAAGGGAGAGAGGCTCTTATCGAAACCTACGGAGCAAGTCTGTTCCCGGAAGACAAGCGAGCAACCAAGAGCTATTCAGAAAACCAGGGGCCGGTGACGATTTTCAGGCACCAGAAGTGCCTCCCCAGGGAGAAAGCAGCAACAGAAAGGGCACCCGCTCCTCCATAAGGGACCCCGTGAGCAAGAGAGGAGGGGTGGGTGGCCTCGACAGCAGGGTGCACAACTGACAGCAACCAGAGGGAGGAATTATTAAAACCAGGACTTTGCCTAAGGCCTCCATTCACTAGTTCACGATTTTTAAATTATGACTATGTGCGCCATCACTGAATAACTACAAAAAATTTAAAACTCCAGGATTCCTGGCCAATATAAGAGTGCATTCTGCTCATAGCAGCGGGAAGCGGCGCTGGGATAAGGGAATTTCCCGCAAAAAAAGAGAAGGTTGACAGCTATGAGCAGAACGTGTTCTGCTTCCAAGGCAAAATTCACAAACCAAAACACATACTTCTAGGTTTGCAGCATTCTTAATCCAAGTTGTTCATAAACTAAGCTGTTCTTAAACAAAGGTACCACTGTGTTGTAAATAAGCCAACGTGAAATTGCCACCTCTCATTCCTTCCCCTTCTCTTGATTTTCGCTCTCTCTCTTTTATTTTGACTCAGGAGCTTCCAAGCAACATGCAGCCCACCAGCCAAGGAGCTTGCCAGGGGATACCTTCACTAAATCACCGCAATAGTCCAAGCCCCAAGTGGGGTGGGGAGCTTTTCTGAAAACATCAAAATATGCCACTTGTAGCCCCTCGAGGGCTAGTCAGGGACTCCTTGTCCATGTTCTTGTGGGGCGAGGAGCCACCTCCAAGCTCAGGTCCTGCTCTAAGAAAATACTGCCCCACTCTGAGTCCTGAGAAGGCCCGGACTTACCTGTTCTGGTAACTGTAGTAGGCGGCATCCCGGGGAATAGTACACAGCTGCTTCCCATAACAGCACAAGGTCTGGGGAGAAAATTCGTACTGAAAAAGAAGAAAAGCCAAAGAGAAAAGATGACTATATGCAACAACTACAGGCACACGTTTGTGTGGCACAAATTTCTTCTACAGCAGAGGCAGCGCTTTTTATTTTTTTTAGCTTCAGCAGTTTATTGTTTTAATTCACTGTTCACTGTTGTTCTTTCCAAGAGGACAACCCCCTTCCCCTCAAAAAAACAGTCCTGTATGGAGCATAGCCAGCAACCACTGAATATTATGTGCCAATTGGAAAATAAAAATGGGTGTGTGCCTGTTTGAGCCCCTAGAACTGACGGGCGGCTGAAGAGCACGGCTGGACTGCATCTGGGAAGAGCAGAAAGGAGACACAGCCACACTGGGCTGCACTCGCACTCATTAAAAGAGATAAATCCAGAAAGTTAGAAATTCACAGAAAACAGTAAGAGATTGAGCATAATGCAATGTCTAACTAAAATCTGTAGTATTAAAAAAACCAAGCCCTAACGGAGCATTATTCTTCTTTGTAGGAAGAACCACAATGATCTTGGGATTATTTAGTCAGTTAGCCAACATCTGCAGAGCAGCTCTTTGCAACGCTGGGCAGGCAGAATTTAGAAACTGTAAAACAGCATGCAAGCCATAGACACTTTTAAAAAGTAACAGATATTTTAAGCAGAATGTTCTGCGTTCTGACCTTTATGTATGAATTAAAAATACTTAAGTGTTAGCTGCTGGCTCACTTTATTACAGATAGCAGACAATTGCAACATTTCTTCATCATATTTGCAGAGCACAATGCCTTAAAACATTTGTTCTCAAGATTTGCACCCCAAATTTAATAACCAAATGCTCAGGGCAGGAAGGTTCACACACGGATCTCCCTGAGAAGGATCCATGTGTGCCAAAAACATAACAGTGGCTCATCTTTTTAAAAATTCAAGAGCACTTTTTAGGAAGAATTTAAAAAGCCTGGCTACCACTAGATCAGACCAAAGTGGGTCCCTCTGGTCTCACACCCCATTTCTCACAGTGACCAACAAGGCACAGCTGGGAAGTCTGCAAGCAGAGCATGTGATCACAAGCCCTTCCTTCTGCTGCTGCTCAGCCCCATTCTGAGGGAAGCATGCAGCCCCTGTTGCGAGGAGCCACAAAAGAAGCCCTCACCTGCACAATTTTACTAGTTGCAGAGCATGATGTGCTGCGCATATGAAGTCAATCTAGTTCTCATCAAATTGTAGCAAGTGGAACACACACCTGCGCATGTATCTGAGTCAACGTTTTTAAGTATAAGAATCTGTCAAAATTCAACACAGATATTTTGAAAATAAAGACCTGCTGGTCCTACTCAGAGCAGATCCACTGAAATTAATATGATTAACTTGGGTCCACTAATTTCAGGGGGTAATTATGCCTAAAAATGGATACAACCTCTTTTAAATGACATTTAAAGTAAATCTCATAAAATCAGCTTCTCAAAGTTCTGATAAATGCACACGTTCACACTGTGAATATGAAACACACAGGTTTTGTATGTTCAAAGACCATAGCTGTGAAGAAACCATGAATACCTTGCGTCCACAACAGTATCCCAAGGACTGCATAACAGGGTCGATTTCTTGTTCAAAGACCTCGGCCAGCTTAGTGCAAAATTTATAGACTCGTGACGTCTTGCGATTATAAAGCCAGGCATTATTGAACATTAGCCAGACATCATCCACGTACTGCCAGGGCTCTTGATACTGCCCTGTGTCCAACTTGCGCTTAATGGTGGAAAGATCCATGGGATTCTTCACTATGTCAAAATAGTCCTGCAAATTAGAAAAAAGAAGGAACACAGTGTCAGCTGGGCATTCAAATCCAAAGTTTCCAAAAAATAGTAATTTTTATTGATGGGAGATCAGCCCATCATAACAGCAACCTCCTCAGGAGACTGTGTTGCGTAATGGTTAGAGTGCCTGGGAGACTTGGGTTGAAATCCCCACCCAGCCAGATCTCGCTCTTAGGGACCCTGCGTCTTGACCAGTCTGGTGCACCTGAAATTAGGGTGCTGTCACAGGTGGATGTTGCTTACAAAAATCACACATTGTCAGGGTTTAGAGAGAATCGGGCTGAACTGCCATCTGGGTGGGATGACAACACCACCCTCTGCATCCCTACAGCTCTGAATAAACGGATGCCCAAAGCTCCGTTAGCAACAGCAGCCATTAAGCAGCTCAAGACGTCGCACATACTGAAGCCAACTGTCCCAACCTCTGAGCAGTGCTACACAAAATAATGACCTAGACAGAAAGGTACAGTGAACCTTGAAAACAGTCCTCACTTGCAAGAAATGCTTAACGGTGGAAAATCTTGTCTTGCCTTCAAATTTCCTATATTTGTCTACCCAGAGACAGACCTGGAAGAAGACTTTGGCTGTATGGCAGACTAATAAACTATGCGCTTGGCTCTGGGAGCTACAGGAGTTCCTGGGCAGCAAGGCCACAGGGACTACTTTAGAACCTAACAAAAGAATTGCCACCAGTCAAAGGACTGCCCAACGGTGAAAATTACACACAACTGCCTACCTGACAAGCCCACACCCTGCGAGAGACAGCTGTGACTTGCTTGCAAAACACTCTGCTGCTCAACTGGCTTCAATCCAATCTGCCTGAGATTGTTTCTTAGCTACGGTGCCAAGACTGACCCGCTGGTTCCTGGGAAGGCCCAGGGACACCCGGCCCACCTTCTCACTTACCGGAATCCCCAGGAGTTGAGGGTCCACGGGCTGCCGGAAGGGCAAGGACTCTGGGTCCTGGCGATACAAAGCTTCCAGGGTGGGCATGAGGGCCTGGCGCAGCTCTTCAGGCTTAAAGACTGTTGAAAATATCCAAATGAGTTAACGTAAATAAAACCACAGGTCAATTCTATCTACAGTCATCTCATTCATGAAATAAGCAGTATTTCGTCATCAAATCGTAAATAGCTGGTGGAATTCAGTCTATAAGATGTGGCAACAGCTGCTCAGGACACTGTGTTTTTATGCAGGGAGTCGCTCTGGGATCGATGGAGGAAGGGAGGTATACAAATTTAAAGAACAACAACAACTAGAAGACTCGGGCCACTTCACAGGGAAAAAAGAAGTGGCTTTAACTGTGACAGGTAAAAAAGAAGGCTCTCCCTGTTCAGAGACAGAATGCCTTTGTTCAGGAGAGGTTGAGGGACAGCAAGTCGCCGTCGCTACCCATCACCCCCTGCTTGTGAAGCTGCCTGGCCACTGCAGGAGACAACCTGGGGAAGCCCAACTGAGCAAGATGCTTTTTCTCTTCCTACTTTAGAAGACGGGGACAACATTAACATGGAGCACAAGCTAGTGGCAGACAGACGTACTTGAGGGCCACACAGATGTAGACTTACTCTTCTTCCTTGGCTGAGATGGTGACGTGGACTGGGAGGCGGCACCGCTGCTGCCCCCGTCATCCTCCTCTTTTATCTCAGGCTTCTTCCCTTCTATCTCCATGGGCTCCTGCTTGATCTCCACCCCATTTGTTTCTTCTTTGGTTTGCGTGGGGCCTGGAACGTCCTCCTCCACCTGAAAAGCACATGGCACAGTGAGGAGTCACAACCTCCACGGCCTCGCAGGTCAGCTTCCCCAGCAAAGCAAGAGAGAATGGAATATTTAACATGTTAATATCCATCCATGCATCCAATAGTCTGGATGATTTCCCTTCCCTGTGAATTCTCCTTCTAGTTTACCAGGCAGTGGGTGTTCTCTGCTCTACCCCACAAAGGGCAGGATTTATTTCCCTACCGCTCCCTCCTGAAAGCTAGAAATTGCTGTCTAATCCCGGAATTGGGAACCACCAGGTATTTCTGGGCTAGAATTCTCATAAACTACAGGTTATACTGGAGTTAAGAAGCCCAACAATATCTGGTGGGCACCAAACTCCTCCTCCCTGTGTCCCTGAACAGGACAGACTGATCACGACTATCCCTTGGGCCGTTGCTTACCTCCAATTTTGGATCTAGTTGAGCTTCACCACATTCTGACTCTGCTTTTTCCACCTTCCCTTCTTGCTTAATCTCTTGCGTTTGGGACTCCGGCCCCAGCTGCTGAGCATTCACGTCGGTACTGGCGGCAGAGCCTGGCGTGGGCACCCTGTTGTCGATGCTTGCTGCTGCTTGGGATAGCTGGGGTGGGGAGGAGGGGGGAAAGACACTGAACCCACGGAAACCAGCCTTGTGCCCCAGTGCAGAACTCCAAAAAAAGAGGTCAGGTCAGATGACAGGGACATCACCAACGGCACCCAGCTTGTCACCTGAAAGGCTATCCTTTCATGGAAGATGGAACCAGCTTGTTTTCTGCTGCTCCAGAGGGCAAGATCCGAACAGACTGATTCAAATTACAAGGAAGGAGATTGTGACTAAACACCAGGAAGACCTTTCTGACAGGAAGAGCCATTCGACAGTAGAACAGACAGTGGGATCACCTTCCTTGGAGGTTCTTAAGCAGAGGTTGGATGGCCATCAGTCATGGAGGCTGAAGTTGAGATTCCTGCATCGCAGGGGGTTGGACTAGATGACCCCAGGGGTCCCGTCTATAATTCTATGAGTAATCCATTTAGTTTACCCCTGCCTAGAATTCACATCTGATAACAAGAGGCCTAGCAGGATGTTACAGCATAACCGTCAGGGAATCATCCACCTCTTAAGCTTCTTATTGTAAGCTGCCCTGATAATTTATTTGAGGGGTGGTGTAGAAATCTAAACAGTAAATAACTGTTAATAGTCTAAAATGGGGAATACTCAAGAATCGTCTCCCACAGCATGTTTGCAAATACAGTGGTACCTCGGGTTACAGACGCTTCAGGTTACAGACTCTGCTAACCCAAAAATAGTACCTTGGGTTAAGAACTTTGCTTCATGGTGTGAATAGAATTCATGTGACGGCAGTGGGAGGCCCCATTAGCTAAAGTGGTACCTCAGGTTAAGAACAGTTTCAGGTTAAGAACGGACCTCCAGAACGAATTAAGTTCTTAACCAGAGAAAGGCTTGAAAAATATTCTAGGATCAATTATGCATGTTCTGGAAGCCTCCATGCTGGAGTATTGCAATGCATTATACCTGAGGCTGCCCTGGCAAATAATTCTGCGGATAGAACAAGCTGTGAGAGCGCAGAGACCAAGAGCTGGGAACATTTGCCAAAATGTCTGGCTCCTGTTCCATTTCCAAGCTCAGTCCAAAAAGGGTTGTGCATTTGCTGTGCTCAGGGAACAGAACCTCCTCTCTCTCTGCCCCTGCCACCCCCATATCTGCTCTGGAGGTACCCCAAGCCCTCTGGAGCAGATTCAGTGGGGTGCAGGGGTGGGGACTTCTGCTGTGCAGATAATTTTGGGAGCACAATGATTTTGCTGGATCAACCCTGCACAGCTTAGGGTCAGGATGCCTGCTGGTTGCCTTTTCCCACCTGAGCGTTCCTGCGACTTAAAAGTCAGGTGGAGAGGCTACTCTCTGGGGACTCCATTCGTCAGAGATAGTCAGTAGCAAGCAGGAAAATGATATTTTAAGTGGTGGTGTTCTAAATATGAAATACTTCTCACAAAGATAGCTTCCCTGACATTAACATCATTCTGGTGCCTGGCTTTTATTTTTCATGCTCTAGTCCAGGCTTCCTCAAACTCGGCCCTCAAGATGTTTTGAGACTACAATCCCCATCATCCCTGACCACTGGTCCTACTAGCTAGGGATCATGGGAGTTGTAGGCCAAAAACATCTGGAGGGCTGAGTTTGAGGAAGCTGCTCTAGTGTATGGTTTTCCATTTGCTCTTTGCTTGCTATCTGATATTATAATCGGTGGTGATTTTTAGTTGTATTTTGGATTGTTCCTCCCCCCCTCACCACTTTGCTTTATATTCCAATAGCCATCTCAAGCCTAGCTTTGCTCAGGAATTTTAAGAAACAAACAAAGAAAGCCAGTGATTTTAAAGGGCTGAGTCTGCTGTTTTAATTTGGAATGGCACCCAACTGCATCCAAACAATCAAAAACCTGCTCCTTGACCTCAGCAACCACCCCTCAAAGTTTGGTTGCGATATCTTAAGAGGGATCCAAATGCACAGCAAACAAACAACTTCTCAACACACCCAGCAGTCTGTGAGCTGCCCTGGGAAAGGTTTTCAGAGGACAGGATACTGGTATTAAATATTAACTTCTTAAATATTAACATTTATTGTGGCAAAAGCTTTCACTGCCTGGAGCCCACTTGGTCAGAGGCATGAAGAGCATCCTCAGCTGGCAGATCTATGCGCTTACTGGTCAGGAAAGGGAAGCTCAGGGCCAGAGGTGGGATTCTGACATTCCTCTGCTCTGCACACAAGAGCAGCAGGGACCCTCCTCAAGTGCTGCAGCCCTTTCCATACCCTCCTCCTAGCTTTGATAGGCTAATGCAGGCATCCCCAACTCCCATCATCCCTAGCTAACAGGACCAGTGGTCAGGGGTAATGGGAGTTGTAGTCTGGAGGGGCCGAGTTTGGGGGTGCCTGGGCTAATGTAACACCTGGAGTGGGAAAAAGCACCTTGGGCTTGATTGAGTCCTTAATGAATAAACTCAAAACTTGCGGGCAATTTCTATTTCAGCACTAGAATTTGGCTTGCCTTCCAATCTCGGCCATCTTTGCCTTCCGGCAAGTGCTTCCCAGAGTTACAAGCACGGAAGCAAGAGTGGAACGCTGCATGTTCTGCGGCTGCCTCCATGCCAACGCTCCTGCCCTAACAGAACACCACCCCTTCTTCAAGTTCACCCAAGCAACCCTTCCTTGAAAATGCCCAATGAAAGTGGTCCCCCCGTGTCCCAAGGCTGCTTCTTGCAATTCTCAGCTCCCCTCCGCCAGACTCCACTGGCGCATGCAGCTTCCCCAGCCAGCCCTAACATTGTGCTCTCTAAGCGCACACATCCAGTTCCTCCTAAACGGAGTCTTTTCCTCCCAGGAGTTGTCTCCGCTATCTTTGGGCTCATTCTGAAGTCCCTTCCAGCCTCCCCCCAGTCAGGCTGGCTCAGTTTCCTAAGGGCCTCCTGATGTCACAATGACGGCGGGTGACCCATTTTGGCCCAAGATTAAGGCTGGCTGGGGAAGCCCATCAGGCGAGATGGAACTTGCATAGCGCTCAATACGGGGCTCTGCAGCTGCCCCTGCTCAGCTGATACTTTGCCTACAGTGCCCCCCCCACCCCGCTCTCTAGTCAGCCACAGCTTTACCTGTCCCCCCTTGTAGGCGGGTGGGCGCATGTCTTCTTGGCCACAATGGCCTTGTGGGGCCTCCTGAGGCCCTCAGGCCTGAGGTTCCTCACTGCTGACCTACATGAACACAACTAGTCTTGGCCTCCTCCTCAGAGCTTGCTTTACCTCTTCACCCAGTGCAGCCTGCTGAGGTGCTGTGGCCTTTCCCCTTATACAAACACAATTATTACATCAACACCAACATCAACATCTCCTGAAGGTACAAAAATATGGGGCTGCCCTTTGCTGAGAGCACAGCAACTGGTGAAAGGCTGGGGAATGATTGTGTCACAGTAAGAGCTGCACTCTGCCAGCGTCAAAGGAAGAGCAGCCTGAGCGGAACATGTGAACAAGACATGCTCTTCCGCCCATCTTCAACGTCGGAAGGCTTAAAAGACTTGAGCAGTCTCCTGAGCAGGCAGGCAGGCTTACCTTCCCAGGTGGGAGAGACACTTCTGCACTTCAACCATCACTCTAAGCATTAGGAGCAGCTTGGCTGGCTGGCTGCCAGACCATGTGCTATTGAAACATCTGGGCTGCGAACCAGCACCTGGTGAGAACCTGCATCTCTCCAAATGTTGTTAGGCTACAACCCCTGTCCTCCCTGACCATTTGGCCTGCACATCTGAAGGGCCACAGGTTCTCCAGCCCATCCGAGGATCTTCTCTTCTTTTTGCTCTTCTTCTGATCCTCTTAGATGGAATCTGGATTGCAAGCAACTTGGGAACAGGAGCCCTGATCTCCTTCGGGTTTTTTGTTTTGCTTCTGAAACTATGCACAATGCTTCTAGAGAAGGCAGAGCTTCTAGAGAAATCCTAGTTCAGTGGGAGAGACAAAAGACTCCCGGTTCCGCCCCTGACTGAGAGATTCTGCTTGTTGCAGTACTGAGTGAGGTGGACCAGGTGCCTGTCTCGGGGTAAGGCAGCCTCCTATGCTGCTCCTGCTGGACGACATGCAACGAAGGTGAGGAAACGTTGTGCCCTGTACTCTGGGGTGCTGCACAGTGGCTGCGAGAGCACCGCTGCCATTCATGACAGAGTGCTTGCTCCCTGGCGCAAATGCTGGGCCCAGTAATGCAAAAAGGCCAAATACTCACCGGAGTGCCAGGGGCCTGGGCAGACATTGGCTGCTGCTGCTGCGGGGTTGGCACGGGTGGGGGCTGCACTGGGGTCTGAGGCTGCGGTGGGATCTGCGACTGGGCTGCGGCTTGCCCCGAAGGCGTGCTCTGCACCTGCGTAGCATTGGGGACGGAGCCGGCTGCTGGAGTGGGCGCCTGTCCCGCCGCGGAGACTGGTGTGGACGGCTGGGCAGGCACTGCAGGCTGTGGAGGCGTCATCCCTGGCGGGGTCTGGTGCTGGACCGGTGGCATGCCAGCTGCCACGCTGGACAAGAGAGGAGCCGCAGGCTGGTGAAGGGGTGGCTGGGTCACGGGAGGACACGAGAGCTGCTGGCTGCTTTGTGGTCCCAGCATATCCACAGAGTTGGGAAGAGCAGCTCCAGGAACTTGCCCCTGCCAGAGGGAGACACTGTTAGTGCTGCATTCAAAAACCCCTGTGTAAAAGTGGGCAACACAAGCAGACCAAGCGCCAGTCTGGCTGCGTCCCTCTCCCACACCGTTTCCCCAATATCACATGGGGCACAAAGTACGCTTTTTGGGTAGGCAGGTGAGCCAGCCACTGTGAGTTACATCATATGTTTTGCACCGAATTCCTCCTCCTGCCTCTCCTTCAAGTTTCCACCTGTGACTAAGCTTGGTCAGACCAGTTCCTGAGCTGACAGATGGATGGACACAGTGGATGGACACAGAGAGCTGTGGCAGAAGGACGGATCCTGAGGCCTGGCTTGACTTGTGGTGAGCAGCTGCTATGCAGGGCTGGGTGGTGGCCAGGTCCCTTGCCTACCAGAGAAGGCCCCTTAGTGGTAAGAGAGTGAGCCAGCCACTGTGGCACCTCCCCAAGCCTGTGTGTGCTGTGGAGGTGTGACAAGAGGCTGCTCCTGTGGGGATAACACACCTGCTAAGACGCTCCTGCCCAGTGCTGCCTCTGCCAAGGCAAGAAGGTCCCATTAATAGTGGCAGGTGAAGGCAGAAGTGGAGGTCCAGGTAGTGGCTCTAGAAATCTCCCATGGTGGTGGCTGAAGCAGACGAGGCAGCTGCCACTCTTGTGATGTGTCTAGGTGCTGGGGCCCATTAGCTGAAGAAATAGACACCTTCTGCCACTGTTTGTTTCAGTGCTCTTTATGGAACTCCTAAGGGCCCTTCTAATGCCTAGGGGATTCCCTAGTCCTCTCTATAGGCTGGGAACGGCAGGATTCCCTCTTCCCTTTCGGAAGGGTCTCTATGCAAATGTCATGCTGGGCTTGCGGAAGAAACATAGTTCCTTTCTCACGGAAACTCTAAAACTCGCCTGGCTGTGATGACCAGAAGGAAGCACAGCCTTGGAGTATAAAGAAACAGATCTAAGAGGTTGAAGGGAGTCTGTGCTAGTGCTTTAAGGACTGCATTTTCCACTGCTGCGAATCTGTGGATGGTTGGTGGACGGAGGAGAGCGGCTCCTCTCAGGAGTTGTCTTAACTTGTGGATGTGTGCTGAGGCCATTTCTGGTACATTTTCATCCTCTCCTTGCTCGGGAGTTCTTCCCCCCACCCAGATGTGGCTGGAGGCATCGCTGCCCAAGTCATGGAGCTGGCCATTGAACCTGAGGACCCTTCCCAGCTGGGCCAGGGAGGCGTGGCGTGCTGCTCCCTGCATGCTGCAGCTGAAGTCTGAGCCTGTGTGCTTTGCATGAGAAGCTGCCTGAGTGGCGGCCACTGCCCCTTCTGCATGGGGGCCATGAAAGAGGCTGCTTTTGATTCTGCTGCCTTGCTTTTCCGCCTTGGAGCCATGGTGAGTTTGGGGGAGAGGAGGAAAGGTGGGGGGGGGGATGCAAAAGTGATGTGTGCCCCCAGGAGATGGGAGGGCAACAAAGACAAGGCAAGAACCAAAGAAGAGAGCAAGAAAGATACTGCTACACCTCAGCACAAGCAGGACTGAGGAGGAAAGGAGAGGTCTGCAGAGGCACAGAGCAAGTGGATATGCAGATTAGCCAGGAGTTTCCAGCTGGCTGGGTGCAGAGGCGGAGCTAGCTGGGGGTGGGGTTAGCTGCCTGCAGGGCGGGGGGGGGGGGATGCGCCGCCTGCAGCAAGCGTCCTGGGGGGTGGCGCAGCGATGTCACCCCCCTCAGGGATGACACCCAGGGGGGACTTCACCCACTGCACCCCCTTCCTCTGCCAGTGGCTGGGTGAACAGGATATGACATGGCGCACAGGGGCTGGCTCACTATCTGCCAGGAGAACAGGCTGAGGGAAGAGGTGTGCATTAGGTAAGCTCAGTAGACAACTCCTGAGATGATCTAGGTTAGAATTTAATCATGAGGTCTGGGAAGCAAGTGGCTTGTGATCCATGTCAGAGTCATGGCTGGGCTTGAGAGCTGAGCTCCTACACCACCGTCACAAGACGGCATTGCTGAGGTTCTCTTGCATACAAATGTTCACAGAAGGACCACAGCGACACAGTGCCTTGACTCTGACATCCAGGGAAATGGTGGAAGCCACAGAAATACTAAGGTGCAGACACAAATATCTGAAGCGAGAGAACGGTCCTCACCGTTTTGATGAAAACCTGGAATTCCACATTATGCCAGGGCGAGTAAAATGAAGCAAGCCATGAGCCGTACCTGTGCCACTCCTGCCTGTGCCGCTGCTGGCCCCAAAGCAACGCTGTTGACATTCAAAGCTCCACTGGAAGCAGAAAACTGGTTCTGTGGCAGGAAGGGGCTTGGGGTGGAGGCCTGACCCATCAGACTGTTGGAATGAGCTGCTATCAGGTTCTGGGACTGAGGCATCCGGGAGGGAGACAGCGCCATCTGCAAACAGAGCAGGCCCTGAGCATTAAGGGTCTGGCCCACAAGAGAGTTAGGTGCTCACTGAATCCGTTTCAGAAGAGAGGGAAAACAGGCACCAGGCAGCTCCCCCCCCCCCCGTCTCTCTGAGCTGAATGTGCTTGCCAGTTGCAGTCTCTTCTTCCCTCCTGCCAGGCTGCCCTCTAACGTCTTCACTACACTGAATCATCCAATGTATTTATTTGATTTCTATTTCTAACTTGAAACAGAAAATTGCCCTAATGTCTAATTTAGAAAGCTGACATGTATTTTAACCTGGTTTTCAGCTTATCATTGATTTTAATTATTTTTTAAGGTAAAGGTAAAGGGACCCTTGAACATTAGGTCCAGTAGTGACCGACTCTGGGGTTGCGGCACTCATCTTGCTTTATTGGCCGAGGGAGCCGGTGTACAGCTTCCGGGTCATGTGGCCAGCATGACTAAACCGCTTCTGGCGAAGCAGAGCAGCGCATGGAAATGCCGTTTACCTTCCTGCTGGAGCGGTACCTATTTATCTACTTGCACTTTGACGTGCTTTTGAACTGCTAGGTTGGCAGGAGCAGGGACTGAGCAACGGGAGCTCACCCTGTCGTGGGGATTCAAACCGCCGACCTTCTGATTGGCAAATCCTAGGCTCTGTGGTTTAACCCACAGCGCCACCCGCGTCCCAATTATTTTTTAAACGTTCTAAATAGTTGTTTTTAACTTAAAAACACCACACCATTGTTTTATTCTTTTTGTGAATTGCTTTGAGGGTTGTTGTTTTTTAAAAAAACAATCAAGTGGTACAGTAGACCCACAACTTACAGATTTGCAGAGGTGGTGGGGAAATAAGTAAGTAAATGGAGAATTGGGGGGCGGGGAGTTGGAAGGGCGCCCGAAAGATATTGCAGGATCCACCCACAGCCTTCCAGAGGCCTCACAAAGCCTTCTGAAAGCTCAGTAAAGGAGGGGTCACATGGAGAGCTGGTTCCGGGGGGGCCTTCCTGAATTTGCGTGCAGACCCCTGGAACACAACCCCCATGTAAGTTGCAGGCCTGCTGTACATACATTTTATGAAATAAAATAAAGTGACTGAATTAATCCAAAACTGAATGATGCAATACCGGAAAGGACCTGAGGTAACCAGAATATGAGTTTATTTCTCTTAACGTATCCCAAGCTTTAAATAGCCAGGAAGAAAAGGAAGAAAGAGAGAGCTACAAACCGTGGAAATGGATCCCATGTTGTTCATCTGGACAGGATGGTTCATTGGAGGGGTGGTGCGGGGTCCTATCGATGCCTGGGACATTTGGACATTCCCTATGGACATGGGGTTAAACTGATTCACTCCTGCAAAATGCACCCCCAGAAGAGCCCATTAGGAGCGAGTCCCCTAAGTGCGGATCAACACAAAGCTCAGCCCACCATGTTCCTGCCACCATTCCAGCCTGAGGAACAGTCAAGCCTGGCCTGCAGGGCAGCTGAGCAGAGGAGACCTAACCCCTCTTGGCAGTGACTGTGAAGGAAACCCACAGAAGTCAAGATGCAGCCAGAAGACACTTAGCAGAGGGACTAAAGACAGAGAGCTCTAAATGTGGAGAGCTCTCTTTCCAACAGTCCCCTAATTCTCCAGCACACCTTTTCTGATTCTGTTTAAAGGGCAGCACAGGGACATTTGTCGTCCCATTGTCTTGTTATTGAGCGATGCCTGGGCACTGAGGGAAGGAGCTGCTACTGTCAGCAGACACTGTTCTCCACGCAAGTCTTAGTGGTCTTCCCCACATGGGATCTGTCCTGCGCAAGTCTAGCCACAGACATTCCCAGCACTCAGAGCACAAGTCATCCCCCCCCCACTAACAGCTGGCACCAGGAGCTTCCTGTTCCTCCACCCCCTCTACCACTCCCAGCAGCTGGGTTATCCAGAAGTGCCATGTGGAGACAGGATCTGTGTTTAAAAAATGCAACTGAATGGGACCATGTTGAAATTTGGGGAAAGGAAAATGGAAAGCTAAGGGTTGTGAAAAATACAATTAAAAAAAAAAAACAACTTTTGCTCCATAAGACGCACCTAGTTTTTTGAGGCGGAAAGCAAGAAAAAAAAATTTCTGCGCAGAGCATGTAAGCAGTTCTCGCTTTTCTTGCTTTAAACCCTTCCGTCCCTCCTCCCGCTTCGCTGAGAAGCCAGCAGAGCAAGCTGCGCAACTCTCGCTGAAGCCAGCCTCTTCTGCTGGCTTCCCAGCAAAGCGGGATGAGGGACGAAAGGGAGCCCTTACAAGGGAGCGCTGAGCAGAGCCTGGCAGCGGCTCTTGCTGGCTTTTCCGGCAGGTATGGGAAGGGACAGAGGGCAGCCCGTCAGTCCCTTTCCCCACCTCGCAGAAAAGCCCTCAAGAGCCGCACACGCGCTCCACGCGGCTCTTTAAAGGGAGTGCTGAGCAGAGCCTCCCGCCTGCATTCGCTCCATAAGATGAGCACACATTTCTCCTTACTTTTTAGGAGGGGAAAAGTGCGTCTTATGGAGCGAAAAATACGGTACATGCACCATTCCCTTTGGATAAAAGGAAGTGGAGCTGAGAGGGAGCCAGTGTCACTTACCTTACCCCCTCTCTACGTGGCGTCTGGAGCACCCTGCGGTTATGTCAGGAAAGCTGGCTGGCTTTACTATGGGCTTTGAGTGGCGAGGGTAACGCACACAACAGATTAGTGAGGGGCATCTTGGAACAGGTGCATTCTCCCCAGGACTGCTACCAAGTTCCACTCAGGGACCCCCTGGTTCGCTCTGGGTTGGGGGAAGTAGAGCTCAAGAAAGCCAAGCTTTTCGTATCCGCCTCAACGGCTGTGCCCCCCTCCCCCGTGGCATGCTCTCAGTCTACTCCCTTGGAACAAAGGCTCAGGTGAAAGTGTGGCACAGAGGAGGCAGGATACAACCCCCCACCCCACCCCCAATAGGAGACTCGCAAGAGTGAGGCTAAGGAAAGGAGCAGGTTAGTGCAAGTTGAATACCTTGAGACCCCTGCAGGCGGCTCAGAGGCACATTCGGCATGGACAGAGGCCCATCTGCAAGAGGACAAAAGCAGCACCGTCAGTTCTTCCTTCGCGGCTTCATTCAGCACAATCTTCACTTAGCAGACAAATCAAAATGCTAGAAATCAAACTGACAGGGCTGCAAACTTCAAATAATGTGTAGATTAAAACCTCAATTAAATAGAAAGCCATCCTGGTTAATTAGGCATAAAGTTTTTTTTAAAAAACCCAAACAAACACTATTTTTAATATCAGAGCCTATCAAAACTACAGCTGACAGGCTGAGAACAGACCTTCCCCTTTCATTCTAATGCCTCTTCCAAGATGGTGCATCAGACGCATATGCCAATTGAAATGATTAAATCTCACTGGGCAATCAACTCAGGGGTCTTTAATCAACAAACAGCCCTACAACGGGACTCCAAGTGAGCTTTGGGGTTGTAACTGTCTTCCGAGGCCACCAACTAGGGTGTCCTCCTTACCTGCCTGGTGTGGAGTGGGGCTGCTGTTTTACAGCAGCCCTGGGCTTACTAGCTGGTGTGTGTGTGTGTGTGTGTGTGTGTGTGTGTGGTTCCAGAAGGATGTGAGAGAAGATAGTTGCTCCCCTCCAAGGAAAGTAACCTCTGGGGTGCTGCAGAGTTCAGTCCTGTCTCCTGCACTGCTGAACATCTACATGAAACTGCTGGGGGGAAGTCTCTGGATGTTGATGGCACCTATTTAATTCTCCTTTTCCTCAGTGATGGGTTTCCCGAATGATGTCTGAAGACAGTAATGGGGTTTATGCTAAACCAGGTCCATCCATGTAAGAGGGGATGGTCAGGGTTTGAGCTAGTGAGCTGCTTCTGCTCACACTGCCCTCTGAAGGGAGACGTCTTCATTTTGGCCATGCTCTCTCTGGGGCTGCTGCCCCCCAGAGACCTAGATATAATTCTCACGGTTTTGGCTGGTGCACCAAAGGCATTCTCTCCTTGGCGGACGGGAACCTGTCACTGCCACACCTTCCACAGCGTCTCAGCTGAACTGCTGTAATGCACCGGGAGGGGGGGGGGCAGCGTACCTGATGACAGCTCAGAATGGCAAAAAACCCCCAACCTATTGCGAGAATCTACAAGTATGGAAGACAATGCCAGTCCTGCAAGAAGTTCACCGGCTAACAGTTTGCATCGTGGTCAATTCAACATGCTGCTTTTGATCTTGACAACAAACCACCCTAAATTCAGGCCCTCTCAAAGAGCACCTTCTCCAGATATCATCCTTCACAGACGCTACCTGGACATCTGCAAGGAGCAGGGCCTTTTCATTTGTGGCACCTTCTTTTCAGACTGTTAGAAGGCAGGAAAGTACTTTTGCCTGAGAGGGCCTTTGGGCTCTAGGGGATGCAAGCACGCTGCTGCTCAACGTGGCTTTATAAACATAGTAGTTTCCTTTCTGGGGTGATTTTATTCAATACTGCTTTTTCTTTGTGTGTTCTTATGGTAACCCACTTTCTGTGCCTCGTGGAAGGCTGAATGGTGCGCCACAGATATAGAATCTGACCCAGACTTCCTTGCTCCACTTGTCCATTCCTTTTGGGAGTACTTACTGGGAGGTCTCACAGGCTGGGCTTGTCCCACAGCTGCCGCCACCTGTGGAATGCCAGGAGGCTGAGTCCCGGGAGCCTGTAAGGCTGGCGGATTACCCAAGATCCCTTGCTTATGTAAACGAGACCTCCGCTTCTCTTCTAGCTCCTTTTGTATTTTATATATTTTCTCTGCCAATAAATGGTAATATTCATCCTAGAAGGGGGAAAATGTTAGGATTAGGTTTTAGAATATATTAGAAAAAAGCAGCAAGGATGACTGATTAACACTGGCTTAAATTTTATTTTGCATGAAAAGTGATCTGAAGAGTTCTCCTTCATAACTTGTGTTTTAGGAATCTGAGCGCTAGGCTGTGAAGACTAAGACACTTCCTGGAACTTGACCAAAAAGTAGACTCTTCGACAAAAGGAACAATGGCTAAATTGGCAATAACAAGGCCAGAGCCAGTCCCGCTTCTCTCAATTTATGAAGGCTATCCCTAGTAAGATTACAGTATTTTCTTTAACCAGTTGATCTTCCTGCCTATGGACAGGAAGACTTCTAGGCACTCATTGGTTTGTTGAACAAAGGAGGCGCAGCACTCAAGATTTCAGGAATTACAGAATAATCCCAGGCTGTTTCAGAGCTGCTTGCTAGAAAGCAACACAACCTGCAATGGAAGCATTGGCATGCCTTGCAGTGGAGGAACACAGTCAAAAGGAGCCACTTTCAGCCACACAGGACTTCACAAGACCAAGCTCTTGTCTGGCACAGAACCTACCCTACTGTTAGCTGATTCATACATATCCCCTTCTACTTTCCTAGCGTAAGCCACCAGATTCTCCATCCGGCGATCTTTCAGTGCTGCTGGGTCAGGAGTTGGGAAGATGGCTTGCACGCTGCGGAAAGAAGAGACATAAAGTCCATCACGAATGCTGCTGGAAGTCCTGGGTAAACCTTACATTCCCCTATCTGCCTACACCATGCAAAACGATTTCAAAAGCCCAGTTTTCAGGTAATTGGGAGAGATTCAGCCTTCCCCTAGCATGGCGTAATTGAAACTGATGATAGTTACACCCTGAGGGAAAATGTGGGTCTAGGGTTGGGTTGTTGAAAATAAAAACGTAAGTGGAAAGAATGGAGAATTTTCTTAAACCAGTTCTGACTGTAACCCTCCAACACCCCCCCCGAAGCCTTCAGACCCATGAAACCCCCAAACGCCAAGGAGCAGGGCTGCAGCTCTGGCAAGACTCTTGCCCTGTCCCGCAGCAAGTCGGGTCCACCCACGCGACACACTTACAGTTTGTGCACTAAGTGATTGCGCAGGTCCTGAGTGACATGCTCGTGCCAGGCTTTCCTCACCCCGGTGCTTGAAGGTGGTGCAGCTGTGGGCATCGAATTTGTGCCATCATTCATTAAGGAGCTAAAAGAAAAGGCAGTGAGGGAAACTCTTGAAGCTCTCTGTTGCATTCCAGAAAAGTCTTGTTTTTAAGGCTAAGAAATTATCCAGTAACTGACTACAACAGAGCAGGTAATGAAATTCAAGTGCAATTTTGCTTTTGAAGGGAAAACAGAAAACAAAGAACTGAGGTGTTACTTGGAAAAGGGGACTATGAAACAACTGTGAGAAAAAGTGTGACTAAGGACTAGTTATTTCTACAACTGAAAATAGAAATCATGTGTAAACACTCAGCAACCCTTTAAAAACATTTCTTACTTTGCTGCCCCAAGTGAAGTCGGAAGCGCAGTTTCTGGGATCATGCTAGGTTGCTGGTCTGTTATTCCTCCAGCAGTCAGATTCATTTGATTAGTTCCTTTGGAATAAGATTATCCCTCGTTTAGTTCAGAGGAAACACCAGTCAATTCACACAATTAAATCACTAACATTTTTATATGTACTGTAGGATAAATCAAGCAAGATCTTTAACTGTATAAATAGCGGTCCTACCACATTCACTATTTTAAATATATTTTTGTTGTTGTTTAGTCGTTTAGTCATTTCTGACTCTTCATGACCACATGGACCAGAAACGCCAGGCACTCCTGTCTTCCACTGCCTCCTGCAGTTTGGTCATTTCCAAAGTTTTAGTATATACATTACACCTTTTCCCTTACGTCACCTCTCTCAGGATTTCCCAAGTCCATCTCTCCTTGGCATTCTACTCAAACAGTATTCTGCTGCATATCCTTTTCTTCCACACCATTTCATCTCATATATTTACCTTGTTGTTGTTAACTGTGGTTAACAGATTCACTATTCTCCCCCCCCCCCCAATTCTACACCAGGAAGGATGAATCTGTGGCACAAGCGTGGGTGTCAAGGAGGACAAGGGGGGGGGGGGGGGAGAGAGACCAAACACAAAAAAGGGGAGGCTCCACTTTTTTGCAGTTTGTGAATGAGGCTGTAGTTACATTTGCTGTTGTATTTCTAGTAAGATTTGTACCCCCTTCCCCTCCATGCCCCCCCAAAGCAGTTAACGTTTGTTTGAAACCCACCCCACCCCCTCCTGCATGCGCCCCAACCTACCCAGTGAATTCATGGTTCTCATTTGCGGATGAGCCTGGGGCTGGGCAGCTGGCTGGCCTTGCACTTGGGGCGGCAGTGGCGCCTGCTGGGACTGGTTGCCATAGGGCAGGCCAAGAGCTGCATAGGCTCGCTGCATGGAACTGGGGTCAATGGGGTTCGGGTTGCTCAAAGAAGGAGTCGTTGCCTGTCCCGTCCCAGAGGCAATAGAATTCTGGATGCCGCCAACTGGGGATCCCAGGAGTGCTGCAAAAGAGGAGGACAAAAGAAGCATGAAATGCTGTTGGACAGAGCAGAGGCCAAGATGTTGTTGGATTTTTAAAACCTTGACTGAATGGCCTTCATGCCCTGCCTTTCCTGTAAGAAGCTTGTGGCAGTGTACATGGTTCTCCACCCCCCTTATCCTCACAACAAGCCTGGGATGTAGGTTAGGATGAGATGGCAAGGGTCTTGAAATAACTCTGCCTTTTTACAGACTGGAGAGACCTTGGCCAACGATAAGAACCACACCCCACTGCCACACACGACTGAGGAGCAGGCGCATTAACTGACCCTTGCTCAGTTTGTGTTTCGATTGCTATTATTGTCATCCAAGACACCTGGCAACGAAGAGAGATCTTTCTAGGGATTCTTCCAGATGCTGTGAGTGGAATCCAACATTGTGGAAGTGGACTTGTGCAACGAGATCCCCCCTTTCTGCTCCCTTCTGCAGTCTTACAAGCATACCAAAACCATCTCTGGGGGGTGGGGTCCCTCAACCCTCCACAGCAGATTGTAAAGGGGTGCTGGGGGTGTTGAAGGCAGGGGGAGAGATCCCATCACACCTTCTCATGTAGAGACGGCATGAGAGACACCCTTACAGTTTTATGGATGATTATCTCAACTTGCTAGCGCAAGTTTGCGAACTAGCAAATCACAAAAATAATCAGAAGGGGAATTAGGCTGGCATTACATTTACACTGGACTTCTTCAGGGCAGAATCTCCTAAGTATGTATTCCAAACCAGACTTTTCTGAACACTGGTGAATACGTACGTTGCTGGTTTCTCTTGTCACTGGCATTTTTCAACGGGAGACACACAGGACAATCGTGCCGCGTGCAATTCTTCCAGTGGGATATGATCTGACGTGACGATGCACAGTGGGCAACTAGGACAAGAAGAGAAACCATATGCAACATCTTTATAGGTTTGAAGGATCTCAGTTCCACTCTGAGGTCACCTGTTTTCTCCAGTAAATGCTGCAGGAGCATTTGAAAGTTCACATCTATGAACAAGGAGCATTACTGGAAAAAGCACAGCAGACAAGGCGGCAGGAGAACATTCTACATAGGTGTAGAAACTGAACACTGACAGTGTCACCTACTAGACTAATGAAGATAAGGGGACACAAATAATTTCCTTATTTTATCGTTTTAAAAAGGCTGTCATGACTAAATGGTCTCCTACCAAAGGTAAGTAACAGTAACTTATAATAATGAAATATTTGAAAGATGCTTAATCTATTAAAAGCTATTTAGAGGTTTTTGACAGGTAAAAGGATATATCTAAATGTGCATAAATGGTGAACTTAAATAAGATTATTAAACATTAAATCCACCTTCCATGACCGTAATAACATAACCCACAACATGCCACTCAATTATAATGGAGGGAAAGGACAAGAAATGCAATTCGTACACACTGCACAGCTGATATCCCAAAGATATGGACTCAGCACTGATGCTTCGTCACCAGAAATACAAAAAGTAAACCTCAGAATTCTTAGCAAGAGAATGCCAACTGAGCTTAAGTCCACTCAATAGGGCTTTCCCCACCCCCAGATCCTTCTCAAGCCACCGGAGACTATGCTGATGTGCCTGTCTCTGCTCCCTCTTCTCCTTCTGACCACTCACTGCTGTCCCACCACCAATCCCCGGACTCTGAGCCTTCCTCCCTTGGGGTTTCCCCAGTTGCTGCTTCCCACCATTCCTCTGTGTCCAGCCAGTCCATGACAGATTGACATTTGCAAGATATGCTGCTGTTAATGACATCTTGCTTAGTACTCGTTTCTTATCACCTTCTGCCTGGTGCTTAGCTTCCTCTGGTTCCAGAAAAATTGAAGCGTGCCACAATGGCTTTCTGTATAGAAGCTGGAGCATCAACTTTTCTGGGGAGACCGTTCTCCATTTTGAGAAGAACCTGAGGAATTCTTCAGACAGACTTCTCCTTCTGGAGGGAGTGTAGTGTCTCAGAAAATGGGTGCAGCTCCAACATGCACACTGCACACAGAGAACACATCTTTCTTATCTTGCAAAATGAAGCGGAGCCTGCAATTGCCCTATCAACTGTCATAATCAATGCAGCAGTCATAATCAAAACCGTTTTGATATAGTACCTCACCAAAGACTCCTGAATAAGCTCAGCAGTCAAGGAATAAGAGGGAAAGTTGTTCTTATTGATCAGTAACTAGTTAAGGAACGGAAAGCATGGAATATGAATAAATAGCTCTCCCAATGGAGGGATGTAAGAAATGGGGTTCCCCAATTATTGGTACTGGAATGTGCTTTTTAACCTGTCATGGATGATCTAGAGTTAGGGGTGAGCAGTGAGGTAGCCAAGTTTGCTGATGACACCAAAATTGTTTAGTGTGGTTAAAACAAAGAGACAGTGAGTAGCACCAAAAGGATCTCTCCCAACTGTGTGGATTGCAGTTGCCATTTCAATGTTGATTCGATGGAAGCAAATGCAAAGTAATGCACAAGCTCTGCATATATGTTTATAGGATCTCAGCTGGCAGCAACTGACCAGGAATGAGATTTTGTGGCCAGAAGTGGATCATTCAATGAAGACCCACAGCAGCAGCTGTGAAAAAGGTGAATTTCATACAAGGGATCACTATTAAGAAAGGAACCAAGGATAAAACTATCAGTATCCTACTGCTCTCATTGGAACTTGGAACTGTGTGCTGTTTTGGTTGCCTCATCTCAAGGAGGAGACAGGAGAACTGGAAACAGTTCAAAGGAGGAAATGGAGCAGCTCCCCTGCGAGGAACGGACCTTTTCGTTAAGAGAAAAGGCCAGCGAGAGGGGACTTTGCGGTGTGGAGAAAATGAATAGAGACGTTTTTCTTCCTCTCCCATAATACTAGAGCTCAGTGACAACTAATGAAGCTGAATGTTGGAAGATTCAGGATACACAAAGGAAATGACTTCTGCCCACAGCACAAGGAAGACTATGGAATTTGTGAGGAACTCTAGTGGAGGCCTTCAAAAGAGGATTAGGCAGATTCATGGAGGAGAGGGCTGTCAAGAGCTACCAGCCACAATGACTTTGTTTGACCTCCACTGGGAGAGGCAATGTGCCTCTGAATACCAGTCACTGGAAACCACAGGAGGGGGGAGAGTTGCTCTTGCACTCATGTCCTGCTTGCAGGCTTCCCACAGGCATCTGGTTGGCAACTATTACAGCAGGGTGGTGGACTACATGGGTTTTTGGCCTGATCCTGCAGAGCTCTTTTATTTATACTCATTACACTGAAGTCACTAGGCTTAACTAACAATGGATAACCTTAATGGGCAACCAAACAGGTACCTGTGCCAAAGCAGAATTCAGAGGGAGGTCTAATTCTAGCTGCCATGAACCTATGAGGGAGGACAGTGGTAGGTCTGGTCTGCTGGGGCAGCATCCACTGTAGGAGGGCCTTACAAAACTTTCGTTACTAGTCAGCTGCGGGGGAAATGCCTGCCCTGCCCACCCCTTGGACAGTGACCCTGGCCTCACACCGGACTACCATCTTATTGGTAGGAAAACCTTTTTGAAGTCAAGAGTCACATTCCTGGAACAGAAAAGCAGCCTTCTCCCCCTTTTGCTCTCGTATCCTTTGAAGGATTGTGAGAACGCTCTCAGTGAAATTCACCTTGGTTTCAGCAAAGCATTAGACAAAAATCTCCATGACATTTGGGTTAATTAAAGGCAGGGTAGATGATAAAAACCACCAGGTGGGTTCACAGCTGGTCAAAAGAGTGCTCCAGAGGGATGCATGCCCATCAACGCTCTGCATCAAGTTGGGGGGAAGTTCCAAGGAGGTGCTGGAGGCTGTCCTGGGAGCAGCCTTGTTACATTTTTATCAATGACTTAGATCAGACCTTCCAAGAGACTGCAATCTACTCCCAGTATGAGTAGTTTGCTGCAGCTACAAAAATAGGCTAATACAAGTTTAGGCTGCTTCAGCAGAAGCACTGCTTCTAAGAAGAAACATCATGGTACACCTGTACCAGCACAACCAGACGCCTTCATCTGCCCCAGCTGCAACAAAACATATCCCCCCCCCCATATCGTCCTCTACAGCCACAGCAGGCACTGTAACTCTCCAATGGTTTGACTTCACCCCTGTAGGCACACTCTTCCTACTGTCTCCTGAGACAAACAGATGCCAACCAGTGTTTCTAAGTGGTGAGAATTAACAGGCCCACTTTATTCTGCATCTGGAGTCCTGAGTCTAGCTCTGGGTGCCACACTTCCAAGAACACAGGCAAACTGGGATAGGTTCAAAAGGGGAATGAAGTTGGTTGGTAGTATGAGAAACAAGTCTCAAGTCTTATGAGGAAAGGTTGAAGACTGAGGGGATGCATAGCAGCCCTCTTCCAACCCATGAAGAGTTGTCCCAGAGAAGAGAGCAAAGAGGGAACACAGAGGTTTAACAGCATTAAGATCAATGGGGTAGATTTCAGCTTAACTTTAGAAGAGTAAGAACAGCTTGGCAATGGAAGCAGTTTTCTGGCAAGGGGGCCTCCAGCAGAGGGTGGGCAGTCATCTCTTTGTCGTGTGGAGGGAGGGGAGTACTCTAGCTCTGGATCTCCAACGTTAGCAGGGGGTCAAGCGAGATGCCTACATGGTCAGGGTGGGACTTGCTCAGCCTGCCAAAGTACTTCTGAAGGGATCCGAGGGTCCTGCCTGTCTCCTGCTGCAGGTTTGTTGCAAGACCTTGAGGACTGCAGAGAAAAGCAGCAGTAGCCTGGAACCTTCTGATGAGGCCAACAGGTGTGCTTCTAGAGGCAACCTGCAAATCAATACTTATTATCCCATCTGCTTCCAAGTGAACCGAGGCATGGTGAGAGTTTCAAAAACAATATAGGACTAAACCACAAGGGAGGGAATTAACCCCCAATGCCAGAAGCCCTGGAGAGCTACCTATTCCGTACAGTGGTACCTTGCAAGACGAATGCCTCGCAAGACAAAAAACTCGCTAGACGAAAGGGTTTTTTGAGCTGCTTCGCAAGACGATTTTCCCTATGGGCTTGCTTCGCAAGACGGAAACGTCTTGCAAGTTTGTTTCCTTTTTCTTAACACCATTAATACAGTTGCGACTTGACTTCGAGGAGCAACTCATAGAACGCGGTGTGGTAGCCTTTTTTGAGGTTTTTAAAGACTTTGGTGATTTTTGAAGCTTTTCCAAAACTTTCCCGACACCGTGCTTCGCAAGACGAAAAAAATCGCAAGACGACAAAACTCACGGAACGAATTAATTTCGTCTTGCGAGGCACCACTGTATATGGTCTGGCCTGGAATTGGAGAAGTGCCTCCTGTTGCAATAAAGTCAACTTGGCCATGACGCTCAAACTTAAGGAGACCCAGTTTCACTGGCCAGAAAGAGGGACACAATCGTGCAGAAGACAAACAACTGGAGAACCATATACCACAGACCTCCTGACATGGTTTTAAACCCTTGCTCTTACCTTGACAGGCCTTTCCAGCTTGACAATGTGTCATATGATTGAGGACATTTTTCATGGTTCGGCAGTGGGGAAGGGCACATGGCCGCACCTCTCCGTTGGCTTGCTCTCGTCTCTGACACTTGTGAGCATGAAGTAGCAGAACCAACTGTTGCTGAATAAGTTTGCGTTTCTCAGGGTCAGCTGTTGGCCCGGCTGCCATTGTCTGCGTTGGTACAATTCCCACCTGCTGTACCTGGGTTTGCATTTGAGACTAAAAAGAAAGACAAAACATCTTTGTATCACCTTACGAAGCTTCACTTAGGACAGAACAACTTGCAATGCAATCTTATTAAAGAGCATCCATTTGATCACCATCTCAAACTAATTTGCCACAACTAACAGCCACTAAGATTCCACCATGCAATTTTTAGCATTTACTTTGTGGGAGAACTTATAGCTATGCACTCTGCCCTGGACATAAATACTCAGAAGTGCCAGTAAATTCAATGGGAACTCCTGAGGTGTGCTGTGAACCAGATGTATGCATGATTCTAAACATGTTGCTTGCAAGTCTCGCTCCTTGCAATGCAGTTGCCATCCACATGAGATTAGATGAGAATGACTGACAGTTTAAGCTACTTTGCCTCCATCTGAAAGCACCTGTTGTTGTCTACTTGTTGCTTTCCTTTTTAATAATATTTCAGCAGGCAGTATGTTCTCTTTCTAAATTATCACCAAATCATAACTAGCACTCCAAGCAGTTCAATGTGGACCACCTCAGACAATTCTCAGACAATACTTGGAGGTCAATTCACACTTCTCCAGATCACATTTGTCAGTTTAAAACCAGTATTTTAAAAAGCTTTCACTTTTAGTTTGGCAAACCATTCATGCTTATTCAGCAAAGTTGCCATCCCAAAGAATTAGAGCTATAAAACAAAAACTGCAGTGCTTTTCCTGGGCCAACAATAGCTGGCATAGAAGCGTCCTAACAGAAGCAGGCACTGTTCCTCAGACTTTGCTAAGTATGTTCTGCAGGTAAAGAGAACAGTACACTCTCAGGTCAGCAGGTACTGACTGGCCCAACGTCGCCTTCTTTTGCACAAGGCAGTTTCTGAAAGGAGCGCATCCGCTTCACTTCTGAAGACACATCCAAAACCCGTGACCAATGTGGGGATGACCCAACAGGGAAGCTGCCAAGCCCAGCAGCCCCACCAATGCTGGGGCTCCAGTGTGCAGAGAGACAGGTTGCTCTTCTCTGCTAGAGGCCTCCAGCTCCTGCCTTCTCAGCAAGTGGAAGAACAGCAAGGCAGGGAACCCCAACATTTCTCCTTCACTCTACAAAAGCAGCACCTGGTTCCTCCTTGGTTTGGAAAATGCTCACCAATAACCTGTGCCCTTCCCAACACATTTTGGAAGGGCACTGGGCGTCAATCAGCCCAAGGCCTGGTTAAAGAGGAAGCTTTTCACCTGGCGCCTGAAGGTGTACGATGAAGGCGCCAGGAGATGGGGAGCCACTGCAGAACAGCAGGAGAAAGCAAACGGGGCTGGATCAGGAAGGGGGAAATGAAGAGCACTGCCTCCTCTTATGACAGTAGGCCCTTCTGCTGAATCAAAAGCTGTTCTGTGACATGGATGGCAGCACTGGATTTAACATCAAATATCATTTATGTTCATATATAGCACCATCAGTGTGCCTAACGCTTTAGAGCAGTGGTTTTCAATTAGTGTGTCGTGGCACCCTGGGGTGCCTTGAATGATGGTTAAGGGTGCCACGGGCAACCCTGGCCTCTGTCCCTCTTTCCTTCCCTCCTTCCTCTGACGCCCTCTTGCGTCTCTGCTTCCCAGAGGCTTGCACAGTTGTTTATTGCAGCAGCCCCAGCGACAAGCTCTGCAGGCGAGTGCTGCCTCTGGGGCTGGCTAGGGGGTGCTGGTCACCAGGAGCTGAGGCGGCCTCAGAGCGAGCAAGCAAGCAAGCAGGCCAGGGAGCCCAGCCAGTCCACCAGCCCCGGGGCTGGGAATGGACAGACTAGTGGGAGGTCAGGCAGGCAAGCAGGCAGGCAGTGCGCTGGCATTTCTTGTGTTTGCTGTGTGCAAGGCCTGCCTGCCTGGGAGCTGAGTGCCCAATGCTGAAGGGGAGCCTTTCTGCCATGTAGGCCTGGCAACGCCCACTGCTGCCTCCCCAGATAAGGTGAGGGCCTCATGTTCTCCTCTGGACCAGTAAGGCTGGGGGCATCCTCTTCCCAGGCCCCTCTCTTTTTTGGGGGGCAGCTCAGAGACCATGGGCAGCAGCAGATGACTGGAGGACTCCAAAGGAGAGGGGCGAGGAGAAGAGGCTGCCAGCTCTGGGGTGACATAACTGGGCTCCCAAGCTAGGGTTGCCATTCACCTGGGATTTCCCAGACATAGCCGGGAAACTGCAGTCAGAAACAGTGTCAGGGTGGAAATCGCTGAAATGTCTGGGAAAAATCTGGACGTATGGTAACCCATGTTGAAAGTGTAGATTTTGGCGAAATTCCTTTAAAACAGCAGCTCAAAAACTAAGAAAGGAGAAAAAAGCTCAACAACTTTGCCAAAAAAACGCTCAACAACTTTTGTGTCCAGATTTCCACTTTTTGAAATATGGCAACCCTATCGTAAGCCCCACAGGGGTGCTGCAAAAAGAATGTACGGTAGTTGGTCAAGGGATACACTGACACAAAAAGGTTGAGAACCTCTGCTTCAGAGAGTACAGGAGGACAGGCCATTCCGATTTCAGGAGCAAACCCTCTAAAATTTGAGAAAAAGAGGCAGAGGAAGGGGAAGGAGAGGCACAAGAAAAGAGGGAAGCAATGTGTGGTTCTTCCAGCTGCACATGCTTAAGATTACACACAGCGCATGGGAACTAGGGGTGAAAATGTGTCTTGAAGAAGCGTTTAAATGACGAGAGGTGGCAACACGTGAGGAAATCCAAGCACCGGCGGCCGCAAGGGAGAAGGGCGAGCAAAGATCAGAGCTGGAGAAAGGCCATGCAAGGTTCTGAAGGCAAGACAAGGAGCGTGAGGAGCAGCATCTGGGAATGGGATTTTAGAATGGGTGTCAGGTGATCAGAGAGGCGAGGAATAATTTTGGCAGCAGAGTGCTGAACAGACACAAAGAGACCAAGGTTAGATAATGGAAGACCAATGAAAAATATAAGGTCCCTTCCCCACCACGTTTTTCTTCTGACAAAAATATAAATTTATTGAAATTTTTAAAAACTATCAGTAAGTCTTTTACCCACTCGCTCACATTCAATAACACACACATACATACATGTGAAAATTGATCCCTGGATGAAATATTCAGATATCAATCTAAAAATGAACACAGCTGATTCTTCATTTTCCATGTTGCTTAAATTCTTAATGGCAGCATGTAATTTAGCCCTGCAGTCATTAAATACAATTATTTTTCAATAAAACTAATGCAGGGACCCACCCAGCCCACCTAGCCATTTCCTCACTAATGTTGTTAACAGCCCTGAGACTGGCAGGTATAAGATGGTATACAAATTTAATTAATTAATTAACAATTTTATAGGGCTGCATTATCAGTGTTTGTTTTGTGGTCTCTAACTGCGCCCAAATACACCTGAAGAAGTGTGTATGCACATGAAAACTAATACCAAGAACAAACTTAGTTGGTCTCTAGGGTGCTACTGGACAATTTTTTAATTATTATTTTTTTGTAAAGGCCATGGGGTTTACTAAGGTCACCCAGGGACAGTGTGTGCAGAGATCCCAAGAGAAAGAGGAGAAAAGCAGTGGAAGAGCTTATGCTTACCAAAAAACTGAAAGAATGCTTAAGTAAGAGGAGAATCGTGGAAACCTAACGCGTAAAAGGAATCAAGTAGGGAAGAGTGAACAAGTATCAAAGGTGTTTGAAGTATCAAGGAGGTTTTAGATTTTGCAGCGTGGGGGGCCGGTGGTCTTTGTGAAGGCAGGGGAATGTTGAGGGTGGGACCAGACACCAGATGTAGAGGTTGAGAGTGAAGCTGGAGGAGGAAAAGTCATGGCAGATGGAGCATGCTCCAAACGAGGAAGGTGGACCAAGAAAGAGATGGTTTCTTGAGGAGGTACTGACACATTCAAAATGGGACTGGGGGGGCGGGCTGGGAAAAGGAGCAAAGGGTCTGATTGTGTGAAGGAGAATAATGGAAGGACAGATGGCAACCCAGAAAACAGGACAGGATGAGGTGGGCACATCTGGAGAGTTTAGAGGAGGACAGCAGGATAGTCAATTCATCAGGCAAGGCAGACAGGAGTAAAGACTAGAAGAAACAGCTAGAAGAGGAAGAGATCATAGCAAACTGTTTCAAGAGGTTACTCCAACTCATATTTATGGTTAAAAATCTGAGGTTTCCAAATCCTGAATGGTCTTGCACTGCCACCTACCTCAATTTTTTCAGAAGCAAAAAGTGTTTTGAGTTGCCAAACATGAGCAAATAAAACCCTCTAACTCATTTACAGAAGTATATTCCTTCCTTGATATAGAGACTGAAGAGATTATATGCACTATATGTTTGAAAAACAGCCCTTTCATTTATAGATACGTTGCCCACTGTACGTTTTTTTGAAGCAGAAAAGTTGCATAACAATTAATGTTTCTCCTTAGCTTCCTTACTTTCACAAAAGTTGCTAACAGATGAAATTCCAGCAGCACGACGCATCAGAGCTGTTCCTGAAAACTGCTGAAATGAATGCTGCACAAGGATGCCAAATATCCAGCTAAGAAACAGTATCTGCGCACGTGCATCTTAGCAGGTAGTCTGGTAAAACGGTCCAAAATATCACACTGACTGCTGTGACTCCAAGCTATTCAGGGTGCCTCTATTTCCCCATGTCATATGACAGATCCAACACAATTTCTACTGAATATAAGAAGTTGTCTTTTTCAGGGCAATTTTTACAGGCTTAGAAAGTTTGTGTCAATGGAAGGCATACAAGAACTATGGAGAAAAATTGTGAGCTGCAGAAAACTCACCATATTTGGCACACTGGTAACTGAAACACTCTTGATGTCTGAAGGAAAAGGAGACAAGCTATTTGCCATGCCTGGCTTATTTGGTAATGGAGAGTTGACTCCTGCTGCTCCTCCCATCTGCTGCCCTCCAGCTTGACTAAATGGCTGCCCGAAGGGATTTGGGTTACTGGCCATTCCCATCTGGAATGAAAGCAACATGATTACCATTAGTGCCTTGAAGTCAACCAAATGTGGGTACAGACAGTAAGGAAAGCCATCTATTTTTCTGAGTCTCAGGTACAAAAGTACAGCTGGCTGAATGAATAACCTGCCCCTATCTTATGAGTTAGTGATCTAACCACAGGTATGGTTTTGCTTTACCCCAGCCACAAACTGCAAACATTTCTTTTGAAGAAATGAGATTTACTACTCAACATGGTGTTAAGCACACAACCCACAAAGAGGAAGTTGCTTGCCCGTTACCTTTTTATTCCTGCTTAGAACACTTAATTGTAAGGGCTGCATCCTTTGTGACGGCCCAAGGATAGCTAAAAGCTCTGCCCAAATAGTTTGGGCTGCAATCACATACTGGAAGTGGGAAGCAGAAGAGCAAATGGCAGCTTCTCTGTCTACTCTGACAGGCAATGCTTATGAGTTTGCAGTTCTGATGCTTGAACTGGCAAGCCCCAGCTCCTGCGACTAGGCAGGCCAGCTCCTGCCCCTCAAGCCTCACTTTTGTGGCCTCCATAGTTTCTAAGCACTTTGCGCGCAAGCAGAGCTTCAAGTGACCACTGCTCTTTGTAAGTTTCATCATTTTAAGTGATATGAACTTTTTCTACCATAGTGACTTATTTCATCTTTATGCTCTACTAACAACCTTGAAAGTTACATTGTTCCTCAATTACTAATCAATTAATTACTCATCTGCAAGTGTTATTATGCAAAATTTATAAGGGGGGGGGAAACTACTGCTGAAACCTCAGTGCTGGGAGAGGTAAGTGCAGGGCTGCCAGCATGATGCACAAAGGGGCAGAATGGCAGCTGTTTTGCTCTCCCTTGAGTCGACCAGCCATCCAGGGTCCAGGAGGCTGCAGTGGCTGCCTCTCTCCTCTAAAGGTGATGCTATTTAGGAGTATTTTAAACTTGTATTTCCTGATTTATGGCTCTCTCTAATCAAGCTACCAATTTTTTTCATTATCAGATGGGATGTACATTTTTAACACCAGCATATTTTTCCTCCAGTTGAGGCTCTCTGCCATTTGTGACACCAGTGGAGCAAACGGTAGCAAAGGAAAGCCATGATTCAGTTGTGTCCTGAGGGAGCACAATGCTATGCAGAACTACAAAGTGTTAGGCGTCCTACTATGGAAAGTTACAGTGCCAAAGAACAACTCTGGAGCCTCAATTTTTTTTAGCCCTGTTGCCTGAAACAAATTGTCAGTGCATCTGAAAATGTAAGTGGTCAGTTTTCTACACCTTTTCAGTATTCAGGCCCTGCTGGTGTGCTTGCATTAGAGTTTATATATTCACTTTCCACTCCCAACACCTCACACCTTCAGGATTAGGGGGCTGCATGCTTCTGGAAAGCAGCTGCTGGAGACAGGAGTGGAACGGGACTCTTGGTCTTCACGCAGAGCTTCAAGTGACTAGTCTGGACAAGCAAGGCTGCTCCAATATTCTTATGTTGCTGAATGATTTACATGAGAAGCTGCCTTATACCTAATACCAATGCTGTCTACTCTGGCAAGCAGCAGCCCTCCAGGGTCTTTCCCATCACCTGCTTTTTTAAGTGGAAATGCTGCCAGGAACTGAGCCTGTGATACCTTCTGTATGCAAAGAGCATGTTCTGCCAGTGAGTGGCAGTCCTTCCCTGTGTAATTCTCGAACAAAGTTGCCTTAAGACAACATTCAAAGGGCAAAGCTTAGACAAACCTCTAGCTCGGTCAATGTAAAGCCCAGCACTTTTGCCATGAATTAAATAGCAATTATTAAAAACATGCTTCCGGTTGCTTCAGTGTAGTTTAGACAAGCCTTTAAATGCTGGTCACAGTTCCACAAAGCCAAGCTGGCCTCTGCCCTTGCCCTCATTGCACTGTCTGCTACAATCTGCTGAAAGGGGTGTGTGTGTGTTGCAGCACGTGCCTGCAACATGGAATGCGTACCCCCATATGGTGTGGGAAGGGACATACCTTTCTGAGGTTCTCTCTTCCTTTTTGTCATTTTATTTGCAATGCCCTTACATCATCAGACTTACTGCACCCTCCTGTAAGTGTTGAGGATCGGGCCACATCAAAAGCTACCTCAGCATCTCATCTAATCAAAGGTCATTAACACCAGCCTTGTTTCCCATTCTGGGGCTGACCAGACACCTCTGAGCAGCTCACAAGGAGGGCACAAGGCTAACTCCCAGGCCTGCTGTTTGTTCCTGGCACTGACCAGATGACCGCATCTGAAGCACTCACAAATTTGTCCAATCGTTTTCTTATAGTCCATCTAAGCTACTTGTTGCAAAGAGTTCTCAAAGTCAATTATGCATTATGAGCAGAGAGGTACCTCCATCTAACCCCACCCTCAACACCCTGAGGAAAGCCACAATTTCAAACTACAACTCCCATCAGCCCTAGGACACATGAGCCAATGCCAGTGATGGGAGTTGTAGTTCAGCAACATCTGGAGAGCCAGTGGTCCCCTACACCCTATACTGTCTAATTCAAGGTGCTCACATTAGTGCTTAAAGCCCTAAATTGTATCTATTCAATTGTTTATTTCTTCAATTTGTATAGCATGCTTTATCTGAAAATCTCAGGGCGGTTCATAACATGAAGATAAAAGATAAAAACACAAAATACATGACTTGTGCCCCAAATATCTGACCACCTCCATCCCTACTGACCTTCATGGGTGTTTAGATCTCTGAGTGAGTGGGTCAGTTTGTGTCTCTTGGTAGTTCCACCAAGCTCAAAAGTGTGGAGGGAGGGCTTTCCTTGTGGCAGCCTCTAAACTGTGGAACTCCCTCCCCCCAGAGGTGCTCCTAACACCTTCACTGTACAGTTTCCATAGCATGAAGACGCACCTCTTTGCCCTGGCCCTCAAGAGTTGCTTTGCTGAATTTGCACCATTCTGCTCCATTTAGAATGGCTTTCCTTGTTTTTATACTTGCAAGGATGCTATCCGTGGCACTGTTTGATCACTGGCTGAATGAAACTAGCTGGAGTATGGGCATGGTCCAGAACCTGGCCTTGGCTATAAGAAGAGACTTTGCCATCCCTTCTCCTTGGAAGCAGACCCACAGGAAGATGAAGGAGAAGGGGCTGGTTGGCACTATCCTGGCCCCTGCCTGCTCTCCCGGCCAGAGAAAGAGGAGGGCGGGGAGAGAGTGAGTGTATTTGTCGGCATCAGTTGCTTGGCTGCCTTGTCCCACTTAGTATTTGCCTGCAGGTTAGAGGGGTCTTCTGGCCGACTGCAAAGTGTGGCAGATTTGACTGCTGGCTGAGTGAACAAAGCAAGAGTAGTAAGAACTCTCTTACCAGCAGTGGGCTGGACTGTGGTCAGGTCATCCCCAAAGGGGCTGACACCAAAGGATATTGCCATTTGGGGGATTTACATTTTAGGATTTCATTTTATGGGTTCCTCCTGAGGAGCAGGAGGTAAGGGAAGAAGTGTGGAGAAGGCATTTCAGTCTTCCAAACGGCAGTGTAAGGTGTGCTTACTGCTAGTTGCTAGCTTATCATCTGTGGCCTTTGTCTCTGTGCTGCGCTTAGCGGTGCTGGTGTTATGATTTGCCCAGATGTGTGTGTGATAGGGGCTTACAATGATATGACCCCAATTTCAGTGGTGGTGGACAGCAGAAGGTACAGTCTGAGCAGAGCGGCTGACTACCATCTCAGGCAGAGGCCCAGACGTTTGGTCCCCACCCCCAGTTTCAACCCACACTTCTCTGGAAGTTCCTGGTAGCTTATCTGCTGAGCCCTCTAGTGCCATGGTGGTGCCATTAAACGCCAGATCAGCCTGTAACAAGGCCTTGTGCTGAAACTACGTGGGTAACGGTTTGGGAGCAACACTGGGAAAGGTCTAAAATTACATCCTTTAATGTAATTCCCACTGAATGCAATGAAAAGTGGGGGGAAGAAACCTGGAATTTTCCATTCCATTCCATGTTTGTAGAAGGAGAGTCCAGTTTTTTTGTAAGCAAAGTTTGTCAGTTAATAACAGAAATCTGTATCATGCTTCCAAGAAGCGCCATCCATGTTAAGAAAACCATGGCTATTGCATATTACTGGCATTGAAATAACGAAGGTGAAAATAATAGAAAAAGACAGACTGCAAAGTAGGGTCAGAAAGGAAAAGGGGGAAGGCTGAAGATTTGGAAAGTTAAAGGTGCAAGACGGCTGTAACTAGAACACTGACAACAAAACTGTTGCAAAAATACAGAATGTGGATGATAGAAAACACGTATCGACGTTAAACCTGCTTGAGGAAACTTAAGTCAGCCTAAAGTGAAGGAAGAGCTTCTAAATGAGTTTGACCAAAACAAAGTTGTAGGATAACTGGGATTCTAGGTGAATCAAAGAAAGAGGTGGAAACAGTGCAGGACTATAAAGACCACAACGTAGGTTGGAAAACCAGTGCAGTTGACCTTGCAGCTGTGGTTACTAAGGCCCAATTCATTTTTTATAGAGTTACAAGCTTGGTGGATCAGGGGAATGCTGTGGATGCAGTGTATCTTGATTTCAATAAGGCCTATGATAAATTCCCCCATGATATACTTACGGACAAGACGGTAAAATGTGGCCTGGATGCGATAACTGTTAGGTGGATTTGTAATTGGTTGACTGACCCAACCCAAAGAGTTGGGTTCACTAACGCTTCCTTGTCATCCTGGAGAAAAGGGACAAGTGGGGGATTGCACGGCTCTGGCCTGGGCCTGTTGTTGTTCAATGTCTTTATAAACCTGGGTGAAGATACCGAGGGGATGCTCATCCAATTTGCAACTGACACCAAACTCGGAAAGGTAGCTCATGCAGCAGAAAATAGAATTGGGATGCAATATGACCGTAACAGATTGGAAAACAGGGCCCAACCTAAGAAAATTAATTTCAGCAGAGACAAATGTAAGATTCTACACAGACAGGAATAACCAGCTGCACAAATCGAAGATGGGGGACACCCGGCTTGCCAGTAGCACATGTGAAAAAGATCTAGGCAGACCACAAGCTGAACATGAGTCAACAGTGTGATGCAGCAGCAAAAAAGCTCATGCTATTCTAGGCTGCATCAACAGAAGTCTAGTGTCCAGATCAAGGAAAGCAATAGTACCACTCCATTGTGCCTTGGTCAAACCACACCTGGAGTACTGTGTCCAGTTCTGCGCACCACAATTTAAGGAGGATGTTGACAAGCTGAAATGTGTGCAGAGGAGAGAGACCAAGATGATAAAGCGCCTGGAAAGGTTGAAGGAGCTGGGTATGTTTAGCCTGGAAAAGAGGAGCTACTCTGGGCAGCTTCCAGCAAAATATGAAACATAATAAAATCTCATAAAATGGCTTCAAGTGACAAAAAAGGAGATTCCAAATCAACATCAGGAAGACCTTTCTGATGGTAAGAGCTGTCCGACAGTGGAACAGTCTCCCTTGGAAGGTTGTGGACTCTCCTTTCTTGGAGGTTTTTGAGAAGAGGATGGGTGGCCATTTGTCATTTATGACCTAGCTGAGATTCCTGCATTACAGGAGGTGGACTAGAGAACCATCAGTATCCCTTCCAACTTAAAATTCTATGGCCCTGAAGAAGCTAGATGTACCTCTTCAGCAACAAGGGAAACATACAGCAACCAAGGGGCAAGCTCCACAAACTAGTGATTGAAAGATTTCACGGAGACATTAACTCCTCAACCTTGGGCCCCCCCCAGATGTTTTTTGGCCAACAACTCCTATGATCCTTAGCTAGAAGGACCAGTGGTCAGGGATGATGAGAATTGTAGTCTCAAAACATCTGGAGGGCCAAGGCTGAGGAAGCCTGCATTAACTGCGGGTCGGGATTTGGAGCCAATATGACTTCCATTCACAAGAACACCAAGCTAAATTACCTAAAATCCTTTCTGGGTGGGGCAACAGCTGCAAAACCTTAACCCAAGTAAAAAGGACAACTGATATCTTGGCTTTCTGCCACATAGATAATGTCCGTGAGACTCAAGTACACAGTCTGGAGTCCATGGGAGTTCTCTCCAATACCTATGGAAGTCTGTTGTCCTTTATCCCATGCAATTTCAGTGGCCTGCCAGCAAAACTAGCTGCTGACGAATGCTACTTCTTTAAATTTAAACTATTTACTGTATAACCAACTCTTCATCTACACAGACACCGGAACATAAAAAAGCAAATAATGTAACATACAGCACACACACAAAATGCAACCATTGAAACAAATATATGTAACTTAAAAACATTTTAAGTTCACCAACTTAAAATGCCTGGGAAAATGTGTCAGTCTTAACATGCCACTTAAGTTATAAAAAAGTTTGGTCCAGTCATTCCAGACAAGGCACCAACAAGGAGAAGGGTTTATCCCAAATCACCACATAGCAAGCTTCTGCAAACAGTGGAATACAGAGAGGAGCCTCTTTTGATGATCCCAAGAACCTGACAAACAGGAGCACCAGGGCATCGGCGGGAGGAAGAGGCCGAGCAGAGGCAGCTCTGCCAATCAAATGCCGTGTCTGGTTTACCTCAGTGCGGCGCAGGGACGTCTCTGCCAATCAAGCGCCACTGAGGTAAACCAGGCGCAGCGTTTGATTGGCAGAGCCATCGCCACTCGGCCTCTTCCTCCTGTCACCATCGCCGGGAGCCTCGGCTTTGTGGCGGGTTCCAGCTTTGCGGTGCGGGCTGGACACAGGTGGGCCCTGATCTGGCCCGAGGGCCATAGTTTGCTGACCCCTGCAGTACATCACAGCAATGCAGTCAGAAGGATACTAGAGCACAGATCACTGTGACCCCAGAGTATCCTTGCCTAGGACAGTCCTGGCCAATGAACCACCTCAAAATGGAAAAAGGCCACCTGAATCTGTAAGTAACAATGTTGGATGCAGAAGCACCCCCAGAATACATATTTGTTAAAAGCAGCGAACCAGTGGGGGAAAAATGTCACCGACTCCCATCTCAGAGATGACACAGCAGGATAACATGGTCAAAGCCACTGAGAGAATAAACAGGGTCACACTTCTCCCATTTCTCCCCCAACAATGGTCATTCATCATGGCAACACTGTCTCAGGATCAAACCTAGCACTGAACCTGGATGAAAATGGACCCAGATAATCCACTATGTCCAACGGCACTTGGAGTGAATCTCCGCCAGCTTCTACAGCTCCTCACCCAAAAACAAGGTTTTCACAACTGGGCAATAGCTATTACAAGCTTCCAGGTCCAAAGGGAGAAAAGATCACATCTACACACACACACACACACACACTCTTTTGCCACACTAATTTTATCTCCTGAAGTCAAAACTTCACATTTTGCATGAAAAGCAAAAGGCAGTGAAGTCTGCTTTGCCATGGTCAGATGGAAGAGCACGCAACTCCTCAAGGTAGGTGAGACTTCAGTGATTCACCGCAGACCCTCCAATTCTAATCCCTCTAAGGAGGAGCTGTGATCACCTGGAATTAGAATACAGAAACTCATACCTATTAGATTTTCAGTACTTGACCCTCAGAAGTTTTGAGGCGGAGAAGAGATTCCTTTTGGCTTCTGGGTTTTAAGTACAAATCAGTGTTGCAGATGTACATGTAACTATCTTTCAATTCCCCTGAAGACAAAGTATCCAACACAGTAAAATACCTGTGATCCATAACAGAAGCAGGGACCTTCAGGCTTCTCTGCCTGGCCCTTGGATCTCCCCAGGCCATCCCTCTCCTGCGCTGGGCCACATCTACCTCAAGTGCTTTCGCTGTGTGTGTATAAAACCCTCTTTGTGAGGGTGAAATATACCCTACTGTGAAAAGACTGCATAGCCATTGCTCTGCCAACTTTTTTGCCTCTGGCCTCATCTACCACTGGCATGTACCCCCACAGCAGATCTTCTACAGGGGACTGCAGCCCTCAGGTTGAACAAGATTCCCCCATCCCTGCTCTACAGCCAGATGATGACGACAACGAATACGCACAGACGCTTCCCAATCCCACATTAGAAGACCTTAACATTGAATGTTAATTTAAAGTAAGCTGAGGTAATGATATGACCCTCAGAACATTTCTGGGAGCGGGGTGCTCTTGCTTGTCTTTATTCCACCCAGGTATACAAGTTTGCTTTCTGTTCAATTGTCTTCTTCCCTGCAACTGGTGGCAGCATTTAGTAGAGATGCTCAAGTCCCCCCCCCCCCCAAATCCTTTCCTGAACAGCAATAGAATAAAGGGCTCCTTAACACTGAATATTTACAACACTGTAATACCTGAAAGTATTAAGAGCTGTATCCAAGGCTAGTCCTACTCAGAGAAGAAAGACCCATTAAAACAATGGACATGATTAACTTAGATCCATGAATTTTTAAAGGTCTATGCTGAGTAGAGCTTAGCTGGATACAGCCCTGAGTGTGCAGTTCCAAGAAAAATGAAGTTTACCAGGTACAGCCAATCCTAGGCTCCCAAACACCCCCATTACTGCACGTTTCGGCTCCCGAACGCCGAAAACCCGGAAGTGTTCTGGTATTGGAACGTTTTTTGGAAGTCGAACGTCCGACGTAGCTTCTACTTGAGTGCAGGATGCTCCTGCAGCCAATTGAAGCCGTGCTTCGCTTGTCGAACATTTCGGAAGCCAAACAGGCTCTTGGAAGGGATTATGTTTGACAACCAAGGTTTGACTGTACCACAAAAGTGGCACCTGACTTATCTGGCAGTTGTCAACAATTGTTGCTTGTGAAAAACAGTGTTTGAGAAACAGTAACACAAGGGCACATATTTAAAAGTAAGGTTATAGAGGAACACTTGCAAGATTTAACATTATCCTCCTCACTAAACACAAAGAATCAATACTTTAACCGGCCCAGCTAATTCCTTGACTGCCTATGACAATTCTGTCGTATTTATTCCTACAAGAATTCTGATAGCTGCACACGGAGACCAGTTAGACCCAAGCCAGAAGCAAACATCTTCAACTTTAGCATCCGTAAGATCAGTTCAAGAGACACTATAACAAAAACAACTGAAGTGAGTGCCACGTACTTTTGCCATGGCTCCTGCCTGGGCTGTGTTCAGGCCCGTATGGCCCGTCATTTGAGGAGACACCTGTGTCAAGGTCTCTGCCAGCACGCTGCTTGCATTTCCCTGCATGGCGGGGGTAGAATACTGCATCCCGGCACCTCGTCCTCTTCCAGCTGCTCCAAGGGATCCATTCATTACCTGCCCTTGCCCTTGCTGGGCCTGGTTCATTAACGTGTGGCCGCCAGAGTTACTATTGTGAAGACCCGGGTGAGCCTGGTTGAAGCCAGTGTTCATGCACATCGCAGCTCCTGCCTGGGAGGCTGCTGGGCTGCTGGCCACCATCCCTGCTTGTTTCTGGGCTTGGGAGTTCAAGGCTGGAGCAGCTGGGGTGCTAGGCCCAGAAGTGCTGGCGGCCTGCTTGGCCAGACTCGATGCAGCAGCGTCCGCCTGGCTTAAGGGGTTCTTGCCCAGGACGCCCAGGCTGCTAATGGTGACGCCGCTCGGCTGCCCCTGGACTTGGTTATTCACTCCTGGCGTGGCGGCACTGCTGGAGTTCACGGCCCCAATTCCCGGGTTAAGAGAAGAGCCGCTGCCTCCCCTCAGGAGTTCAGAAAGTTGCTTGTGTTTGGAAGCTGCATCTTGAATAAGGTTCCCACTGCTGCTTAAGAGACTCAACTCTCCATTAGGGATCAGCTCATCCGGAAGATCATTTTCCAAGTCAAACAGGGGCTCAAAATCTGCAAGGTGAACAGAAGAGGTTGATGTAAGAGACAGAACATTCACACCCAGTTGATTCGCTTCTTGATGCAGCTGCTCAGCAACCCTGCTCAAGACAAGTTCTGCTGTGTGCAACTATGCCTACATGTCACAGCTTCCCCCTTCAAATAACTGAGAGGCAGTTGCTAAAGAAAAGCGAAGCCCTTCTGTATTCTGATACTTTGCTGAGCAGCCCAACATGTTTTAAATTGTTGTATAAGGCACCATATGGCTTAACTTTAGCATAACGCAAAAGTACCTTGTACGCAAGAAGCAAAATACCAGTAAATTAGGTGCATGCCGGAACAAGGGGGGAAATGTAATGTTGCCCTCTCAACTATCTCTACTCAAGTATGACTGGGAAGCAAAGTCTTTAAGCAAATAACAATCTGTCAAACCTTTTCCTCTCTTTTTAAATCTAGTTTCCATGAGGTTTATGAACTTTTTTCCACAGCAGAACTGCTTCAAGATAGTATTCAGATCTAAATCAAATATTTTATGTTAGCCTTGAAAGAGAGGGAGAGTGGGGACCTGTCAACACCTTAGTGCAGGCATCCCCAAACTCAGCCCTCCAGATGTTTTGGAACTACAACTCTCACCATCCCTAGCTCACAGGAACAGTGGTCAGGGATGATGGGAATTGTAGTCCCAAAACATCTGGAGGGCCAAGTTTGGGGATGCCTACCTTAGTGTCTAGAAGAAAGGGTGAGTTAAACGTAGAATGAACTAATGTACCTTCCACATCATAACAAAACAGAGCAATCAAGAATGAAGCAGCACACACAAATTTAGGAAAAACTAATCTGATGTTTATGTCACTACTGTACATCACCAATGGGAAAGTATGTTAGAAACAGATACTGCAACACCCTTTCCATGTAGAAGCCTATTAGCAGTATCTCACCAAGCCATACTCAGCGCCACTTTTGGTTTGAAGATCCACCTCAAAGCCTAGTTTCCAAGGCTTGCACAAACTCAGTTTGAAAATAATGGCCACGTTCACATGTAACACTAAGGCAGACCATGGCTTAGCACAAACACAAGGCTCCCAAAGAGGAGATCCCAGTCACTTTGCTCCTCCCTGGTCCTTTCAGCTCAGCCCAGCATGGCAGTGGCAACTAAGCCAAGGTAGGGTTTAGCATGTTGTCTGGACCCAGCACCGTAGTTAAGCTCTCTCTTCCCTAACCATGATTTATAGCTGAGGGTTTTTCTTTGCTGCAGAAGGTGTTTAAGGAAGAGAAAGCTTAATTATGATCCTGTTTTCAAACAACGTGCTAAGGCATACCTTGGCTTTACTGCCAATGCTGCACGGGACTATAAAAGGGTCCAAGCTCCACTCAGGGAGCAAACACCTTTGCATAGTCCCAATAAGCCATAGTTTAGCTTACTGTTACATGCAAACTAGTTTGCTGAAAACCAGACAGTGGGACACATGAGTACAGGACCAAACCATGGTGCAGCATTACATATGAACCAACTCCTTAACTGAGTTTGGGGTGTACAATGCATGCATATAGTTTCGTCACATTAATTCAATATGGCGTTAACTGGGTAAATATTTATTTTTACATAATTTCAAGCCCAAATTATCCGTTTAAAATATTAACATGGAACATTTTATCCGATATTTCAAACAGTTTAAAAGCAATAAACAAGCAAACCAAAAATAAAAAAGCCACCACCTGATGAGACAGTTTAAAATAGTCACAATAGTGAAAATGCTTTTAAACATCTGGATAAAAAAAAATATTTTGCCCAGCACTTAAAAGACAACCAAGTTGGCGTCAGGTGTACCTCTCTAGGGAGGGCATTCCATAGCTGGGGTGCCACATTGCCAAGGAAGCTCTCTCCTTCACTGAGACAAAGTTCATTTCTGATGGAGGAGTTCCACTGAGTTAAATAGCTATTGGAATATAGTCCAAATTGTGGAAACATTGAATAATTTGAAAGCTAAATACTGCAAGAACAGGCATCTCATGAGCTGGCTACCTGTAGCACCTTGCATATCATCAGAGAAACCATCTACTGAAGCTCCTTCTACCATAACCCTGATGACACATTTGGAGAGCCTGAGGCAATCCAGCATTCCATCCAAATGCCTGAAAGCACAAAATGTATTCCAACACCAAGCCACCTTTTGTCCCATGCCGTAAGACCTAATGCTTAACGCTCAACCCTTGAAGTTGTACAGCAGAATTGACATTAGCGCAACATTGTGCAGACAGAAAACTTCCAAGGGATGAGGGATCAGGCTGTGGCAAAAGGATACAGTGTTGTTCAGCACCTTCCCATGGCCACAATGTTACTTCCCATCAATGGGCAGCGGAAGACTCAACATGCTGGAAAAGAGGCCAAGTGCCCCAGGATCCCAAAGCCCCACTATGGATTGGCCCTGGGGCACTTTGAACCTGCAACCCCACAAAATGAGCTGTCGGTCCGCCCTTCCCGGGGGATGTGCGGAGAGCGAGGGCGATCCATTCCTGACCCCCGTTGAAACTCCGCCTCCCTTTCATCCCTGAACCCGAGGAGTCCATGTGCGCGGCTGCCAGGCGCACCTGCGCAGGATCCCCGAGGGGAGAGGCCGGGCAGCATCCGTCTCCGATTCCCCGGAGCTACTACTACTGTTGGGGGGTCGGGCCGTGGGGGGCCAGGGAGGTGCAGAGTGTGTCTCCCACCCCCCGCAACCCCTTCGCCTCTAGCGGGTCTTCCTGGCCCAACCCCAACCCGGACCCGGCTTTCCGCCCGCTTCCCTCGGGCGGCGGAGGCTTCTCAGCGGCGGCCCCGCGTTCCGGAGGGAGGGAGGGACCGGGGCCCCCGCTCTGCGCCCGGACCAAGCCGAGGAAAGCCTGCAGCTGGCGGGAGAAGAAGGGGCAAACGGGCAGCAGCGGAGCCGAGAGGCCGGGGCCGGGCTCACCTGCGGTGTCGGCGGCGGAGAAGCCGGGCGAGTTGAGCTTGGCCCGCTTGGCGTTGGGCGGCCCGTCCAGCAAGTTCTCCGCCATGGCCTGCAGCAGCGGCGGCTCCTCCTCCTCTGCGTCCCCGTAGCGCTGGCGCTGCTGCTGCCCGGAGGCAGCGGCTCCTGGTCGTCGTCGCCGTCCTCCTCCTCCTCTTCTTGGCGGCGGCGGCGGTCAGCGCTGGAGGGGCGCGGGGGGCGGAGGGGCCTCCCGCCGCCGCCACCGCGGCTGCCCCCCCATGGCCGGCGGGCGGAGGGGAGGAGGCAGGCAGGCAGGCAGGCAGGCCCGGCGCCCCTCCCCCTGGCCCAGGAGGTGCCCGGATGGCGCCCGCCCTACCCGCCGCCCGCTCTCTCTCTCGGGGCGCTCCCTCCGCCTGGCACGCCGGACCCCCCCGCTCGCTCGCCCCTCCCAGCGGCGCGGCCTCGGCTCGGGCCCACAGGCGGGCGGCGCGGCCCACCAGGCCCCTGACAGGCGAGCGGGCGGGCGGCGTCTCCTCAGCGGCGTCTCTGCCCGCCTTCCCGGCGCGGCGTCCGGCCCGGCAGGGTCTCGGCGAGGGCCGGCCTCGGGGTCCGGCGGCGGCGGCGGCGTCTCCCGCGTCGACGTGCCCGCGCCCGTCGGCCCGCCTGGCTGGCTGGCTCGCTCGCGCCCCGGCCCGGCCCGGCTCCCGCCCGCGACGCGCTCCGGCTCCGCGACAAGATGGCGGCTGTTGATTCCTCAATTAAAAAAAAAAAGAGAAAAGTTTTTTCTCTTCTCTTTTCCAGAGACGGAGGGGCGGGGCGTGCGCGGTGGCGTCAGCGCGCCAGGACACGCCCCCTGGCCCGCCGACCGCCGTAAAGGCGCGAGCGGAGGCGCAGCAGCAGCGGCGGCGGCGGCAGGGAGACGGGCAAGAAGACGAAGAAGCAGCAGCGCCCGCGAGGGAGCAGCCGCTGCTGCTTGCCCGGCTGGCCGGGTGCCGCTCCTGGCACATCGAGCCCGGCCCCATCGCCACACCGCCGGCCACATAGCTGTCAACTTTTCCCTTTTCTTGCGAGGAATCCTATTCGGAATAAGGGAATTTCCCTTAAAAAAAGGGGAAAGTTGGCAGCTATGGTTGGCGAGGCTCCTTGGCCAACAAGAGACAGCGGCCCAGTCTGGCGGAACTCTCTGCCACTGGAGGGGCAGCCAGGGCCGGATTTACGTATAAGCTAAACAAGCTCTAGCTCTTGGGGGACCCCAAAAAACATTAAAGGGGGGGAAAAACCTGGATGTACATTTGCAAAATATAAAATAAAAAACAAATACCGCTTTGGATTACAATCATGTCAAACCCGAAAGTGTGTGTCCCTTTTTTTGGATTACAACCCATTTTGGGGGGGAGACCCCATTGGCGAAAGCGCTCCTTCGGTTACAACCTGTTTTGGTTTACAACTGGACCTCTGGAACAGATTATGGTTGTAAACCAAGGTACCAATGTAAAATAAAACCTACATACGGCAGGAGTGTGTTGTGTTGTGTAGGCTCCTATGATGTAAGTCATGGGCCCCGCCTGCTAGCCTGCTCCCTCAAATATCTCTGGTTTGCTCATTTCTATATATATAGGTGCCTACATTCTGCATGGACTGGTTGCAGGGCAACATGGGCAAATGGCTTGAGATACCTATTAGGTCCATAAATTACCGGATAGCATATATTCAACACAAAAAACAGCGACAATTTGTTGGCAAAGGACAGCTGGACATATAAAGGGCCCCCATTGCCTCCACCCCATTATCAATTCTCTTTGGCGATCCCTCGTAGCTGAGTGAGATGGTCTTCTGTGAACACGGTTTTAACAGTTACAGATAGGTAGCCGTGTTGGTCTGCCATAGTCAAAACAAAACAAATTCCTTCCAGTAGCACCTTAAAGACCAACTAAGTTAGTTCTTGGTATGAGCTTTCGTGTGCATGTGTATCTGAAGAAGTGTGCATGCACACGAAAGCTCATACCAAGAACTAACTTAGTTGGTCTTTAAGGTGCTACTGGAAGGAATTTGTTTTGTTTTGACGGTTTTAACAGTGAGACCGTAAGTGACTGGAGGCCAATTCTGGATCCACACGTCCTTCCACAGTGGGAACGTTGGTTTCCGGGCGGGAGTTGATCACGGTGTGGATTTGCCAAGCGTGCCTTCCTCTTAGCACTGTTTCTCCCTTTCGTCCTGAGTTTGAGCATCTTCAAAGCCCATGGCACCTTTGGTCAAGGCTGTTCTCCAGCTGGAGCGCTCGCAGGCCAGTGTTTCCCGGTTGTCGGTGTTTATGCTACATTTATTTCAGATTTGCCTTGAGAGAGTCAGTCCATCCATCCATCGCAAGGCCCACCCAGGCAACAGGCAAAGGCTGTGGCCTCGAAGGAGGAAAGAGAGATGATGGTTGTGGTTATTGGGTGGATGCTGTGGGGCGGCCAGAGGCATGGAGGTTAAGAACAACAGGGGAGACCTCTTGAGCTCCTGGTGGCTGAGCAGATTCCCAGGGGAAGCAGAAAGTAGCCAGCAAGGCCCCCTCCCCCCGTGACTTTGTTGGGCAAGGTGGCAGGGCAGGGACCACTTGGATGCGCTTTGATGCAGTGGGCTGCCGAAGGTCAGCAGACAAGGGGGTGAGCTCTAGGCGGAAGAAAATGCAGGTGTTTGTTTTTTTAAGGGAAGCAGTGGGCTTGAGCCTTGTGCAAACAGGGCCATCTTTACCCAGGGGTTCAAGGGGTGCAGGGCACCCAGGCGCTGAATTCTGGGGGGCATAAAATGTATACCTACTGTATACCCTCTCGATCGGCGGCAGTGAAAAGCAATGGAGCAGAAGTCCCCACTCCTATGTTAAATATTCCCGACAAGTCAGGAAACAAAAGCAGGTTTTTTCCGCTGCATCGTTGTTATAGGTGAGCAATTTTCCTCCCCCAAAAAAGCTCAACAACATTGAGTTAAAACCCCCCCCCCCCAAATTTGGGGGCTCTGGGCGGATCTTTGCACCCTGGTGATGCATATGCTAAAGACGGCCCTGTGTGCAAATGGCTCAAGGACTTGCAGGAGAATCAGGCCAGTGACCTGAATTTGCAGTTTGAAGCTCTTGCTGTTCTGCAGAAGCCCCTGGTCCATTTTGTTCCTACCTGAGACCCAAATTTTCCCCTCCTTCGGTTTCTGACAACTGGGACTCAGAATCATTGCTGCCTCCAAGCAGAACGTGGCTCTGGCTGGTAGCCCCGACAGCTTCCTCATCCTCCACGAATGTGACAAATCTTTTTCTAAAACCATCCAAATTGGTGGCTCTCATGGGAGTGTGTGACTGTCATAGTTTAGGCACTTAGTTCAGCGATGGACTGTCTTTTGTATGTCTTCCAGCTATTTTCACCCAACCATTGGTGAAGGGTGGGATAAAGTTTGTGCATTTGTAGAGCCCAAACCCCTCAGCCCCCCTCCAATAACAGCCAATCCAAAGGTCTGTTTGAATCCCTGCAACGGGGTGAGCTCCTGTTGCTGTCCCAGCACCTGCCGACCTAGCAGTTCGAAAGCACACCAGTGCAAGTAGATAAATAGTCACCTTTGACTGGACTTAACTGTCCAGGGGTCCTTGATCTTGACCTCCTAACCTCACACTCCATGACTGCTCTGCCATTTATGCTTACTAGTTCTACCCCACTCTTGGTCACAGTACCCCGGCTGTCCTGCAAGCTGCTCCACTGTCCGGCAGGCTCTTCTGCTTATTATTTCAACACAAAAGGATATCCTGTATTTTCCGCCCCATAAGACGCACCTGACCATAAGACTAGTTTTTAGAGGAGAAAAACAAGAAAAAAAATATTCTGAACAAAACAGTGGATGTATGATTTTTGTGGTTCATGCTGGTGCCACAGACATGATATGTGATTTGACGGTGAGTTTCTCTCCTTGTTGCTTGCTTTAGTACTCCTGTTCCCTCTCCTTGCAAGTTCGCTGCCTTTACCTCCCCCCTCCCAGGCAGCCTCCTTTATCGCTAGTGTCCCTTATCTCCCTCCCGATCGCTTGCTGATCAGCTGCTCAGCGGCTTTTTTTCAACACCCCCTTCCCTCTTTCTAAAAAGAAACAAACAAAGAAAAGCATGATCTGTTTTTTGCCCCTGGGCAATTCGGCTCCAGGGACCATGCATTCGCTCCATAAGATGCACAGACATTTCCCCTTACTTTTTAGGAGGAGAAAAAGTGTGTCTTATGGAGCGAAAAATACGGTAAATAAGAAATAAACTACATTCCAAGAGCCGAACATTCTCTTTGCAAACCCCTCTCCAAAACAGGGCATCGGAAAGAGCCGCACTTCATCGCAGCATTTCGGGGGGCATTCAGCAATCTCTTTCTGCCCCCAGCCCCCTCCAAGCTCTGCAGAGCAATATTTCCAGCGAAATGAACAACCAAGGAGCAAATCTCATCATCCTCAAGAGAAGCAGGGAATTAAAAAATCAAACTGGTACATGGAGAATTCCACACAGAAAAGGGTCACTCTGAGGACCTCTTGTCCCCCCCCCTTTTTGAATAACTTTTTGTCGGGTTTTATAAACAAGGATCATAGGAATAAGAAAGGACACAAATTAATAGACCAAGTCTTCTTGTGTTGTTTGTGTATCACAAAAACAGCGCGATAAATTTGCAGCAACATCTGCAACACAGGACTCATTTTTAGCGGTCAATGTGTGAGTTCTTGGTTTGTGAATTGGTTTAAACAAAACCAAAGGGGAAACAGGATAGAACAGAAATAGCAGATAACATGCAGCATTGCATAGCTAAATGCCTAGTCAGGAACCCTTGCGGTTGTGCTTAGATTAAATGTGAGTAATAGTCATTTTTCCTCTTAAGCTACCAATGAATCAATATGAAGGCATATTGATGAATGTGGGAGCAGGGTTCAAAGGGAAGATAATAATTTATGTTGACATTTAAATTTAGATTCACTAGATTGACCAAAGGCTGAAGGGGGATTGTTCATTTTCTGGAATATTGGCATGTTGTGAAATTTAATAATAAAATAAAGCCATATTTCTTTATCTGTCCGTGTGTCAATCATAGGCTATTTGCTAATCTCTCAAGAAGGGCTGTTTCCCAAGTTGTTTTGTACCAATTGTCTATCATTGTCCCTGAAACGTCTTTCCAGAGTCTAGTTATGTTATTTCTCGCCGCTTGCAATGAATAGCTTATTAATGCTTTATTATATAAATCCAGATTGTTGTCTTGAAATATACTTCATAAAGCTAAATTTGGTTTGACTTCCAATGGTAGTTTTCTCATTTTATTAATTTATTGGAATATTGAATTCCAGAAAGGCTGGATTTTTGTACATTCCCACCACATGTGGAGATAAGTACCGGGTGTGTGGCAGCCCTGCCAGCACTGACATAAAGCAATTAAACGTTGATAGAATTAAAACTATATACACATCTAAAATCTATTAAACCCATACCAATCATTACAATAAAAGCAGCATTAAAAGGTTAGGCTGGCCTCGACCAAAGCCAGGGCCTTTTTGGCTATGGCCCCAGGCTGGTGGAACGCTCTGTCTCAAGAGACCAGGGATCAAGAGACCAAGAGATCATTAAAAGCAGTCAGTCCCCCAAAGCCTGTTGGAACAAGAAGGTCTTTGTCTGCCATCGCAAGGACAGCAAGGAGGGAGCCAGTCTGGCTTCCCTAGGCAGGGAGTTCCAAAGTTGTCTGGGAGGAGCCACCACCGAGAAGGCCTTCTCCTGCCTCCCCACCAAGTGTGCCTTTAAGGGTGGCAGGACTGAGAGAATGGCCTCTCCCCAAGATCCCCAAACTCTTGAGGTTTAATAATAATAATAATAATAATAATAATAATAATAATAATAATAATTTATTTATATCCTGCCCTCCCCAGCCAGAACCGGGCTCAGGGCGGCTAACATCAAAATATAAAATTCTGCAATCAACTGAAATACAGCTTAAAATCAGATTAAATCAAAACAAGATCAGATGGCTACCTGCAAATTATAACTATAACTATAGGGCAGGGGTCAGCAAGGTTTATGTTGCCTGGGCCGGATTGGTCCCGCGGAGATCCCTCCTGTTAAGTTGTGGGCAAACATATCAGACGACACAGCGATTCTTCAAACAGCTCTACTTTATTCAGAGGCCAGAACAGAACTAAACTGAGGGGCTCAGTCAGCCTGCTTATATAGAGCTCCAGAACAATGTAACTGTTGCCATTTTCTAAAACTATCCAATCACTGAACGTCCCTTTTCGATCCTTCATTTGCATACAAAACTATCCAATCACTGAACGTCACTTTTCGATCCTTCATTTGCATAACTATCTACAGTATCCCCCTGCTGGCCCAGGGTGAGAACTTCAGTACATAACACCTCCATGGGCCGGATCGTGCACACACGCCCGTGATTTTCGGCGCCGCGGAAGTGAGCCACCACGCTGCGCTGTGCCGGTTTAGCGCAGCGAGCGAGCGAGCGAGCGGGCGACTCAGTTTGGGGGCGGCTTGGGGGCCGGTCAAACTACCTCAGTGGGCTGCTTCTGGCCCATGGGCCTTAGGTTACAGACCCCTGTTGGGAACCTTAAGTACTCACCAGGCTCAGCTATTTGTATGAGCTGGTGAGAAGAGTTAGAGAGGCCCCTTATATGCAGGGTCTTGTAAAAGGAGAGGGGTCAGACTCTGCCTTGGCCAAAGACCTGGTGGAATAGCTCCGTCTTGCAGGCCCTGCAGAAAAATGCCAAGTCCAGTCTCTTTTGACAGAGCGTTCCACCAGCCATCCTGATGCGGCCCCAGATACACTGACCAGATGCTTGGAAGCTGTGGCTGGACGGTTGAAGCTAAATCCTTCAAAGACAGAGGTCCTCTGGTTGGGTCGAGATGACATGGGGTTGGGGGTAGAGATGTAAAATTTCCAGAAGTTTTGAAGCCATGGGGGGGATGTCCCAATCCCCTGTCTTCCCCTGGGGAAAATTGGAAATTTTGGAAAAATTGAAAAAAAAATTCAGTGTGGAGTAGTTTTACACTCAATATGCCAGCAAATTTGGAAAACTCAGCTTCGCCAGAGGACTTGAGAAGATCAGTCTACATCCCAATCCCAAAGAAGGGAAGTGCCAAAGAATGCTCCAACTACCACACAATTGCACTCATTTCACATGCAAGCAAGGTTATGCTTAAACTTCTACAAGGCAGGCTTAAGCAGTATGTGGACCGAGAACTCCCAGAAGTGCAAGCTGGATTTAGAAGAGGCAGAGGAACCAGAGACCAAATTGCAAACATGCGCTGGATTATGGAGAAAGCTAGAGGGTTCCAGAAAGACATCTACTTCTGCTTCATTGACTATGCAAAAGCCTTTGACTGTGTCGACCACAGCAAACTATGGCAAGTTCTTAAAGAAATGGGAGTGCCTGATCACCTCATCTGTCTCCTGAGAAATCTCTATGTGGGACAAGAAGCTACAGTTAGAACTGGATATGGAACAACTGATTGGTTCAAAATTGGGAAAGGAGTACAGCAAGGCTGTATATTGTCCCCCTGCTTGTTTAACTTATATGCAGAATTCCTCATGAGAAAGGCTGGGCTGGATGAATCCCAAGCCGGAATTAAGATCGCCGGAAAAAATATCAACAACCTCAGATATGCAGATGACACAACCTTGATGGCAGAAAGTGAGGAGGAATTAAAGAACCTTTTAATGAGGGTGAAAGAGAAGAGCGCAAAATATGGTCTGAAGCTCAACATCAAAAAAACGAAGATCATGGCCACTGGTCCCATCACCTCCTGGCAAATAGAAGGGGAAGAAATGGAGGCAGTGAGAGATTTTACTTTCTTGGGCTCCATGATCACTGCAGATGGTGACAGCAGCCATGAAATTAAAAGACGCCTGCTCCTTGGGAGAGAAGCAATGACAAACCTAGACAGCATCTTAAAAAGCAGAGACATCACCTTACCAACAAAGGTCCGTATAGTAAAAGCCATGGTTTTCCCAGTAGTGATGTATGGAAGTGAGAGCTGGACCATCAAGAAGGCTGATCGCCGAAGAATTGATGCTTTTGAATTATGGTGCTGGAGGAGACTCTTGAGAGTCCCATGGACTGCAAGAAGATCAAAACGTATCTATTCTTAAGGAAATCAGCCCTGAGTGCTCACTGGAAGGACAGATCGTGAAGCTGAGGCTCCAATACTTTGGCCACCTCATGAGAAGAGAAGACTCCCTGGAAAAGACCCGGATGCTGGGAAAGATGGAGGGCACAAGGAGAAGGGGACGACAGAGGACGAGATGGTTGGACAGTGTTCTCGAAGCTACAAACATGAGTCTGACCAAACTGTGGCAGGCAGTGGAAGACAGGAGGGCCTGGCGTGCTCTGGTCCAGGGGGTCACGAAGAGGCGGACACAACTAAATGACTAAACAACAACAAATGTTGCACTAAGGCTCAAAGGAAAAGGAGTGTGTGTGTTTTTTAAACTGAAATTTGTTATTACATGTTATAAACCGCATGATGGTAAGAGAGCTTCTAAACAGTTTACAAAAATATACAACAGAGCATTAAAATGATTGATAAAACACAGTTAAAAGCAGGTATCTAAGGTGATTAAAGTCAGCAGTGGTTAAAAGGAAGTAAATCGTATGCAGCTTCTACCTGTTCAGATGGGCTGCCCTAATGAAAATGTTTTGAGCAGATGCCGGGAAGAGTACAATGGGAGCACCTGCCTGGGAGCTCCAAAGTGGGGGTGCTAGAAGGCTGGGGGGGGGTGGAAAAATGGGGGGGACCACAGGATTTCCCCCCCTGTTTTTTTCCAAAGCCATTTTTATCAGGAAAAATTGGGAGAGGGGAGTGTGTGGAATATTCAAACTATATCAAACTATTTCCCCCAGTTTTTCTGGGGGAAAACGACTGTGGGGAAAAAACCTGGTCCCCCCCCAATTTTCCCGGGTTTTCTCCAGGCCTTCCCATCTCTATTTGGGGGGTAAACTCCCATCCCTTGCGGGGGCTCAATTAGTGCCAGCACCTTCTGTCAAGAGTCTGGGTGTAACCCTTGACGCCTCCCTCTCTATGGAGCCGCAGGTTACAGCTACAGCAAAGGCGGCATTTTTCCATCTCCACCCTGTTAAGCAGTTGGTTCCTTATCTTTCTTGCCCTGATTTCGCCACTGTGATCCATGCAATGGTCACCTCCAGGCTCAATTTTTGTAATTTGCTCTATGCGGGGCTGCCCTTGAAGCTGACCCAGAAACTCCAGTGGGTGCAGAACGCTGCGGCGAGACTCCTTATGGGGTCATCACTGCGGGATTACATTCATCCAGTGCTATATGAGCTGCACTGGCTCCTGGTGGAGTACAGGGTCAGGTTTAAGGTCTGGTTCTAACCTTTAAAGCCCTATACCAAGGGTAGGCAAACTAAGGCCCAAGGGCTGGATCTGACCCAATCGCCTTCTCACTCCGGCCCGCGGACGGTCCGGGAATCAGCGTGTTTTTACATGAGCAGAATGTGTGCTTTTATTGGAAATGCATCTCTGGGTTATTTGTGGGGCATGGGAATTTGTTCATTTCCCCCCCAAAAATACAGTCCGGCCCCCCACAAGGTCGGAGGGACAGTGGACCGGCCCACTGCTGAAAAGGTTTGCTGACCCCTGGCCTACCCTATCCTCCCAACCTCAACCCCCCCCCCCACTGCTTCAACTAACTCTGTCTCTCCAAATCCTCTCCTTTTCAAGTCCCCCTCCTGGAACCTCGGCCAATCAGAGGCTGCTGTACATTAACCATTTGTAGGCAGGGGAAAAAGAAAACACCTGGGGACTCAACCTGTCCAGCAAAAACAAGCTTTCCCGTTGAGGTGGTGACTGCAGGTGGAGAGCGAAGATGGCTCTTTAAGACAAGTCAGCCCACTCTCTGCCACTGGAACAGGAAGGATTTTCAGCAGCAGCTCCTTTTGTGCGATGCCCTCAGTGAAGGGAGGCATGTTTTTGACACAACAACAACAACAACAACAACAATAATAATTTATTATTTATACCCTGCCCATCTGGCTGGGTTTCCCCAGCCCCTCAGGGCGGCTTCCAACAAAATATTAATATACAGTAATGCATCAAACATTAAAAGCTTCCCTAAACAGGTCTGCCTTCAGATGTCTTCTAAAAGTCACATCTGAAAGGAGGGCGTTCCACAGGAATGGCGCCACTACTGAGATGGCCTGGCTCCCTGCAACCTCACTTCTCGCAGGGAGGGAACCACCAGAAGGCCCTCGGAGCTGGACGTCAATGATGAGTTGGGCAACTCCTGGGTGAACAGGTGAGTTTGAAGGAGGTGCTGGGAAGTGGATAACAGCTGAGGTCTGCTTTATTTCCTTTGATGCCCCAGAGGGACACAAGGCTGGGGGCGTTTGGGGGGGGTGGCTAAAAGGGGAGCCCAGGTCCACCGGCCTGAAGGTACCAAGTAGTGACCCGGGCCGGGAGCCCAGTGTCCCTCGGGGCCAATCCCTGGCCAGGCTCTGACCTTACAATAGGCTGTGGAACCCTGTTTCCCAGGAGACCAGGAGGGTTGCTTGAAAGGAGCCTTAGATCAGCCGACATCACAGACACCTGTCTCCTTTTGGAGAACTGCCTTCTTTGGATCCGTTGAAAGCCGAGGGAACGGGTTTCTGCCTCCCCTGTGGTGGCACCATGGCCGGCTGTTTCACCTGCTGCCACAGAAGGTAAAGTCAGGGGGGAGACATCCTGAAGCCTTGTCCCCCCCCCCCCATTGCCAGATTTTAAAGACAATCTTTGGTAATAATAATAATAATAATAAGCCAAATTGATGGCTTGAACCTGCCACCCCCTGGCAGAGGCGTAGTACCCGGTGCGGAAAATTTCTTGCCCCCCCCCACATTGATTTTTTTTTTTTTTGCCTGCAAAAATGGTTTTACGTAATGGTTTTCTTACAAAGGAACATGGATTCTGAGCCTCTGATAACAAGTAGGCGACTATGGACAGATACTTAAATCTACAGGATGGATTGTGTTTTGGCTTATGTTATTTTATTTATATTGACTGCTTATTTATTTAATAAAATTTATTTTAAAAACCTGCAAAGTGGTTTACCAAAACAACAACAAAAAACAAAACAAAAAACACCACAGCAGTAAAATCAAGAAAAATTAACAATCCTACTTTAAAACATAAAGGTAAAGGTAAAGGTACCCCTGCCCGTATGGGCCAGTCTTGCCAGACTCTAGGGTTGTGCGCTCATCTCACTCTATAGGCCGGGAGCCAGCGCTGTCCGCAGACACTTCTGGGTCACGTGGCCAGCGTGACAAGCTGCATCTGGTGAGCCAGCGCAGCACACAGAACGCCGTTTACCTTCCCGCTAGTAAGCGGTCCCTATTTATCTACTTGCACCCGGGGGTGCTTTCGAACTGCTAGGTCGGCAGGCGCTGGGACCGAGCGACGGGAGCGCACCCCGCCGCAGGGATTCGAACCGCTGACCTTTCAATCGGCAAGTCCTAGGCACTGAGGCTTTTACCCACAGCGCCACCCGCGTCCCCACTTTAAAACATACAAAAGCTAAAATATTAAGATTAAAATTACTTCAATTTCCTAAGCATCTAGGTATGCTTGCCTAAAGAAGAATGCTTCTAGCAGGTGCCTGAAAAGAGTCTAGCAAAGGCACATGCTTTGTTGAAATTTCAGCCTTCGCAACATAGGAAAACGGCCAAGTAAACAGCTATTTTTGTGGAGGAGGGTCAATATATTAACTGATATGCGTGAAATTTCATATGTAGCTATATAATCCCTAGTATTGTAAGATAAGACCTTTGGAGCAGGCATTTTTTAAAAAAAGTTTTTTTATGAACTGCCCTGGTAGGGCAGTAATTGTTCCTAATTTGTCACCTCCCTCCAAGATGGCACCTGGGGCAGCCCCGCCCACGCCCCCTCTTTCTGGGCTCAGGGGCTCAGGCGGTTTTGGTTTTGGCTCTTGACATCCGCCTGCTCTCTGGCTCACCCCCTCCAGACTGGTTCCCTGGAAGGTGCCTGATGGGGAATCAAGCCTTTCAGATCCGTCAAGCTCAGTATTGTCAATTATTCTGAGTGGCAGGAGTGTCAGGCGAAGGACCTTCTCAAGTCGGCCTGGCAATGCCTTGGGTGCAGCCTGGGGCATTCTGAACCGAGCCATGGTCCTTCCCTCAAAAGAAAGATTCCTGACCTCAGTAATGGGGTGGAGAGGTGTGGGGGGGAATTCACATCTGTGAACCAATGCCCCCCTTTGGTTTCAGATAGCACATGGGTAGACGCAGGGCTGCATTTAGGTTTGATGAGGCCCTCAGCTACTGAAGGTAATGGGGCCCTTTATATGTCTAGCTGTCCTTTGTCAACAACAAATTGTTGCTGGTTTTTGTGTTGAATATATGATACAATGTGATAATCTTGTATCATAATTGTCCCATACAGAACAACGAAATTGAAAAAAATCTACATCAGACATTCAAAAACCAACAAGCCTGGTTAACCCCCTAAAAACTCTGATACCCCATAATTAAATACAAGATACTCCCAGAGACTCCTCACACTGCGTTTAAAACCAAAATCGCATTTGGATAAAAGCTGTTTCTCAGGCGGCTAGTCCTAGTCTTTATAACCCTTTACTTTCTTCCAGAAGGCAGAAGCTGAAAGAGATCATTTCTGGGGAGGGTTTTTTTTTTTACTATACTGCACTATCTCTGCAGCTTTCTTATGACACCTGGAAGCATAGATTTGATCCAAGATGGGAAGAGAATATATGCTATACGGTAATTTATGGACCTAAGAGGTATCTCAAGCCATTTGCCCATGTTGCCCTTCAACCAGTCCATGCAGAATGTAGACACCCTATATATAGAAAGGAGCAAACCAGGGATATTTTAGGGAGCAGGCGACAGGTACATCATAGCCTACACAACACAAAACACTGTTGCTGTAGGTTGGTTTTATTTTATTTGTTTTCTATCTTATATTTTGGAAATGTACATCCAGTTTTTTTGCCCTCTAAATTTTTTTGGGCCCCCAAGAGAGTGGGGCCCTAAGCTATACCTTGTTTAGCTGATACATAAATCTGTCACTTGTCTACCATAGATGAGTCTTCAAAAGCCCAGGACACAAATTTTCACAGCTCTCTCATGGGTAGGGTGGCTTATTTGCCAGAAGCAGTGGCCTAGTGTGGGGGTCCCTGGGCGCACAATCGGGGCGCGAACCAGGCACCCCCTCCAGAGCTCCCCATTGTGCCCACCCTGCCAGGCTCCAGTGGTGAGGGCTGGGTGAGTGCGGACATTATCTTCACTCTCTGTGCTTGGCCAGCCCTCACTGCCTCCACATCCCCCAGTCCTTGCTGCCGCTGGCGCATGAGCACCCACCTGGAGATGTGGGTGGCGAGGGCTGGGCAAGTACTCTCTGCACCTGCCTGGTATGTGTGGGCATGCAGCCTTCCCAGGCTCTGGCAAATAGCACCATTTATACAACCTTAAGATACCAATACCAATAACAATAATTTTTCTACCCTGCCCATCTGGCTGGGTTTCCCCAGCTACTCTGGGCAGCTTCCAACAAACGCTTATAAATACAATAAAACATCAGTCATTAAAAACTTCCCTAAAGAGGGCTGCCTTCAGGTGTCTTCTAAATGTCAGATAGTTGTTTCTTTCTTTGACATCTGATGGGAGGGTGTTCCACAGGGCGGGTGCCACCACCGAGAAGGCCCTCCCCTCCCTGCTTCTCTTTCCATGGTTCATTTTCCTAAGTCCCAGCTTATTTTACAAAAACTATACCATTCCATATTCCATTATTGCATCCATCAAAGCTTATTTACACCGTTGAATTTACCTTAATGCTGCCAGTGTTTCCAGCTGTACACAATTATTCCCCATATATTCCAGAAACGTTTCCCAACATATCTTCTTCTTGTTTTCTTATTCTATATGTTATATGTTAATACCATTCCATATTCCATTATTGCATCCATCAAAGCTTATTTACACCGTTGAATTTACCTTAATGCTGCCAGTGTTTCCAGCTGTACACAATTATTCCCCATATATTCCAGAAACGTTTCCCAACATATCTTCTTCTTGTTTTCTTATTCTATATGTTAAGTCTGCAAACTGTGCATATTCTGTCAACTTCAGTTACCATTCTTCTTTGGTTGGGGCCTCCCTCCTTTCCCACCCCCTCCATGGTTCTGAGTACCGGCTGATGAAAACAGGAGAGTGCCTCCTGGTGCAGTCAGGCTCCTCTAGCTCAGCCCCCTCTTTCTTTCTTTCTTTCTTTCTTTCTTTCTTTCTTTCTTTCTTTCTTTACTTTCTTTCATTTTCAAAATTTACAAAGAACAAGAATAAATTGATCCTCAACTACGTATTCCAAGATATAAATAAATATTACAATGTACAGTCATACCTCGGGTTACAGACGCTTCAGGTTGCGCGTTTTCGGGTTACGGATGCACCGAAACTCAGAAGCACCGGAATGGGTTATTTTTGGGTTTCGGCGCTCACGCATGTGCAGAAACACTAAACCACGCTTTGCGCATGCGCAGAAGCACCAAATCACAACCTGCACGTCCTGCACGGATCACGTTCGCAACCCGAGTGTCCACTGCACTTAATAAAAATGTTGAAAGATCTAGGATAAACTTGACCCTGGCTCAGCCCTTTCAAGCCAGCCTGGCAGGCGTTGTCCAGGGGCTCAGGCCAGGAGGCATCTTTCCCAGGGGGCCTGATCCTGGGACCTTCTGCACGCAAAGCAGACGCTCTCTCCACTGCGTGGCAGACCTTCCTCAACGTGGCAAATGGACCGACGTTACAGAGCTTTCCTAGTGATCCCTGCTACCAGCGGCGGGTCTCAGGGTCTCCAATTTCAGCACCTTCACCTCTCGCGCCGCCTTCTTCTCTAAGGCATAGTTGGGGCGCGCCCAGCAGCGCCCCCTCCCCGGCTCCGCGCCTCGTGGGACCGAGCCCCTCACACTCCCTTAAATCTACCTCGGCTGCTCCCACGTGCATTTGCAACAACCCTGGGACTTGCGTTCAAATCCAGGAGACTTGGCTCTCGCCTGGAAGCCTCCCGCCGCGGAGTTTCCTCGTTTGCCCAGCGATCCAGCAGGGACCAGGCGGCGAAGCCTCTTTTGGGAATCTTCTCCGGGCGCTTGGGATTTGCTCCACAACAATCAGACCAGCCTTTCGAGTAAGAATGGAAAGGTTTACTTACAGGGAACTTGCGCCCTTCGGTGCAGTATGGATCTAGGCAGAGGCACAGGAGATCGACTTAGAGCAACAAATACAGATGTTAGCAGGAAGGTCCTTTGCGTGCGTCTGCAGCCGCCAGACATCCCTTCGGTTCCAGAGCTCAGCGAGAGAGAAATGGCACTGCTTGCAAAAGGCAAACAGACCCTTTTCCTCCTCCTGCTGGAGAGATGCGGGATCACGACCACACGGAGCCCGGCAGCTTTCTCGAGGATTTAGACTCCGGTTGTTCTCCCGTGCTGGATTTACCTATAAGCTAAGCTAGCTATAGCTTCGGGCCCCGCTCTCTTGGGGCGCCCCCCAAAATTAAAGGAAAAACAACAAGTGGATGTGCATTTCCAAAATGCAAGATAAAAAGCAAATAAAATAAAACCTACTTACAGCAACAGTGTTTTGTGTTGTGTAGGCTCCTTTGATGTAAGTCAGGGGACAGCAAACTTTTTCAGCCGTGGGCCGGTCCACTGTCCCTCAGACCTTGTGGGGGGCCGGACTATATTTTGAAAAAAAATAATGAACGAATTCCTATGCCCCACAAATAACCCAGAGATGCATTTTAAATAAAAGGACACATTCTACTCATGTAAAAACATGCTGATTCCTGGACCATCCGTGGGCTGGATTGAGAAGGCGATTGGGCCGGATACTGCCCCCGGGCCTTAGTTTGCCTACCCATGATGTAAGTCATGGGCCCCCGCCTGCTAGCCTGCTCCCTAAAATATCACTGGTTTGCTCATTTCTATATATACTGTAGTGGCACCCGCCCTGTGGAACACCCTACCACCAGATGTCAAAGAAATGAACTATCTGACGTTTAGAAGACATCTGAAGGCAGCCCTGTTTAGGGAAGTTTTTAATGACTGATGATTTGATGTATTTTTAATCTTTTGTTGGAAGCCACCCAGAGTGGCTGGGAATACCCAGCCAGATGGGCAGGGTATAAATAATAAATTATTATTATTATTAAGCATATATTCAAAAATAGTGACAATTTGTTGCTGACAAAGGACAGCTGGACATATAAAGTGCCTCTTTACCTTTGGTACCTGGGGGCCTCATCAAACCTAAATCCGGCCCTGACTCCAATGCACAGCTGCATTTGTCTGCATTAAATTCCCATTGTTGTTTTTTTAGATGATCTTTATTGAATTTTTAGTTACATACTATACATACACATACATTCTATTTCACATTTGTTCTTGCTCTCCCGAGCAGAGTTCCCTCCTTCCTCCTTCCAGCTTTTTAATGTCGTCTTTAACTTTTTGCATTGTCTTTGTCCATTTTATATATAATTGTTCTTCAATTTTTTCCATAAAATGTCTGTAAACAAATCTTTCTATATATACAATTCTTATTGTCTGTCTATATTCATTTACAAATATTGCTCAACAATAGTCCTAATATACATTTTTAATTCATTTTGATATTATTATCCAATAATTTTTTGTGTTTTCTCGTTATGAGGTTTATTTCAGTTCTACTGGTTTCCCTATTTCACATCGTCTTCTGTATATATAACATAAAATTTCCCCATTCCTTTTGATATGTTTCATCACCCTGATGTCGAATTTTTGCTGTTAGTTTGGCTATTTGGGCTAGCCTGTCTGCATTAAATTTCCTACGGTTACTTCCAAGAAATTCGCCTCCATGTTTTCCTCCTCTTTCTCCTTCCACAGGAGCAGATCTGAAAACAATGCAAAGTGAGTGGCTCTTTCGTGCCCTGGAATGTCCCTTTGATAAGAAAGTATCAGCTTCCAATTTAGGAGGGTTTGACCCCGGACGGAAGTGGCGGATGTTTCTTCAGCAGGGAGACCCTTGCCCACGCTTGGAAGGTCAAGGGCAGACTGACAGGCACCCACAGCTAGCCAGGGCTGCCGGGGTCGTTTGGGGAGGGTGCTGTGTGTCCCACAGCCAGAAGGAAGGGGGTGCCTCATTCCCCTTGGCATCCTGGGGGGCATTTCCGGTGCCCTCCTGCTGCAAAGAGCATTCCTTGCTTCTCTCTCCTTCTAGGCTGCCGAAGACGAAAGAGGAGCCACAGGAAGGGGGTGAGTGGGGATCTGGGGGTGTCTAGTCCAGCAACCCAGATCACTACCCAAATTCATAAACCACCCCACCAACAACATGCTGGACTCTGCTTGGGGATGTTTGCCCCATGGGGGGTTGCCAAGGAAACCTGTCCCTGTCCGTCACCACCCTGACCGCTGCTGCAGAGGAGGCAGGTCAGGGCCTGAGCCAACTGGGCCAGCTGCTCTTTCTTGCTAGTCACCTTTCTTGTTTCCTGCAGAAACCCTCCCTGCTGCTCCTGCGACGACTCCTGCCCCAGATCCAGAGCCCCAACAGCAGGAGGTCAAGCCGCTCATGGCCAGCCCTCCTGCGGAGACCCTCCTGGACCCCACCAGGGTTTCCCTGTTGCTTCTGCAGAAGCATCTGCAAGTCCTCAAGGAGATGCAGGGCCAGTACCTTCAGACAGGTAAGTCTTGGACAGGGGCACCTCCTGGCCCCCAGCCCCCAGCTGGGGAACCCTCTTGCCAGGGGTCTGATCCCTTTCCTCTCCTTCCCGCTTCCCAATTTCAGAAGTGAAGATCCGCAGCGCTTGCCACCAGTTCCCGCGCTCCCTGCGGGCCGCCAGCCTCCAGATCTGCCGCACCCGCCGGAGGCTCATCCGCACAGAGGTCCGCCTGCAGCGTCAAGCCAGCAGCCCTGGTGCGCCTCTTCGGAAGTGGCTGCGGGTTTCAATTTTCTCCCAAATGGATTTTAACCTTCTTGATTTACAATGTTAACATTGCAGCTTGATTTTTTGGTGTTTTGTTTTTTGCAAATCACTTAGAAGGTTTATTTCAAACCAAGTGGTGCACACGTTTTAACACTCAAATAAAGGTAAAGGGTAAAGGGACCCCTGACCATTAGGTCCAGTTGTGGCCGACTCTGGGGTTGCGGCGCTCATCTCACTTTATTGGCCGAGGGAGCCGGCGTACAGCTTCCAGGTCATGTGGCCAGCATGACTAAGCCGCTTCTGGCAAACCAAAGCAGTGCACGGAAATGCCGTTCACCTTCCCGCCGGAGCGGTACCTATTTATCTACTTGCACTTTGATGTGCTTTCGAGCTGCTAGGTTGGCAGGAGCAGGGACCGAGCAACGGGAGCTCACCCCATCGCGGGGATTTGAACCACCGACTTTCTGATGGGCAAGCCCTAGGCTCTGTGGTTTAACCCACAGCGCCACCCACGTCCCTCGCCTCAAATAAATAGGATGAACAAAAACAGAATCTTATTGAAATAAAAACTGTCCAGTCCAAAAATATGGTTCCAAAGCTTTACTAACAGAACTTGTTCAAAACAGACAAAAAAGCAAATAATGTTACATCAGATAGTTGCATAATATAATGTGCTTGTCCAAGCATAGGAACAACATCTTAGAAATAGGAAATTACTTCACCTGGAACTGAAAACAATGCTCTGTGTTTCCAACAAAACGGACTACTTTAGCAGGAGGCTGTGTTCCTGGAGAGAGATGATGCACACACTTTTTCTCCGGTGGCCTAAGAACAAAGACTAACTCACACACCTGAAATGGAGATTTGTAACTGAATACCTTTCTCAGGTGATCTTTCTTAAACACCTCATGTCAGAGCAGCAGAGATACATCAGCAGCTAACCATTAACCTGTTACGCATTCTGAGAGCTCTAGTTGACCTCAATGGAATTTTCCAATGTTAAACCTTTAGCAATACACATACAGAGCCATTTTCCATTTCAATGTACAATTAAATAATACTTAACACATCCTTGGCCAGGCTCTGACAAAAGGCCCCCATTCTTTTCTGTCTTGCTGGCCTCCAAGTTCCTCTTGTGGTGTGAAATCAGCTTAAAATGGTAAACAGGGGAGGGGGGGTCAAGCGGGTGGATGCTGGGGGCTGCTGGACTTCCATGCCTGCCAAATTTATGCTTTCCACTGCCCCACCCTCCTGTTTCTTGCAGGTGTCTGCCAAAGCTCCCCAGGCCCAAGCCTGTCATCTTCGAAGCCCACTTTGGAGTCGACTTCGGCCTCCAGCTCTGGGGAGGTGGTCTCCATCACCCCCACCACCTCCAGCTTCTCCCTCCCGCCCCACCCGCTTTCCCCGCCTCCCCCCTCCCCACCCCTCCTCCAGCCAGATCTCAGGGTCCTGCAAGAAGCGTTGGAGACCTTGCTCGAAATTGAGGCCCACCAGCTGCAGGAGCGTAAGTACCAGACAGAAGCTCCCCCCGTGGCTCTTCCTTTTGGTCCTGTGTACAAGATTCCTTATAAATAAGCCCCAGGGTCGGTGACAGCCCTATAATATAAAGTTATAAAAAAACAGGTGTAGAGTCAGAAAGGAACCCAGAGACTCATCCAGTCCAACTCCTGCCATGCAGATAAAACTGTTCCCAGTGGAGAACAGCATACATTTCAGCCAAAGGAGTCCCACAGAAATGGCGAAGGCTAAGGTGAAAGAGATTAAACCTTCCACAGCAAAAGCGCCAGGTGCATCTCCATAGGGAGGGAGCTCCACAATGTGGGGGCTGCCACAGAGAAAGCCCTGCCTCCCCACTCTCTCTTGCCCTCTGGGCCACAGTCCCCCATACTTCTGAGGGCCAGTGGAACTACCATGGAAGACGGCCTCACCCCTGCAGAACTTCGCTCCTGAGGAGGTCCTAGCAATGGAGATGGTCTTTCAGATCATTAACACCTTCCTTGGCAAGCTATCTCACTACTCATAGTCCCTATAGCACATTTTTCTTTTTTCTTTACTTTGACAAAGTAATGATCATACATAAATAAGAATAAAAATGTGCACCGCACTGCCAAGACCATTCTGTTGTAAATATCTAACCTCCCAAAATTTCAACACCTCTTGCGATGGTTTGACCCCTTTCCATTTTAACAGTACAAATTCTACAAACACCCTCCATATCGCCTGAAAATAATTTCTTCTGCATATTCCCCACCTTACCTTAATGGCACATGTTAATTTATCATTAATAGCTTTGTCATAGCTCGTTTTTCTAACTATCCTGTCACTGCCAATACCCCAGGCTCTGAGCAGGGCGTTTCTTGGCCTTCTTTGGGATCAGTGCCAGATTTATGTATAAGATAAACAAGCTATAGCTTAGGGCCCCACTCTCTTGGGGGCCCTAAAAACATTTAAAGGGGAAAAAAACCTAACTGTACATTTCCAAAATATAAGATAAAAAAGAAATAAAATAAAACCTACATACAGCAACAGTGTTTTGTGTTGTGTAGGCTCCTATGATGTACATATTTTGTTATGTGAAAATGGTTTTAGATACCTATGAGGTCCATAAATTACCATATAGCATATATTCAACACAAAAAAAACAGTGACAATTTGTTGTTGACAAAGGACAGCTGGACATATAAAGGGCCACATTACCTTCAGTAGCTTAGGGCCTCATCAAACCTAAGTCCAGCCCTGCTTGGGATGAAGTTCTACTGGAAACTGGCAGTGTGTTCTGTGGTCTAAGTCTTATTTTGCATGTATATTCAGGCTGAGAAGAAGACGGTGGGGCTCCCAGCATTAACACTCCGCAGGGGTCAGCAAACGTTTTCAGCAGGTGGCCAGTCCGCTGTCCCTCAGACCTTCTGGGGGGCCAGACTATATTTTGGAAGAAAAGAAGAAGAACGAATTCCTATGCCCCACAAATAACCCAGAGATGCATTTTAAATAAAAGGACACATTCTACTCATGTAAAAACATGCTGATTCCTGGACTTTCCGTGAGCCGGATTGAGAAGGCCATTGGGCTGCATCTGGCCCCCGGGCCTTAGTTTGCCTACCCATGCTCCAATGGATTCCCCTTCCTCTCTTTAGGGTTCCAGGTGCATCACCAAAACGATCCGTTTTGGATTTGCACAGAGAGCAAGTCCAGCCTCTGTGTCTTTTCCAGAGCCAGTCCCCAAACTGCCTGATTTCCTCCCTCGAGTATGCAGACACCCTTCAGCCAGAGGTGCAGCCGCCAGAAACCCATCTCGTCCCAGACGTTCTGTTATTCAAAGTTCAATGCCCACGGATTCCCTAAAATCCATTGAAATCACAGCGACCCACAGCAATTGCAAAAGCAATGGATCCAAACTACAAGAAAGAAGATTCCACCTAAACATCAGGAAGAACTTCCTGACAGTAAGAGCTGTTCGACAGTGGAATTTGCTGCCAAGGAGTGTGGTGGAGTCTCCGTCTTTGGAGGTCTTTAAGCAGAGGCTTGACAACCATATGTCAGGAGTGCTCTGATGGTGTTTCCTGCTTGGCAGGGGGTTGGACTCGATGGCCCTTGTGGTCTCTTCCAACTCTGTGCTTCTATGATTCTAAGCACAGCAACTGGCCTCCCAACCTGGGAAGGGGCCAGGAGCACCCGGGACAAGGAGGGGCCCTCATCCACCAGCCCATCACCTTCTCTCTTCCCCTTGTAATATAGAAAAATCTGCCCTTATTCCCTTATGGGGGACACAAGAGCCCTTATAGAGTCCTTTGTAGGTTCTCCATCGGTCGGAGAAAAGAACAGGGGCCAAGCAGAGAATATTGAGAAGGAAAGCAGCTGGTAAGCCTGATCTTTATTGATCTGTTGCAACAGGGTGGCCCCCTCTCACGCAGAAAAGGAGGAGGACCCATAACAAAGGTGTGCCTGCACTTATATGGACATTTTAAATTCCCTGCCCTGGAGCTCAAGACCACCCCTCCATCTATCATACATACATCACAGAAGGGGTGTAACCCAAGACACCCCCCCAAACATCATACCTACATCACAGAAAAAGGCGGTCTACAACAGAAATTTGAACGTTGTTTTTCCTGTCTGCCAGGTTATCTGATAATGCCTTATCTGATTGCCTTTCCTGGTAGTCCGGCCATTCCTTTGAGATGGTGTTTTCCCAATTCCTGAGACAATGGGAAGGCTCCCTGACCCCCTCCCTCCTTCCAGAGAAAACATTTGGTCAGTTTGGGAGTCAGAATGGTTTCAGGGCTGTTTTCCTGTGCTGCTTCAGACATGTGGTTTATATATTTACGCATGTGTTTGCTTGGTACATTTATGAACATTTCTTATATATGTAAGACCTTAATTTTTTTTTTATTTCCCCCTGCAGGGAAAAGGGACGTTCGGACATGCCAGGAGTGCCTGAGGTCCCTCCGGGAGCTGAGGGCGCAGCTGCAGAAAGTGCGGAGCAGACTCTGGCGGGTGGAGGCTATCTTGGGCATCCAGGTGCCTCCCAGGGAGCTGGAGGTGGGAGAGCAAGAGGAGGAGGAGGAAGAATGAGCCCCTCACAGGCGCCCCCAAACATCCAAATCCAGAACACCCAAATTCCCTCCCTCCTCTGAAGATGTTGGGCGGTGGATCTGCTGTTTATTGTCTCCTTTGCACCCGTTGCAAGTAACTAATCTTCTCAGACAACATTTTAGACCAAGGATTAATGACTGAATGTGGGACGGCCTTTGTTGAATGTTTTCTTAGGCACTATTTAAGGATGTTTTAAATTAAATTTTCAAATAAGCACGCAATAAAGGAAACATCAGAATATTGTGTGTGTACTTATTCGTAGAAACGGCCATGGATGCTTGAATTGTGCTTCCTGGCTTGCAAGGGGGTCGGACTAGATGGCCTTTGGGTTCCTTCCAACGCCACCATTCTATGATTGTTCCCACAACCAGAGGCTGCCGCCGCCCAGTAGAGCCTCCAGCGCAAGCCGTGCACACTGACCCAGCTTCTCCAGGCACTTTCTTTGGCTCCTGCCTGAAACAGGCTCCCTTGTGAGCACAATATGCACCAGGAGGCTGTGGCCAGAATGGAGTCCACACTTCCAGGGTTATCGCTAAATACATTCCTTCTGGTCAATGAGCCACCAGAGCTGCTAGAGCAGTGGTGTCCAAACTTTTTAAAAAGAGGGCCAGATTTGAGGAAGTGAAGGGCCCTGGGGGCCGGCCAAAGTTGTTGAGCTTTTTTTAGGACTGAATATTTTTTTGGGGGATTTTTGCCACAGGGGCCAGATTAAACCGACTGGTGGGCCGCATTAGGATACTGGACTTTGGACACTCCTGCGCTAGAGGACCGTGAACATTTGTGAAGCCAAAGGGGCACATGGGTTGCCAGATGTGAAACAGAGGGGCCTTCTTTTCAGCTCCCCCCCAGGAGTGAGGCGGGGTGTGTGTGTGCTGCTGACCCCTGTGGGACCAGGATGCTGGACTCGAGGGGCCACCGCTGGCCAGACCCAGCAGACCAATTCCTGGCCGAGGCGAAGGCTGTAGCCGGCGAGGGGCCATCGGGATGCCTTCGGAGTTCTGATCCGGCGCTGAGTTCTAATTCGGCTCTCGGCACATCCTGGGGGCGAAGGGGCGCCCTTCCCATGGGGGGGGGGCCGTGCGTGGGAACGACCGTCTCTTCCCCCGCCTGCTGTGCCCGCGGCGGAGTCGGGAGCGCGCCGATCCCCGCCGCACACGCGCATCTCGGCGAGCGGAGGAGTCGCGCGGGCGCGCTCTTGGGGCGAGAGAAGGGCTGCCGGGCTGCCTGCCTGCCATCCTCCGGCCCAGGAGGCTCGAGGCGCGCTCTGCGTGTGCTCAGAGGAAGGTTGCCTGGGATGCTTTCCAGGAGGGGGCTGGACTAGATGGCCCCGGGGGAACCCTTCCCTCTCTCATCTGCTGGGTTTCCTGGACGGGGCTTCCCTTTGCCACTCCAAGGGAGGGTCACCCCCCCCCCATGAACCTTCTCTGGGGGGTGCGAGACACGTGACTCCGGCTGCTTGGGAGCCTCCGAGGGGGTGAACTAGGCGCGCCTGGCTTGCCAAGGGTTAACATGAGCCGGGCTGGACTCCTAGAGGGGACGGGGAAGAAAGGCGGGGAGGGGCGGGTCCTCCAGAGCCAAAGCCCCGCCCTCCTCCCCGCCCCTTTCTGCCAGGGCGGGGCGGCCTTGCTCTCTCTCCTCTGCAAGTGCTGCCTCCCGGGACACAGCTGTCAAATTTTCCCTTTTCCTGCGAGGAATCCTATTCGGAATAAGGGAATTTCCCTTTACAAAAGGGAAACGTTGACAGCTAGGTCCCGGGATCCGGGTACCAGAGGGGAGAAGGGGGAGTCCCAGGGCTGCAGGGGGGCTGCTCGGTTTCTGCACGGGGGACCCCCAAATCAGAACCCAGAGGGTCTCCCACCCCTTTTTCTCTGCAGGCGAGCTGCAGCTCACGGCTCCAGCTGCCAACTCGGCCCTCCAGATGTTTTCGGACTACAATTCCCATCATCCCTGACCCCTGGTCCTGTTAGCTAGGGATCATGGGAGTTGTAGTCCCAAAAAGCATCTGGAGGGCTGAGTTTGCCTAGGCCTGCCTTATGGGGAGGGGAAAGGGGCCCGCAAAGAAACCCGCTTCAGATTGATGAATAAGTCGTGTTGGTTAACGGAGGTTGTAGCCCTTTTGCTATAAAATACTGTATACACAAAACCAAAGCCTGACCTAGGCAATAATGTAGCCCCCCCCCCCCCCCCGTGGCCTGATCCTACTGGGCTCGCCTGAGGTTCTTATGTGGAGCTCCTCCCGATGGAAGTGTTTTAGTAATGTTGTTGTTGTAGTTTAGTCGTGTCCGCCTCTTAGTGACCCCCTGGACCAGAGCACGCCAGGCACATCTGTTTTCCTCTGCCTCCCGCAGTTTGGTCAAACTCATGTTCGTAGCTTCGAGAACACTGTCCAACCATCTTGTCCTCTGTCGTCCCCTTCTCCTTGTGCCCTCCATCTTTCCCAACATCAGGGTCTTTTCCAAGGGAGTCTTCTCTTCTCATGAGGTGGCCAAAGTCTTGGAGCCTCAGCTTCAGGATCTGTCCTTCCAGTGAGCACTCAGGGCTGATTTCCTTCAGAATGGAGAGGTTTGATCTTCTTGCAGTCCATGGGACTCTCAAGAGTCTCCTCCAGCGCCATAATTCAAAAGCATCAATTCTTCGGCGATCAGCCTTCTTGATGGTCCAGCTCTCACTTCCATACATCACTACTGGGAAAACCATAGCTTTAACCATACGGACCTTTGTTGGCAAGGTGATGTCTCTACTTTTTAAGATGCTGTCTAGGTTTGTCATTGCTTTTCTCCCAAGAAGCAGGCGTCTTTTAATTTTGTGGCCGATGTCACGAAATAGTAATTGTAATAATAATAATAATAATAATAATAATAATAATAATTATTATTATTTATACCCCGCCCATCTAACTGTGTTTCCCCGGCCACTCTGGGTGGCTTCCAACAGAATATTAAAATACAGTAATCTATTAAACATTAAAAGCTTCCCTAGGGGCTCATTAATAGAGGTCTGGGAAAGGTATAAAAATATTCTGGAATTTAAAATCCCGCACTGGTTATCACCACTAGAGACAGTGTCAGTTAAAAAGATCAATATGAGACCAAACTGGATAACATATGGCGAATTGGTAGTGAAAGAGGGGGAGAAATGGAAACTGAAGCCATATGAACAGGTTAAGGACCAGGTTCATGATTGGATGCAATATTTCCAGGTAAATGCACTATTTAACAAAGATCTCAAAGAAAAAGGTTATATAGATAAAGTGTCTAAATTTCAATCAGATATAATTGACAGTGATGTCAAGATAACCTCAAAAATGTATAAAATACTTTTGGAATGGCAAACAAAGGACGAGGAGATCAAGTCGGTCATGATTAAGTGGGCCAGAGATTTTGGTTACAGTATACAATTAGAGGATTGGGAAAAGGTATGGAACGAAAACATGAAATTCACTGCATGCACAGCACTAAAGGAAAACATAATGAAGATGGTGTACAGATGGTACATTACACCGGTAAAATTAGCAAAGATGTACAAGACATGTAATAGGTGCTGGAAATGCAAAGAAAAAGAGGGATCTCTCTTTCATATGTGGTGGGACTGCAGGAGGGTGAGGGGATTCTGGGAACTGATTTATTGTGAGTTGAAAAAGATGTTTAAATACTCATTTGTGAAGAAGCCAGAATCCTTCCTGTTAGGTATAACAGGAAGAGAGATAAAAAGACAGGATTACAAACTGTTCCAATACGCCGTTACAGCGGCAAGAATATTGATGGCCCAGAGGTGGAGACAGGAGGAAATGCCGACTTTGAGTGAATGGAGGATGAAACTTGTAGATTACGCAGAACTGGACAAAATGACTGGAAGAATAAGATATCAGAAAGATCAAAGATTCATCGAGGACTGGGGAAAGTTTGCGGCATATCTGGAAACTATATGTGATCAACAAACAACGCTAGTGGGGTTTAAAGAGACTTTGTAATACTGTAAGGTATATTGTGTGACAGAATCAGAGAGAAGTAAGATAATGGTAAAATAGCAATACTATATAGAAAATGCGGGAAAATAAGAAAAATGGATGACTGTGGGGGGTGCTGGTGGAGGTTCAAAAACTGTAAATATGCAATCATTGTTGTAACCAATATAAGCAAAAGAAAAACCGAATAAAAAAGAACTTTTTTTTAAAAAAAAAAAAATTAAAAGCTTCCCTACTCGGAGTTGTGTGCAAAGAGACAATGGGGAGGTTTTCCCCATTTGCCTCCCTTACTGCACAGAAATATTTGAGGTCACTGAAAGACTGAAAGAGTCAAAAGGGCTTCAGGATTGCTCTCCTGTGCTATTTCAGAAATACCGTACATATGCATGGGTAGGCAACCTAAGGGCTGGATATGGCCCAATTGCCTTCTAAATCCAGCAGTCCAGGAATCAGCATGTTTTTACATGGTTTTAAATGAGCACAACAAACTATCAAACATTCTGAACTTCCCTAAACAGGGCTGCCTTCAGATGTCTTCTAAAAGTGGCCGTTATCACTTATCCTGGCCAACAGGATTTCTGCTGCAGATGCCCCCTTCTGCGATGTATGTATGATGTTTTGGGGTGGTGGTCTTGGGCTACGGGGGGGGGGGGCAATTTCAAAAGTCTATGTAGGAGCTTGTGCACCAATGTCCCTCCCTCCTGCGTGGGGTGAGTGAGGACCCTGTTGCAACAGTTTAATAAAGATCAGGCTTACTAGCAGCTTTGCTTCTCAATATTCTCTGGTTGGCAGGACACATGTGGCTCTGTGGTCTAAACCACTGAGGCTCTTGGTTGTTCGGTCCCTGCTCCTGCCCACCTAGCAGTTCAAAAGCACGTCAAAGTGCAAGTAGATAAATAGGTACCACTTCGGCGGGAAGATGAACGGCGTTTCCGTGCGCTGCTCTGGTTTGCCAGAAGCGGCTTAGGCCTGCTGGCCACATGACCCAAAAGAACTGTCTGAAGACAAACGTCGGCTCCCTCAGCCAGTAAAGCGAGATGAGCGCCGCAACCCCAGAGTTGTTTGTGACTGGACTTAACTGTCAGGGGTCCTTTACCTTTATTCTCTGGTTGGCCTCTGTTATTTTCTCCTACCGATAGGGAACCTGCGTAAGGACTCTATATGGGCTCTTGGATACCCCACAAGGGAAAAAGGAGCAGTTTTTTCTAATAACACCACTGTTCCTTTCCAAGTAAAATTTTTTAAAATAACTGCTCTAGTTTATCTACTACCTGGCGAACACTGGACCCAGATCTGCTCCAAAATCTATTTGGGGCGTGGAGCCAATGTTTAACTCTAGGTTTTTAAAACTTTTTTATTGCTGTGGTCTAAACCACTGAGCCTCTTGGGCTTGCCAATCAGAAGGTCGGTGGTTTGAACCTGGGGGTGAACTCCCATTGCTCTGTCCCAGCTTCTGCCAACCTAGCAGTTCGAAAGCACACCAGTGCAAGTAGATAAATACCGTATTTTTCGCCCTATAGGACGCACTTTTCCCCCTCCAAAAATGAAGGGGAAATGTGTGTGCGTCCTATGGGGCGAATACAGGCTTCAGGAAGCTCTGCGCAACCCTCCGGAGCCCGGCGCCAAGCCATGCCGGGCTCCGGAGGGTCGCGCAGAGCTGCCTGCATTACAAAGCCTCTTCAGCGCGCCAGGGCTTTGCGCAGCTGTCCGCCAGCCTGGGGAGACCGTCGCGGCTCCCTAGGCTTGCGGATAGCAGGCTGTTCTGGGGGCTGGGGTCGGGGGAAGCTCGGGCTTCCCCCGCGCCAGCCCCGTGCCTGGGGGGGAAATAATTTTTTCCCCTTTATTTCCCCCCCCCCCAAACCTAGGTGCGTCCTATAGGGCGGTGCGTCCTATGGGGCGAAAAATACGGTAGGTACGGCTGTGGCGGGAAGGTAAACAGTGTTTCCATGCACTCTGGCACTCGTCACTGTCCTCTGTGTGCCAGTAGCGGTTTAGTCATGCTGGCCACATGACCCGGAAAGCTGTCTGTGGACAAACGCCGGCCTGAAAGCAAGATGAGCTCTGCAACCCCAGAGTCGCCTTTGACTGGACTTTACCATTCAGGGGTCCTTTACCTTTACCTATTGCTGGGAAGGTGTGAGGAAGACAGCAACTCCCCTCCTTCTCCTGAGCTTGCTGCAGAGAGCAGGGAGTTCAGTCCTGCAGGAAACATCTTGCTAAAGCAGACCAGCTGGACCGAACCTTTGATGCCTGGTCTCCACAGTGCTGGGGTAGTTCCTTCCCATTCTGCTCTCCCCTCTCCCACATGGTTGACCCCCCCCCCCCATGTCCTGGCTTGGCACAGCTTGGCTTCAGATGTTCTTGCCCCCCCCCCCATGATGGCACTGTTTCCACTAGGGGAAGCAGCTGCCTGAGCCAGACCCAAAGGACTTCTGCATCAGCAGCTGCCCTCTCCGCTGGGGCCTTGGCCTACGGTGGGATCCAGCTCGTCTCACTGCAATGGCCCAATGCAGAGGTGGGAGGTGGTCCTCCTCTCCCGCAACCCCCACCCCCATCCTAGGGATAGGTCTCTTCCCTTGGGACCCTTGCAGTTTCAGCCACCCCAAAGACACCAGGAAACAGAATCTAACAGCTAATTGTGGCAGTAATCATGAGGGATCAGACTGGCTTTCCAGAAACAAGACAGGCAGCAGATAATATTAGATTAGTGGTAGATTTGGCTGACTGAAATAAAAATAAAGATCAGTTTGTAATCATATCATTAGATGCCAAATAGGCCTTTGATAACAATTATAAAAACTATATGGAGTTAGCTTTGGATTAAATTTGGATTTCCCTTGGTGTTTATGGAATGGATCAAAGTAGTGTACGAGACACCCACACCTAGAGTCAAAGTGAATGGTATGTCTGCTGCCAGACATGGATGTCTACTTTCACCTTTGTTATTTAAATATTTAAGAGCACCTGACTAGATTCACAGAGCAGGTCATAATTTAGTTGAACATAAGTTAGTTTTATTTGCAGACAATATACTTGTTCGGATTCCTGTTCCGTGTCTGCAGTCATGAGATTGTTGTCTATCACATGACAGTGTATGTTTTCATTCCACAGTGTGGGAAGTGACAGAGACAGGATGTCTTGTGTTACTGTGTTCCATGAAGTGGGACTATTGTCCTTTGTTCTTTCTCTTTGCTGTCTGATGAGAAAGAGGAGGGAGCTAGGCAGAATGCTCCGAGTGTGTTATATGTAAATAAAGTAGATTAGCCAAAATGCTGAGCTACTGAGTTTTGTTATGCGAACCGCTAAAACTCTGCTGTTCCGTAAGTGTGCTGATGCTTCTTGGCATCAGTCGCTGTGATGTTTGGGCTGGAGAAAGCTTTTGAAGCTCCCGAATGATCGACCAGGAGGGAGAGAGCATGCTAGGCTGGCATGTGTCTTTACCAAGGTCCTACTCCTATGTAGGACGTGCCTAACAATACTTTTGTTTATTTTGGAACCTCAGACTAGTATACCCATCTTGTTGCAAATGATAGACACTTTTGGTAAAATATCAGGCTATTGTGATATTTGGTCCAAACCATAATTGATGCCAATAGGTCAAAATTGGTTTACACACTCATTCATGGAATATAAATTTGGAGTTTGTTCTGAATCTATTAAATATGTAGGCATGTTAATACCAAGATATATAACACAGTTAGTTACAGTTAATATGAATAAATTAATAAAAGAGGTTTCCTCAGATATCGATAGGTGGGAGCCATTAAACCTTATCCTTTGGAGAAGGATGAATGCTGTCAGAATGAATATTATTCCCAGATTATATCCCGAAAGGGCTTCCAGTTTTTATATCTGGATCATATTTTCAAAAGATAAAACTCATTGTTCAGGAAATGCCTTTGGGGCTCAGCAACACCAAGAATATTCTTGCAGAGAATGCAGCTACAAATTAAAGAAGGCGGTTTCAAAATCCCAAATTTGGTATTATATCATTATGCTTCCCTACTGTCAAGTATTAAATATTGGAATCCCACTGTTGGCCGATGTGGGCAACCCTGGAATATATGTACATAGCACCTTTGGTTGATTGGACAATACTAGGTTTCAAATATTTGAAATCTCAGGTGACTCTGGAAACAAATCACTTAGAAGAATATGGAATATATTGACTAATAAAAACAAATTTGATCAATTTTCACATGCTAAACTTATTTTGTGGGGAAACCCCACACTAAGAATTGCAAACAAAATGGCGATATGGAAAAATTGGATGGAAGTAGGTGCATTGACAATGGACCAACTGATAGATGAGGAAGATGAATTTCATACTTTTGCTGTTTTAAGACAAAAATATCATCTATCAGCTGCAGCCCAATGGCAATATCTTCAATTGCAACATCTCCTAACAAGTGTGGTTTGAGCCGTCAGGCCTTTCAGCTTCTGAGACAGCTGAGATACTGGAACAACTGGACAACTTATTCAAAAATTAAGGAATTACTTTTTTATAGATATCTATTAACAATACCTATAAAAAGTAATTGCTTAATTTTTGAATAAGTTTTTTTTTAATAGATATCTATTAACAATACAGAGGGACGCGGGTGGCGCTGTGGGTAAAACCTCAGCGCCTAGGACTTGCTGATCGCATGGTCGGCGGTTCAAATCCCCGCGGCGGGGTGAGCTCCCGTCGTTTGGTCCCAGCTTCTGCCCACCTAGCAGTTCGAAAGCACCCTTAAGTGCAAGTAGATAAATAGGTACCGCTTTATAGCGGGAAGGTAAACGGCGTTTCCGTGTGCTGCGCTGGTGCTGGCTCGCCAGAGCAGCTTCGTCACGCTGGCCACGTGATCTGGAAGTGTCTCCTGACAGCGCTGGCCCCTGGCCTCTTAAGTGAGATGGGTGCACAACCCTAGAGTCGGACACAACTGGCCCGTACGGGCCAGTTATTAACAATACACAATACACAAGTTCAATATGCAGACTGTAAGAGATGATTGGAATAAAGAATGGGAACTTTCAGTATTGCCCAGACAGTGGGGAAATGTTTCAGCCTCAATACCCAAGGTGTCATTAGATTTAAAATTAAAACTAATACAACAGAAAAGAAAATTGAGAGTTTATTGGACTCCTTTACGGTTGTATTAAGAAGGGCTAGCTAAGACAGCTCAGTGCTGGAGATGTGGCGAGGACAATGCTTCTCTGAAACATATGTCTGTACAGTCTTCTGCACTGAATAAGTTCTGGAGAAAGTCCTGGGCTGTGTAACTATGACTGTGCAGGAAAAGTTAAATCTTTCAGTGGAGAATATTTCATTGAACTATATACTTGCAGTATGGAAACCATTGACGGGACAACGGAAATGGATTTTCTGTGCCCGAATGGTGGCCAAGAGATTGACATTGAGGAATTGGAAAAATAAAGGTATGACACCTTCAATCCAAGGACTGATGACATGACATCAGTGGCAATTTATGAGCGGACTGCTTACAGGTGCAGACTCTGTATGGATAAATATGGAATGAGTTTATACAAAATGTAGTAGGCTATGTAAATTAACAATTACATAAGCACTAGGACAATAACACTATACCGATTTATAGAAGAACGTATGGGAATATCGTATTTTTAATTTTTATTTTTTGTTTTTATACGTATCTTTGTTGTTGTTGTTTCTGTCCCTCTCACCTTTCCTTCTTTTTTTCTGTATCTCTTTATTTCATTTAACTGAAATCACCTTAATAAAATATAAATATTTCAAAAAATGATGTCTCTGCTGTGTTGCCAGAGTTGGAGGCAGCAATGCCTGAAAACACCAGTTGCTTTGAACCCACAGGAGGGGAGAGGGCTTGTGGGTTTTCCATTGCTGCATCTAGTTGATCTTGTTGTGCCCGATCTAGCGAGTTCTCCCAATGTTCTTATGTACTACTGTGTTTAGTCTTAGATCTTGTGTCAACCATTTCCAGCAGAGATTGTGAAAAATGCTGTATATAAGTAGACAATGACGAGAGGGGGTGAAAAAATGGAGTATGGAAAAGATAAGAATTGGGACACACAAGGGATTTCCTTGGCCAGTTTTATTCCAACAAATGTCTGCATTTTCTCATAAAGCAACAATTAAAGGCATCAACACAAGTTGACTCCTATTTGCTCCTCAGAATCAAGTGGTCTTTGCTGTTCAAGTCGGGCCTCAGGATGATTATGTACAATTTGGGGAAGAAGATGCAAGCGAGCAGGCCTGCACTGGAGGCCAAGATGCAGAAGATCTCCACAGCCACCATCTGCTTTCCTTTGGTGCTCAGATAAGAGGGAACAAAGGACAGCCAAACGCTGCAGAACACCAACATGCTGAAAGTGATGAACTTGGCTTCGTTGAAACTGTCTGGCAACTTCCTGGCCAGGAAAGCCACCGTGAAGCTGACACTGGCCAGGAATCCCAGGTACCCCAGGACACAATAAAACATGGGGGCAGAGCCTTCATTGCATTCCATGATCATTTCCTCCGCCAGAGAGTTCATGTCCACATCTGGGAAGGGAGGAGCCGTACAGAGCCAAACAGCACAAATACTGGCTTGAAGTGAGCAGCAAGCCAGAAGAACAGAGTTGGCCAGAGATTTCCCCACCCATTTCCTCACCCTGGATCCTGGTTTGGTGGCCATGAAGGCCAGAACCACCGTGATGGTTTTGGCCAAGACACAAGACACCGCAATGGAGAAGATGATGCCAAAGGCCGTTTGTCGTAAAGAGCAGCTCACTGGGTGAGGCTGGCCAATGAAGAGCAAGGAGCAGAGGAAGCAGAGCAAGAGGGCAAGGAGCAGAGTGTAGGTGAGGTCCCGGTTGTTGGCTTTGACAATGGGAGTGTCCCCGTTCTTAGAGAAGACGCCAAGGACCAAGGCTGTGACCAGAGCAAAGAGCAGAGCCAAGGCAGCTAATGTGAATCCCAAAGGCTCTGCGTAGGAAAGAAAATGTTGTCTCTTGGGAATGCAATGATCTCTGTCCTTGTTTGGAAATTGACCTTCTTGGCATTTGAAACAATAATCCGCATCTAAAAAAACCAAATGAATGATATATGAGTTCCATCAAACAAGGCAACCTTTTTCTTCTGGCATGTTATATTCTTTGTAATGAAATGGATTCCTCCATCTCCAATGGCAGTTCAAATTTCCTTTGAAAGAAATATTGCTTCTGATCCCAAAACACAATTCTGAGACAGTAATTATTTGGAAACAAGTATCAGTGGAAACCAGTAAAATGCAATGGGTGTTATTTCTTCATAAACCATATAGGTGGTATCAATCAAATCACCAGGAATCTCAGATGCAACATATTGACGACTGTTAATATGGTGCCATTGAAAGAACAAACTGTAAACCATATAGGTGGTATCAATCAAATAAAACATAAACCATATAGGTGGTATCAATAAAATCAACAGGAATTTAGGAAGTAAAGTATTGAAAACTGTTAAAATGGTGCCATTGTAAGAGCAAAGAGTCGTCTCTTCTGAAAAGTGAGAAGTCCGCTGTGATATCTTGGAGCAGCAGAATTTGATTTTGTGTTTCTGGCTCTCAGCCCTAAAACTATGGGGATGGAGGGTTAGGAAAGTCTTCTCTGACTACACAAGCTGTGGCAGGTGGGGAGCAGGCAGAGAACATGCCAATTTCAACAGGTCTACTTTGGAAAGGTTAAAGTTGTGGCTCTCGTTTCCCCACTCTTTGTGTCTGTCTTCTTTCTTCCAGATCTGAGTGCAACTGCTGTCCTGTTTGGGATTACTGAATTGTCAATAAGGGGAAACTGTTGAAATAGACTAGGAAGCATTTTATATTATAGAGCAGCTGATGTCTCCTACCCGTTTGATTTGAAATCATCCCATCTGGACATGAAGCACAGTCATAGCAACAAAATGGCCGCCCCTCCTTCTTTTTCCGGCTGTAGCCTGGCTGGCACTGATCATTGCACAAACCAAGGGGCAGCACCTAGCCAGAAAGAGAGGAGAAGAGGAAGCTCCCTTTTGCATGGTAAAGAAGACAGTTTGAACCAAGGAGACGAGATCATTGGGCAGATTCTTGTTATTCCAGAAAGGTGAAGTATGAATAAGTAAATTGTAATATTAATATTGGGAGTGAAGCAGAAGGGAAACTGAATAGAAAGAGGACAGTGAAAAACCACCGATTCTGAAATAACGGGAGTTGGCAGAGCAGGCAGAATAGGAAACATATACATTAGGCTCAGAGAAACACTACAAGACAAAAACTCTTCCTTCAGCACCAATGGGTAACTGATCTTCCTCCTGTCTTCTGAGAAATTGGGGTGGTGGTTTGAATGTGCTCAATGGGGTGAGCTCCCAGATTCTGCCAACTTAGCAGTTCGGAAGCATCCCAGTCTGCTGTGGCGGGATGGTAAATGGTGTTTCGTGCACTCTAGTTTCTGTTACGGTGTTCCTTTGTGCCAGTAGCAGTTTAGTCCTGTTGGCCACATGACCTGGAAAGCTGTCTGCGAATAAACGTGGCTCCCTCAGTCTGAAAAGCGAGATGAGCGCTGCACCCCACAGTCACCTTTGGCTGGACCTAACCACCCAGGTGTCCTTGACCTTCCCTTTCCCTTTCCTCCAACATTAATGTGACCTAGCTAAGCATGACAGGAGAACTTCATGCATTAACTGGGCTTATGAATGTTATGAATATTGGACCTTATTCTTGTATTTTTAGTCTTAATATTAATAAAAATGTTCCCTTTATGAAAAAACAAGAGTCCACTCCCACCTGATTGAATGCTTTGTGCAATGTGATGGCTTCTTTATCCATGCTCAAGTCGACATTGTGCGATTCCTGTGGTTCTACCTTTCCTACTTTCACTCGCAAGAAGGTTTGGTTGGGGAAAGTAACCCAGTTAATAACGTCAAATCCAGCTGCCAATTCCCCATTCTCATCAAAAGACATAAAGTCCCCAGCACTGTTGTTGAAGGAGATGCTCCTCAGGAAAGAGGGAAGCTGGACAGAAGAAAACAAGGCATAGATCAAAAAGTAAAGAAGGGAGAAGCTTTATTGGTTTTAGAAAGGAAAAAGTATCAATCCATATATGTCACACATTGGAAAGGAGTCAAAAATTGTGTGGTCCAACACTGGAGCACATATGGATTTCTGGGAAGTACAGTTGGTCTGACACTTTAGTATTTGAAGTTTCAGCTCTGGGCGTCCATGAGCAAAGGTAGAATCGTGCAAAGTCAGGAACCCCTGGAACTGCCCTCCACAAGGCAGAAAGATGCTTCCTATGCTCTGGGAAGCTTGCAGGAGGACCCAGGGATGCTCCCAGAGCCCTGTCAGGACCTCCCCACAGCCTGATAAACAAGGGGGCCTCTTCTTTCCTGGCCTGTTGGAGGCACCCTTTGGCCTTGTGTCTCCTTCCCCAAGGCTGGAATGGAGTGCACTGCCTTGCTCACCTGGCCTTGGGAGGGAAGCGCCCTCATGCCTCCTTCCCAGAGCCCAGCAAGCAAGGGAGAGGGCTGCACACCCAGGGCCCTCCCTGGACCTTCTGAGAGCCTGGTCAGCAAGGAAGACCTTCTGGGAGGGCAGGGGGAAAGAAATAGAGAGCAGGTAATGGTAAGTTTTCCCTGCTGTCTATTGTTTATTTACTTTCCCCTACAATCATGAGGTTGCAATCCCTTATGAAAAGTGAGCATAAATTGTGGGCCTCCTGTAAATAAGGAACCTTCTAGGAGCATGTTAATAAATTGACCAGACATTTGAAGGTAGCATATAAGTTAATTGGTGCAGAAACAACTGGGGGCTCTAGAACAGTGTTTCCCAACCTTTTTTGGGCAAAGGCACACGGAGGTAGGCTGGTGTGCCGTGGGAGGGAGGCGGGCAACCCGGGCAGCGAGAGGCGGGGCGGCGGCGGCGAGCACACGCGGGGCGGCGAGCGAGCCCCCCCCACATCCCATCGCCGCTCGCTCCAGTAGGCCGGCCGAAGCGAGCGGCGATGGGATGCGGGAGTGAGCCCGCCCGCCGCCCCGCGCGCGCCCGCCGCCGCCGCCCCGCCCCCGCCGCCCGAGTCGCCCGCCTCCCTCCCACGGAACACAAGGCAACGTTCCGCGGCACACTAATGTGCCGCGGAACACCGGTTGGGAAACACTGCTCTAGAAGATCGTTGTTGTTGGACTTAACAGTTTGGCAGTCAGTGGTAGAAGCAAACCTAAATGCTGCCCAAGGGAAGTACTGGAGAGGTTCTTCCTGTATAAAAACATACCATCTTTCTGATATCAACACAACATGAGTCCCACTTTAACATTCTCCTTCTTCACCACTCCTGATATATCAGCATCACAAACACATAGGGCAGCAGAACATGCAGCTCCTTCCACAACATTGTTGAGTTCTAGAAAGAGGTGGCATTTCTGTGTGAGGAAGAGCAGGAGGAGATACTTCCACCTCTGCAACTTGAAGGGGAAGTAAAGGGAATATATTGATTCTGGCTCCAGCTTGAAGGCAAGGGAAAACTGGGAAGGACTGAAAAGAATATTTCTTTTGTGCTGGAAAGACAAATGCTGTGAGAGGTGTTTTCCTTCCTTGTGTATTCAGTCTATGGACTGTGTGTCATCACCCATTAGATTAGCCCCAAGCAAAGATTTATTCTGAATATGAAATCTTACCTGCCAAGGTTGCAGATTTGAAAGATCGAGTCCACCTCTGCCTGCCATCCTTCTGGGTTTTGGTCTGGATGAGAGCGTCTTGTGCAAAGTATATGCAATGGCATAAACCGCATTATAGGTACTGTAACTTTGACCAGTCATGGTCATTTCAAAAATGGGCCCAGGAAGGCTCTCCAGACTCTCTTTGCCAGTGCATGTGTCTCTGCTGTCATTGGGGTCATTGGAATCAGAAAATAAGCAGTCGAATGTCTTTTCCCAAAAAGCCTGGAGGAACCCATCTCCATTTGGAGAGTTCGGGTCTAGGGTCTGAAGGAATTCTTTAAATCCCTGGACTTCTTCTGTGTGAATTGCTAAAGACAGGGAACCATCAAAGAATTGAATATCCCCCTGCCTTTGCAATATTTCTGCTGAGAAGGCCCATTGGGCTGTCAGAATCCACACTTTGCCTATAGAAATCTTTGCAATATCTTCATAAAATGAAGCAAAATAAACCATCCATCTCACAGCTGAAATGGTCTGAGGTTCTGCATATAGAACTAATATATTGACTTCTGAGACCATTTTTATAGTGGCCATAATCCGATCGACTTCCATTGGTCTGAAATTACCCATCCCTTGAGACAAGCCTCGTAATTTTTTAATGAAGGCTGTGCAGACTCCATGCTGGGAAAGCATTGGCCCTAAGATTTGTATAAACTTCTCTCCATTTTCATCATTTGATGCAACAAGTCCGACCCACGTCCATTGGAAATGAAGAAGTAGCTTGACAATCCCTGCATATTGATATTTCTCATTGGGCACCGTCCGGAAGAAGGTTTGGAGCTGCAACTCGGACCTCCTCACTGGAGCTAATGCACAATAAGCAATCTAAGGAAGAAATCAATCTCACAAAAATGGGAGAGTTATAACAAACGGTTAGGTTTCATCCCACATAACTGCCTGAAGTGGAACCCATGAGAATTCATTGAATGTAAAGATATATTCTTTAGTTTTATATACTGGGGGAATTAATATTAGCAATAATAATATTAATTATTTATTATTTATACCCTACCCACTCTGGGTGTCTCCCAACAGAATATTAAGAACATGGTAAAACATCAAACATTAAAATCTTCCTCAGATGTCCTCTAAGCATCAAGTGTTACGACATAAAACCCTGAATCCATTACTGTACTCATCAATCACAACATCTTGGTCAGGTTTATCGTTTACAATGAAGTATGTAGAAAGTGAACTATTTCTTAAGTGATATTAGATCTATGAGTATGAAATGCTCAAATCTTTAGTTCTCTAATGCCAACAATATTGTCATTTTATTCCCTGAATTACGCTTTTGATTAACTACTTCGGTTTTGCAGTAAGGTACTAGATACTCATTTTCCTATTTTTCTTCTTCATTGGTTGATTATTTTGCATCCTCCTCCCCACAGAGAATTTTGTTTACTTTGATTGCAACTACTTGGGAAGGGAACAAAATAAAGACTTCACATTTTCCTTTAGTTTGTGGTGAAATACACCACTAAACTTGTGCAAGCTCTGGACATTTTCCTACAAGTTCTGCTTCTATGGAAGGAAAAAAGTAAAGCTCAACAAAAGTGTGGATGGCTTGCCTGCCCAGAAACTCCTTTATACCTGGACATCATGGTTCATTTCCTGAGTGAGGAAGCTATGGCCCTCCTGAACTTCCTGGACTCCAAGTGGTCATCCTTGACCGTTGACTTATAGAGGCTTGGGCTAGTGGGCAATATATGGACAAGCAACATGCCTTTCAGATGAGAGAAATTCAGCAACAGGAGAGAAATTCAGTTGGGTTCACATTTTAATGCAAATTTACGTAACTCAGAATTCCAGAAACCAATTTGTGAACCAAAATGCGACTGTCCTTTGACCTTTGTCCTTTTCTGTATTTTGCATCTCCCTTCTCCAACCCAAAATAAATGATTTTAATTAAGCGACACTTGTCATAAAAGTGCAATTCTTAGTGAAAATACAATCCAAAAATATACTACCTTGAAGAAATTGCTGGTAAATATGTGGATTAGGCTAAAATGGGAGAAATGGACACATTTTTGTGGTCATCCCTTGAGATTGGAAACAGGAGGAACTGAGGGAAACAGACATTCACAGATTAATTACACAGATTAATTAATGCCTGTATAGATCAAACCAGCTGGTGTGGAGGGACCATCATGGTCATTCCTTCAACATCCTTGTGGAACAGAAAAAGGCAAAAAGAGGGAAGGATCCATTTATGGATGCATGTCAATCTCACCATAACCTAGAGCGTATCTCCAGCAGTAGTTGGCTAGCATCCTTTCTCTGCCCTCTCGCAACTGGTCTTTTGCAACCCTAACCCTTCCAAACATGACTGCAGAGCTCCCTGCCCCAAATGGAGACCATCAATACCAGTGAGGGAACTCTTTATTTTCCAAGTATGATTCTCCCCCCCCCCCCAAAGGAATGATGAAATCCAGACACTTTTGTATGTGTTATATTATTATTTTTTCAGTTATTTTTTCTGGAAAATGAACCAAGGCAAAAAGTAGTATGAAGAACCAGAAGATAATTATTGCACCAGAGGCAGGAAAGCTTCACAGCTCACACACTCAGTACCTCCTGCTTGGACTACTGCAACACACTCTACGTGGGGCTACCTTTGAAGGTAGTGTGGAAACTGCAACTAATCCAAAATGCGGCAGCTAACCTGGTGACAGGGAGTGACCATATAAAACCAGACCTCTTCACTGGCTCCTAGTACATTTCTGAGCACAATTCCAAGTGTTGTTGCTGACCTTTAAAGCCCTAAACAGCCTCGGCCCAGTAGACCTGAAGGGGTGTCTCCTCCCCCATCATTCAGACCAGACACTGAGGTCCAGATCCATGTTGGGATACTGGATAAGTCTGCAGGCTTCAACAGGATGATGCAATACTCTGCTGGGTCAGAGTGACTCAGCAGGAGTGTGATTAGTGTGATTGGCTATCACCTGTTTTAAAAGGAAAGCCTGTTTAACAGTGGGTGTGGTGGTTGTGCTGTAGTGTGGTGGTGCTGTGGTGGAGAGTATTCGTTTGTAAGTACTCTGTATGGACTGTTTCTTTTGTAAATGCCTGTATATAGCTCACATTAAAAGGACTGCACTGAAAAACCTGGAACTCTTAGTGCTTTGCTGAAAACGCCGCGTGGAATACGCGACAGGGTTATGGGCCCAGCACGCTTCCGCTGCGCAAGAGTACAGGTGGCAGTTATCTAGCCGTGGGTGCTGGAGGTGAGCTGCAGGGATGGAGCAGTCCAGAACTGGCGTGTTGCTGGAGAAGCTAACGGCCACGAACTACAGCATCTGGTCGGTCCGCATGCAACACTTCCTCAAGCGTGAGGGCCTGTGGAAGGTGGTGGAAGATCCACCGCAGCCCCCTGAGGAGGAGGAGGAGTGGGAGGACGACGATGAAGAGCTGGCACTAGCAGAGGCCCAGCTTGAAAAGGATGAGAAAGCTTTGGCTACGATCATCCTTGGAGTGGACGACAGCCAGCTAGTCTACGTAGCTGATAAGGTGACGGCAAGTGAGGCGTGGAATGCGCTCAAGGCTGTCCATGTGCGAGAGACAGCTGGCTCACTGATAACACTGACCAGGAGACTGTACCGGTGTCGGAAGGAACCGGGGGACTCCCTGGTAAACCACCTAAAATTCCTAACAGGCTGTTTCCAAGAGCTAGCCTTAAGAGGGAGGCCTGTGGGGGAAGAGGACAAAGTCTTTATAGTCCTGAGTTCCCTTGATGACAGCTATGATATGCTGGTCAACTCCCTCGAGTCGGTAGAGACTGATAAGCTGACTCTGGAATACGTTACCGGACGGTTGTATGCAGAGGAGGACAGGCGTGCAGAGCGAAAGATGACCTCAGCCCAGCTGTTGGAGCATCCCAGAGGGAACAACAGCCGGGAAGAGCAGAGGTGTCGGGAGCCGGAGAAACAGCCAGGAGGAGCTGCTGCAGACCAGCCGGTGGTCAACAAAGTAAAAAGGTGTTTTTGCTGCAAGTCCAGTGGACATCTGCTACGAGACTGCCCGAGGAAACAACAAAAACAGCAGAAGCACAGGACGCAGCAGAGAGAGTCTACCGCTTGGGTGTCTGCAGATGGCCAAGAAAATGAAGAGCTGTGGGTTCTGGACAGTGGAGCTTCTCAAACCTTTTGTAAAAGAAAAGGACTGCTAACTGATGCTGGGGCTTCAAACAAAAAACATGTAAGTCTTGCTACGGGCCAGAAAGCTAATGTGGTTTGTGAAGGGGAGGTTGTGTTCCCACAGCTGGGACACACATTCAGGAATGTGTTGTGTGTGCCTAGTTTGCAAAACAATCTCCTGAGCATTCCTGACTTGGCAAAAGCAGGCTTCGAAGTAAACTTTGTGGGAGATCAGTGCCAGATAAAGCAAAATGGGGCAGTGTTGGCAAATGCTAACCTTAGAACTAATATGTATGTACTGCAGTGTGAATCTAAGGTTGCAAATGTGCAAAATGTCCCAACCCATGATATGTGTATTCATCTCCTGCACAGGCGTCTGGCTCATGCTAGCTATAAGGTGCTGAACAAAACATTGGAGTTGTGTGGGGGGATGAAAAACATAAAAAGTTGTGATAATTACTTAGACTGCAATATCTGCAAGGAGGTTAAAAGCAGGGCTTGCCCAGTAGCAAGAGCAAGCCAGAGAGAAACCAAAAAACCACTGGAGTTGATTCATGCTGATGTAACTGGTCCTTTTCCACCAAGTGTCTCCCATAACAAGTACTGTTTGATCCTAGTGGATGACTATTCTAGATTTGGCTGGGTCTATCCATTAAAGCAAAAGTCTGACGTTGCCCAGACTTTGAAGTTTTGGGTAAGAAGGGTAGAAAGGCAACTTGGTGAAAAGGTGTGCTCTATTCAGACAGACAGGGGAGGAGAGTTTATGGCAAGCTCCCTAAGAAACTGGTTGCGTTCCCAAGGGATTAAACATAGGCTTACCAATGTGGCAACGCCTCAGGAGAATGGGGTAGCAGAGCGTAGGGGAGGTGTCTTGCAGACACAAATGAAAGCATTGTTAGCAGATGCAAATCTTCCAATTAAGTACTGGGCTGAGAGTATTAAGACCGCAAATTATATTGGGAATCGCTTGTGGTCAAGGGTACTAGATGACATACCCTATAAAATTCTCTATAACAAAAGTCCCAGTTTGCAACATTTGAGAATCTTTGGGACAAAGGCGTGGGTTGACATACCTGTAAAAAACCAAAGAAAAGGTGGGAAAAGGGCACATCAGTTGCTATTTCTTGGGTATGAAAGTGGTACGAAAGCCTATAGGTTTGAAGATGATAAAAATCTTTTGAGTTATAGTCGATCAGCCAGCTTTAATGAGCAAAGAAATTGGCCCAAAATACATGCAAACCTGCTGCCAGAAAAAGTTTTACTGCCGAGCATACCTGATAAGGCAGTTGAAACAAAGCTAAGAATTGGCAGCTCTCCCAGAGAAACTGAAAGGGAGGAGGTAAAGACTGAGCATTTTTCTCCAGCTGCTAGCATGGAGCAGGGGAGAGAAGAAAGTGCAACAGGGACAGGAGGAGGTAAATCTCCAGAGTCAATCCACCCCAAAAGCAGTCCTGAAGGTAGCCCAGGGGGTGAGATTAATGAACCAAGGAGGTCTGCAAGAAGTAATAAAGGTCAACCTCCAGACCGTTATGGGTTCCCAGCCACCATAAACCAGGTTTGTGTAACTGAGCCAGAAAACTTTGAAGAAGTGCAAGAGTTACCTACTCTAGAGAAAGAGGCGTGGTTAAAGGCAATGCAGGCAGAGTATAACTCTCTGCTAAACAACAATGTGTTTGTACCTACAGAATTGCCTAAAGGTAAAAAGCCCATAAGCTGTAAGTGGGTTTTTAAAGTGAAAAAACTGGCTGATGGTAGTTGTCAGAGGAAAGCCAGGTTGGTTGCAAGGGGCTTTACACAAAGGAAAATGATACATTATGATGAAGTGTTTGCCCCAACAGCAAAGGCTGAAACAGTAAAATCAGTTTTAGCAATGGCAAGTCTGAGAGGGTTAAAAGTTAATCATTTTGATGTTGCCTCAGCATATTTAAATGCTCCTATTGACGCCGAGGTGTATTTACAGCAAATACCAGGTTATGAGCTGGAAAAAGACAGCATGGTGTTAAAACTGCAAAGGGCACTATACGGTTTACACCAAAGTGCACGTCTATGGCATGAATGCATAGACACAACTTTGAAAAAGATGGGATTCAAACAAAGCCTGGCTGATTCCTGTTTATATTCAGCAATGGTGCAAGGAAGTGTTTGTTATTTACTTTTGTATGTTGATGATATCTGTCTAATAACAACTGCACAAAAGCAAGTGTCTTGGTTTATAAACAGCCTAGGTAACAAATATAAACTAAAGTATTTGGGAGAGATTCAGAATTACTTAGGAGTAGAGGTTCAGAGAAATGAAGAGGGCGCCTACTCTCTGAGTCAGAAGGAAAAAATCGAAAAGTTACTGAAGACATATGGAATGGAGAGGGCAAATGAGGTTGACACTCCCATAACTACCCAGTACAAAAATGAACCAGAAGGGCAAAAATGTGAGAATGCAACAGCGTTTCATTCTCTGTTGGGTTCTCTGTTATATTTAAGTTGTTGGACAAGACCCGACATAACATTGGCAGTGCACATGTTAAGCCAAAGAAGTGCAGACCCGGCTCAGAGAGATTGGGTAGCACTTAAAAGAATCCTAAGGTATCTGAAAGGCACAAAAGATTACAAACTGGTGCTGGATACAGGATATGATCAGCAAGTGTATGCATACGCTGATGCCAGCTGGGGGGACAGAGAAAATGGAAAGTCTACCACTGGCTATGCCATATATATTGGAAATGCCCTGGTTCAGTGGAAATCCCAGAAACAAACATTTGTTGCCACAAGTACTTGTGAAGCAGAGTACTCAGCCATAAGCGAATGTGTATCACAAATAGAATGGTTTGCTTGCCTAACAAAAGAGCTTGGAATACCTTCTGAAATGCCAATCACTGTGCTAAGTGACAACATGGCTGCACAACAGCTTGCCAACCAACAGAACTTTAAAAGCAAGAGTAAACATATTGCTATAAGATACGGAAATGTGAAAAATGCTTTGGAAAGAAATGTGTTAAAGGTACAGCACTGTAACACAAAATGTAATGTGGCAGATTTGTATACAAAATGTTTGGATGCTCCTAAATTTCGAGACTTAAGAGAATTATTAGGTCTCAAGCCTTTGACTTAAGGAGGAGTGTTGGGATACTGGATAAGTCTGCAGGCTTCAACAGGATGATGCAATACTCTGCTGGGTCAGAGTGACTCAGCAGGAGTGTGATTAGTGTGATTGGCTATCACCTGTTTTAAAAGGAAAGCCTGTTTAACAGTGGGTGTGGTGGTTGTGCTGTAGTGTGGTGGTGCTGTGGTGGAGAGTATTCGTTTGTAAGTACTCTGTATGGACTGTTTCTTTTGTAAATGCCTGTATATAGCTCACATTAAAAGGACTGCACTGAAAAACCTGGAACTCTTAGTGCTTTGCTGAAAACGCCGCGTGGAATACGCGACAATCCAAGGGCCTTCTGGCAGTTCCCTCCCTGCAAAAGTGAGGTTACAGGAAAGCAGGCAGAGGGCCTTCTCAGTGGTGGCGCCCTCCCTGTGAAACGCCCTCCCATCAGTTGTCAAGCAAATAAACAACCATCTGACTTTTAGAAGGCATCTGAAGGCAGCCCTTTATCAGGAAGTTTCTAATGTTTGATGCTTTACTGTGGTTTTTATAACTTGGTTGAAGCTACCCAGAGTGGCTGGATCAATGCAGACAGATGGAGGGCATATCATCATCATCATCATCATCATCATCATCATCATCATCATCATACCTGTGGAATCTTGTAGATGCCTAAGATGGTAGTCATGTGAAGGGAGATGTCAGAGTCAAGTGCTCCAATAACAGCCATCATATTTCTTTTCTTGTCACATTTGAAGTTGGGGACAATCCTTTCTGTGGTGGACAGAAGTTTCAGGGTGTTCTGATAAGTCATCCTTGTATTTACGAAGCTATCAAAGAGGTTGAACCCAAAGCTCATATTCGGTACGATGTTAGGATTCTCATTGATTTCTTTCACAGCAAACACCAGGGAGAGGGTATTCTGGTAGTCCTTCATTGTTGAACTATTAAAAGAGTTGTTGGTGATTTCCTGGCTTATTCCACAAATAAGCAAAAAATACTCAAATGTATTGTGCTTCCTAACACTTGATAATGGAAATCCATGGTCAGTATTAATTCAGCTTTAGGAATATAGCATCTAAAAAGCATTCAATTTTTATGAAAATGATGTATAGATGGTATTGAACAAGAATTAATGAATGCTGGAAATGTAAAGAGAAGGAAGGTACTTTTCACCACGTGTGGTGGACTTGTATAGTGGTAAAGGCTTTCTGGGAAATGATATATAATGAGTTAAAGAAAATGTTTAAAAGTACTTTTGTTAAAAAACCAGAAGCCTTTTTATTAGGTATAGTAGGAGAATACCAAGGAAAGATAGGAGACTTTTGATGTATGCAACAACTGCAGCAAGAATTCTTTTTGCCCCCAAATGGAAACAGCAAGAAGTACCAATGAAAGAAGAGTGGCAGTCAAAAATGATGGACTTTGCTGAACTGATGAAGCTGACAGGGAAAATCTGGAACCAGCAAGATCAAGTATTCCAAAAAGACTGGAGGAAATATATATGGTATTTGAAAGATCACTGTAAGCAATTAACATCACTAGAAAAAATTGTAATCATAGGAATCTACGGACCAAATGAAAGGAAAGCTGAATTTTAGAATAAATTAGAGGAGAAGAGCAAGAGAAAAGGAAAATAAAGCAAGAGAAAAGGAAAATAAACATGAAAATGTTCTATAGGTGTCTCTAACCCCCAGCAAATTGGAACGGATGTATAGAACAGGTTCCAAGACATGCTGGAGGTGTAAATAGGCTGAAAGGACAATGATTCACATGTGGTGGGGTTGTAAGAAAAAAAAAAGAGGATATGATTTACAATGAAATTTTTAAAAAATGTTCAAATAAACTTTTACAAAAGAGTTAGAAGTCTTCCTCCTGGGAACAGCGGCGTAGCGTGGGTTGTCAGCACCCGGGGCAAGGCAAGGAATTTGCGCCCCCTAACCCGTGGATTTGCGCCCCCTAACCTGTGGATTTGCGCCCCCTAACCCGTGGATTTGCCCTAACCCCAGATGTTGCGCCCAGTGCGGCCGGCCCCCCTGCACCCCCCACGCTATGCCACTGCCTGGGAATACTGGGTCCAGAAATTTCTAAGGAAAAAAATATTCTCATATGCTATGGCAGCTGCCAGAATACTGGTTGCCAGAAGTTGGAAGGGAAAATCGATACCATCAAAAGAGGAATGGCAGGAAAAATCGTTTGAATACTTATAACTAGCAGAAATGATAGAGACAATCAATGCAAAGCTACAAAAAGAATGGGGAATTTATAAGGACTATTTATAAGGACTATTTATAAGGACTATTTAATTAATCATTGTTCACAAGTAAAAACCTGGACTTGCTTTCATTAAACCTCGCAAAATATAAGCTAAAAAAGAATACAGGTTATAGATAATAAAGATAATGAGTTTTGAAGCAATGGTACTAAAAGAAAAATAAAGACAGACCCTCAATGAGGAGGAGGGAAGTCCAAGGGAGAAAATTAAGGAATTGTGAATTAAGAAGAAACATAAGTAATATAACTTTCTTTTAGTTTAAGGATTTTTGTATTTTATGTTTATTTTGGTTCCTAATTTGGGTCTTTTATTTATATTTTTTATTGTGGAGGAAAATCAATTAAAAGTATGGATGGTAAAAAGCATTTAATTTTGTGCAGAACATTCACATCCTGCAATACACACATATACATGTTATTCGCTTATCTCTTTTGTTTAATAGATCAGACAAACTTAGAGGTATTAATTTCAGTTTCTTTTCTCTGCATATACCTTACATACTTTGTTTAGGGGAAAAAAACCATTTGCAACACTTCCGTCATTTCCCCCAATATTTTTAAATATTTTTAAAATGGTCCAGGTGTGAATATATTCCAGAATTTATGATATTCCTGTCTCACAGCATCTGTGACTGACAGATTGAATGATGGTGATTGTGAATGTGGGGATCAAGTTTTGCTGCAAAGTAAAACCATCCATCCTTGATGTGGAAGAAAACACAGAGGGAGGAAGAGGATCAAGCATGAGATCAGGTGAGGAGAAAGCAGAAGAGGCAGAAGACAGAAACCTCCAGATGAGGAATAAAGCAACACAGAAGAAAATGCCATGACCACAATATAAAGAGAATAAACTGTATTTTTAACCTTCATACATGGAAAAGAAGCCAAACATTTTCTGAGCATGCCATGGTTTGTATGGTGTAGTTGTAGCCTATAGCAGCATATAGAAGTGTACACTATGAAGGAGAGAGTGATTTCCTTACAAAACTTCATCTGTAAATTTTGTGTTTGGGTGGTCCTTGAAATTTAATTTATCAGATGCATAGCCAAAAGTATTAATAATTCCTCCAATGGTCAGGTCCCCTCTCTGATAATACTGGTATGGAAGCTGGAAAGGATCCGTCATGGTGCATCTTTCAGAGTCTTCCTTGCACTCAGTTGGAGGCATCTGGAGCCACAGGAAGAGAAGGAGCAGCAGCAGAAATGCTCCTCTCATCTTGTCCAACACTTATGCAGAAAGGCAGATTTCTTTCTCATCCATTATAAATTGCATTACGAGATATTCAATTTAATAGCTCTGGATTACTTTGATTAATGGAAAGTGCCAAAGATCTGGCCCAGGAAAACCTGTGTGTTCAGAATTTCTCATTGGGGCTCTGAATATCACAGGGTTTACTTAATATAAGCTTTTACACTCTGACTATGTTCTTCGTCTGACATGGGATTTGGCAAGATGGATGATGAAAGCCATCAGTTTGAGATAATTACTGGTTCCAAAGTTATCTCCTTTGAGCATTCTGCTCTGTGAGACAAAATAATAAGAGCAAAATAATCATACATATTTCTCATTGAGTAGTGCACTGGGAATGGCGAGTCACAGGAAAGCAAGCAGCCCACCTGCAAACTGGTAATCTGAAGGGAGCTCAATAGTTTTTCCAAATCTCTTCCTCAATCAAACATGCACAATTTCCCACAAGTATATGTGTGTCACCAATGGAGATGTGATTTTTAGGATTTTGGACCTCAGGGGTGTACCAACAAGAGCAGCAGCAGCAACTGGTGTATCCTTGTACACCAGTTAAGGGGAGGCAGAAAAAGTTAAAATAGTGCAGACTCCAGTTGCAGGTGCAATACAGGGTGTTACATTTCCTCACAAAAAAGAGTAATCGTCAATATTTGCCTGACATTTGTGTTGCATGCCAAGATCCCACATGCCCCAGTTCCCAATGAATAATAAACACCACAACCCGAGTATGGGCTAAAACAGGCCACAACTTTATTGGTTCCAAATGTGAGTAGTTTGGCTTAGGCATTGGGTTGGACCAGGCTATATCTTGACTCCTGCCTTTTGCAGGGAGTTGCACTATGGGTAAACCACCAGAAGGGGGAGCCCTATGACTTACATCAAATAGGGGCACCCCAAGGAGTCCCTGTTGGGGTCATGGCATGGCCTTTGCCAATGCCTGGGACAGGCTCCACACCCCAGATCCCTTTAACAGGATAGCCTTATTGAGGAGGGGCATGCGGAGGCTACAGCCTCCCCTCCCTTAAACAAATGCTTGCCCAATGGCTAGCTGCCACTCAAGTCAAAGAGCTCACAGCCAACACCCTCACACGTGCAACCAACCTCTAATGTCCCCTACGATGCTTTCCAGCCAAATATCGTTTCCCATGTCAGAAAGATGTACACAGTTGTTACGGAACAAGACCTCCTGGTTGAAAATGATGGTGGAATGCTGTATCACACAGCCATTCAATAGTTAGCCTTCTTTCTGGTTCTATTGATGGCCACCGGGTCAGGGCCATCATGACAGCAACGCCTCTCCATTGGCTGAGACCGAATTATGGTTAAATCCAGGTACTGGGCCAAAGGCTATCAAAGTCCTCCTTGATGTTCCAGTTCAGGTCAATGCCCTTCCTTAGAACCAAGTCGTTCTTGCCCAGCTGAATGAACAACACACCAGGGGACCATGTTGCACAGCAGTAGATGTCATAATGGGCATGGACTCATACCACTCCATACAACCAGGAGACTCTGCCATTCAGAGGAAGCCCCAAGCTGCTTCCCATGCCAGTAGCGATGGCGCGCATGCAGGCCTAGTGGGGGATGATGTGCCCAACAATCCAGATGTTAATCCCAGAAGTGCCTGGAAATGAAGGAGTGACACTGTGTTGTTATTGTTGTTATCTTATACCTCCTATATGCGTTATAAGTCCAACGACCCATGGTTTTAATCCTATCCGGAGGCAGACCCCAATCGGCGGCCATCATGGCAGCCCCAGTCCTGAAGGAATGGGCCACAAAATCCATGGCTGGTAGGCTCCAAGCCTGTATGGCCCTGTGCATAATGTGAGTAGATTGATGTCTGGCCAGGCAAGAACGGTCTTGGTGAATAAGGAAGGGGCCCAGGCCAGGAGGCCTGAGGTAAAGATGTCTCCTGGTGTTTCACTGGGCAGGGGCCCTTGTGCTCCAATGACGGGAGCCAGATGAGGGTTCCTTTACTTGACTGATCAGTTTTTGAGGGACAAATACAGACAACCAATTCATCAGGGCAAAGGTTTATGTCCTCAAGTAGAAGCCCTCTGGAGAGGGCACCAGGCTCACCCTCATTGATGAATTAGCCCACCCTAAGGGTCCCAAAAAATGCAATGGAGAATGCAGCAGAGAACAAGTGGCCTTCATATTTTCACCAGCAGGTGGTTCTTAATATTCTGTGGATACCACACAGGAGGTCAAATGTGACTGGCTTCCTATGTTAGGTGTTTGAAGTCTACACCAACCTTCAATCACCCTACACACCATGAATGCTATGCAAAGATCAACAGAATAAATGCATTTGCTAAAAAAAGGCTGTTTGAATGGATAAGGTTTTGGGCATGCGACCCAGCCTCCAGAGGTGTACAAGGTATTGCAACATTTGATCCTCTATGGGAGGGTGGTTAGCCAATGGAAAGAGATTTTGCATGGAAAAACAATTAAATCGGACCATGCCTTTGTGTAAGATTTAAGTGTGGATGGTGCTATCGAGGTTAATACTCTGTGCATCACATCAAGCTTCCAAATTTCCAGAGATGCTCCGGGAATGGCTCCGGTAACTGCTGGGCCTCCAGTGCCAACCATGGAAAATGATCCATCTGGAACTTGGATAATGCATCAGCAATGCTGCTGTTAACCCCAGGGATAAATCTGGCTGAAAAAACAATATTAGATTCTAGACACAAAAGGACAAAGTTGTGGAGCAGACGTAACATCCTATCAGAGTGTGAAGATTGCCTGGTAAGGACGTTGACCACAGCTTGATTGTCAGTCCAGAAGCAAACCTGCTAGTACTTGAAGTCATAAATCTGGAGGTGAACTGCAACCACTATGGGGGGGGGGACTCCAGAAAAGTTAAATTGCGTGTGATTGAAGTTCCACGCTGTCAGGGAACTGCCATCGGAAAGACAGGAGGTGGAGAGGCTCCCGGAGTTTGAGACAGACATAGCAGCTGAAGAGGGAACCAGCAGAGGGAGAGGAGGGGCTCCAGGGGAAAGTGAGTCGGAGGGATGGCTCAGAGACACTTCCAGCGAAAACAGTGGGGAGGTGTCAAGACCTCCTATAGGGACACCCACTCCTCACCGGAAACTGTCACGCCGAGAGTCCAGAAGACGTGTTTCCGTTAAGGAGCTTTTATGCTGGAAGAGATTCCGTAAGAGACCACTTTCGGATTCTGCTAGCGACTGACAGAGCCATGTCTGAGGGGCTCCGTCGCAGGCAGGGGTTTGCGCACTTGGCCAAACTCTGAGGGACTTGCATTTTACGCACAAGCAGCTCATCATCCCATCACAGCAATCCGAAAGTCCTCGAAAGCCAGCTTGTGCAGGGAGAGGCATCATGAGCGACCCAGCCGGAACCGGAGAAGCAGGAGCAGCTGGAGGGGGTCCAAGCCTGGAAGAAAGGTACAGGGCGTTGGAGATCCAGCTTGCGCTGCAAACGGCGAGGCTCGAGGAGAGGAGGGCTCAGGATGCAGAAAAGGGAAAAGAGAAAACCACCCAGCTCGCCAGGAAGGTACCAGGATTGGTGCAGAAGTTTGGGGGAGATCCCAGGAATTATCATGCCTTTAGGACAGAGATGCAATATGCTCTCAATCTGCAGTTTGATGACTTCCCCGACGAGGAGTCGCGGGTGGCTTTTGTGATTGGCCATCTCGAATCGGGGGCGAAAGACTGGGTTAGGCCCCTGATGGCAGTCAATAATGAGATTCTAAAAGATACGAGGAAGTTTTTTTGAGCCATGGACCTGATGTTTTCCAGCGACATTGAGCAGGGAGTGGTGCGCAGGCAGCTAATGGCTTGCAAACAGGGGAGCAGATCTGTCCGTGAGTACTGGACGGAGTTTACCATGTTGATCCATAAATTGGGGTGGGATCTATCGGCGGAACCTATTCAAATGCTTTTCGAAGAAGGACTTTCTTCCGCGGTGAAAGACGAACTTTCCCGGGCGCCCAGGGCGGAGTCTATGGACCAGCTGACCAAATCCGCGCTGGCCATAGGAGCACGCCAGGAGGCGAGAGCGTTGGAGAGGCGGGAAGGAAAAGGGGACCGTTGGAGAGATCTCCACATTCCAGAGATTCCAGAGCCACCTTTCCCGCCGGCAGAGCCAATGGAGATTGGCACGGCGCGCGCGCGCGCAGTTTCAAATCCAAGCGAAGGGCGGAGGAAAGAGGGGAAGAGCGCCAAGAAATGTTATCTCTGCCAACAGCCAGGTCACTTTGCCAGAGTCTGCCCACAAAGAAAGGAATGGCAAGGGATGGCGGGAGCTGTTGGGGAAAAGGGGGAGGAAGGCAAGGAGCAAGTAAAAGCCAACGCCTGGCTGCCACCGTCGGGGCACAGCAGCCAGGCCAAAGAGCAGTGAAAGTGCCCACGCCGGAACCTCCAAGAGCTGCTTTAGTGATAGAGGTGTTACTAGAGCTGCCAAACGGACACCCACTAAAGATCAAGGCGCTTTTGGATTCAGGCAGCTCCTGTAATTTCATGAGTAAGGAGTTTGCAGCTGAGCATCAGATACAGACTATCCCCTTAAGTAACCCTCTGCAGGTGACCACGATCGATGGGAGGGAGCTGTTGGGAGGAGAAGTCAGCCAACAGACTGTCCCGATGATAATGAGGGTGGCAAGGCACACCGAACTGATAGCGTTTAATGTGGCCACCTTGGGAGGAGCTCCCATTATCTTGGGGATAAGCTGGCTGGCGCTACACGATTCGCTTGTGGGCTGGCATCAGAGAGTGGTCTCCTTTGGGTCAGCGCATTGCCTAGAACATTGCAAAGAGGGGAAGGCTGCGGAAGGGGCCAGAGTCACACTAGCAGGGACGGAAGTAACTGACAAAGGGAAGGTGCCCCCACAATACGCCGATCTGAGTAACGTATTCAGCGAAAAGGAAGCAGACAAACTGCCACCGCATAGACCGTTTGACTGTCAAATCAATCTACTCCCGGGGGCCCAACTCCCAGTGGGCAAGCTGTACGCTATGTCGGACAGGGAGATGCAGGAGTTAAGGGAGTTCATTGACAAAAACCTGAAGCGAGGTTTCATCAGAGAGTCCCGAGCGGTGGGGGGTAGCCCAGTGTTTTTTGTGGACAAAAAAAACACGGACAAACCGAGACTTGTAGTGGACTTTAGGGCCCTGAATGCAGTGTCGGAACCTCTGGCTTTCCCTATGCCCCGAATTGATGACATTCTGACTAGGGTGAGGAAGGGAAAGATTTTTACGAAACTGGACCTGCGGGGGGCATACAACCTCATACGAATAAGAAAGGGGGATGAATGGAAAACCACCATGTTCGCCCCTTTGGGGGCATTTGAATACCTCGTTATGCCCTTCGGTCTACAAGCAGGCTCGGCGTGTTTTCAAGCTTTTATGAACCTTTGCTGTACAAGAATTGTGTAGCCTTCTTGGACGACGTGTTGGTATATTCAGAGAATGAGGAGCAGCATGTGAGGGACGTTCGAGAAGTGTTGGGGAAGCTGCAAGCCAACCAGCTGTGGGTGAAACTGGAGAAGTGTCAGTTTCATACCAAGGAGGTGGAATTCCTGGGGTACCGCTTGTCAGACAAGGGATTGGCCATGGACCCAGGCAAGGTCCAAGCGGTACTGGAATGGAAAACACCGAAAACGAAGAAGGATGTGCAAAGATTCCTAGGGTTTGGAAACTTTTATTGGAAGTTCATAAAGAACTTTGCCCACCTGACGGCTCCCATCACTGACTGTCTTAGCAGCAAGAAGAAATTTGTTTGGACGGCGGAGGCGGAGCGAGCATTTGAAGCACTGAAAAGGGCGTTCGCTTCGGAAGAACAACTCCTGCATGTGGATTTACAAAAACCTATGAGAGTGGAAACAGATGCATCAAACCGGGCGATTGGGGCGGTGCTTCTGCAACCAGGGGGGAGTAAGTCAGGATGGAGACCGTGTGCCTTCTTCTCGCGGAAGCTGAATAAGTCCGAGAGGAACTACACGGTGTACGACCGAGAACTACTCGCCATTCACGAAGCGTTCCGGAGATGGAGGCATTTATTGATTGGGGCACAACATAAGGTGCAAGTGTGCACAGACCACAAGAATTTAGAGTATTGGAGAACAGCACGAGTGCTCAACCAACGACAAGTGAGATGGGCCGAGGAGTTCTCCAAATTCCACTTTGAAATTTGTTACGTGCCAGGCCCAGAAAACGTCAGGGCGGACGCTCTCTCACGCAAACCTGAGTATTTGGAGGGGGAGGGGGCAACCGAAGAGAGACATGTCATCCCAGAGGACCGCTGGATGTGTGTGGGGACACTGGTGGGGCAAAGAGAACTGGTAGAGGAAACAGAGAATGATGAATACGCCCAGGATAAGCTCAGAGGTCTCAGGGGGGAGGGAGAGAGCCCCGGAGGCTTTGAGGAAAGAAATGGGGCATTGCATTACAAAGGGGCACTGTATATACCTGAAGGAGAATTGAGGGGGAGAGTACTCAAGCAGCTGCACGACAGCCCCACAGCGGGGCATTTTGGGCAACACAAGACCATGTGGTTGGTTACCAGGGAATTTTGGTGGCCTAAGGTGAGGGAAGATGTAAGGGAGTATGTAAGAGGGTGTGACCAATGCCAGCGAGCTAAAGGGGAAAGGCAGGCGCCGGCAGGGTTATTAGAACCCTTACCCACCCCCGAACGGCCATGGGAGGCGGTATCGATAGATTTTATGACGGATCTGCCGAAGTCCAAGGGGAAAACAGCCATCATGGTAGTAGTAGATCTGTTAACTAAGATGTGCCACTTTGTAGCATGCTCACATGCAGTCACAGCGGAAGAGACAGCGAAATTGTTTGTAGAACACATTTTTCGGTTGCATGGCGCCCCCTTGAGGGTGGTCTCAGACAGAGGCAAACAATTTACGTCCAGGTTCTGGAGGAAGCTCATGAGCTTACTGCACGTGGAGGTCAATTTTTCGACTGCCCGGCACCCGGAAACCAACGGGCAGGCGGAAAGAGCAAACGGTATCCTCCAGCAGTACTTGAGGTGTTATGTCAATGACAGAGAGAACGATTGGGTCGAAAAGTTGGCGCTGGCAGAGTTTGCCTACAATAATGCGGAGAATGTGTCTACGGGGATGAGCCCCTTTTTGGCCAATTATGGGTGTCACCCCAGGGCATTTCCAGGGGGAGGAGGGGAGAGATGGAGCGTCCTGGCGGCCGAACATTTTGTAGAAGAGATGGAAGCGATCCATCATCAGCTCCAGCTTAACTTAGAAAGGGCCAAGGAAGAGTATAAGAGGCAGGCAGACAAGAACAGAAGGGAAGGGGAAGCCGTAAGGGTGGGGGATCAGGTGTGGCTGTCAACCCGAGGCTTGCCGTTCAAAGGGGGTTGCAAGAAGTTGAGACCCAAAAGGTTGGGACCCTTTGAGGTCATTCGGCAGGTCAACCCAGTGGCTTTCAAACTCCGGTTACCCAACCACATGAAATTGCACCCAGTATTCCATAGGTCCTTACTGTCACCGTATAGGGGGGGACGTGAAGGGGAATCCACCAGGGGACCTGCCTTAGAAGAAAGGGAACGCAACAGCCATGTTGCGGAAATCATCGATTCCAGGTGGAAGGGGAATCAGGTGGAGTATTTGGTGGTGTGGGAAGGGGAACCGGAGTCAGAAAACACCTGGGTAACTGCAGAGGATGTCAATGACGAGGTCTTAATAGAAACATTCCACCAAAGGTTCCCGAGGAAACCTCAGCCTGTAGCAAGGTTCAGGAGGGAGTACTTCGGCACCACCGACGAGGAGGAGGAACTGGAAGGATTCACGGAATCGGAGTTGGAAGAAGGAAATGACTCCGATGACGAGGAGTACTTGGGGACCAGGAACAGCAACCGGTGGAGGGAAGTGTTCGAGACTTCGGAAGATGAGGGAGGTTCTTTCAGGGGCTTTGCTTCCTCACTGCCCATAGAGGAGGGGACGGGAGGGGAGGGGGTGAAGGGGGCCCTGGAGGGGAGGTGGATGTCAGGGAACTGCCATCGGAAAGACAGGAGGTGGAGAGGCTCCCGGAGTTTGAGACAGACATAGCAGCTGAAGAGGGAACCAGCAGAGGGAGAGGAGGGGCTCCAGGGGAAAGTGAGTCGGAGGGATGGCTCAGAGACACTTCCAGCGAAAACAGTGGGGAGGTGTAAAGACCTCCTATAGGGACACCCACTCCTCGCCGGAAACTGTCACGCCGAGAGTCCAGAAGACGTGTTTCCGTTAAGGAGCTTTTATGCTGGAAGAGATTCCGTAAGAGACCACTTTCGGATTCTGCTAGTGACTGACAGAGCCATGTCTGAGGGGCTCTGTCGTAGGCAGGGGTTTGCGCACTTGGCCAAACTCTGAGGGACTAGGATTTTACGCACAAGCAGCTCATCATCCCATATCACACGCCAGTTGATTTGCCACCGTTGTGCGCACCAACGACCTTTGAAGTAGACCCTGAAGCCCAGGGATCCTGCTGCGTCAGAATGAACCTGGAAATAATTTAAAACCTTCAGATTATCACGCCAAAGGGAGACCCCATTATAATTGGCTAGGAACCTGAGCCAGACAGCCAGATCCACTCTGACTTATTTGGAAAGGCATACCCAATGATGGGGAGACTGCAATCCTGCTGTGAGTCTGGCTAAACGGGCACAGAGGGCCCGACTGGGGGCAACCACATGGCAAGCAAAGTTCTGATGCCCTAGGAGTGATTGAACCTGCCGAAGAATAACTTTTTTCAGAGGAAGCAGCTGGTTGATGATATCCTTAAGGGAAGCTAAGGAAGGGACGACTGGGCCACCATGTCCAGCTCGATGCCCAGATAAGTGATAGCTGTTAAGGGACCCTCTGTTTCATCCACAGCCAAGGGAACCCCCAGTTCTGCCGACAGAGGAACTAAGCCCTTTAACAGTAATGCAGGAAGGGTCGTTTGCTGGCCCTACCAAAGGAAAATCATCAAGGTAATGTATGACCCATGTTAAACCAGTTCGAAAACGAAGAGCCCAGTCAATGAATGTACTAAAAGATTCAAAGGCTGCACATGCAATGGAGCAACCTATAGGCATGGCCTTTTCCACATACCAACCCCCTTCAAACTTGAATCCCAACCAACAGGAATCATGAACGTGAACCAGAAGTAGCAAAAAGCGGATTTGATGTCACATTTTGCCAGCAAAGCCCCAGGGCCAAAGCTCCTAATGGGTTTAAAGCAGTGATCAAAGGAAGTGTATTTAATGGAGCGCAATTCTGGTGGGATGGCATCATTCACTGAACCTCCTTTGGGGTATGACAAATTGTGTATCAAATGAAATTCCTCTGGAGCTTTTTTGGGAATGATGCCTAGCAGGAAGAGGTGCAAGTTGGGAGTGGGCGGGGAAGAAAATGGTCCCACCACATGTCCTGCCACTATCTCTTTTGCAATTTTCTTCCTAGACACTTGCGGCATTTCCCTAACTGACTTCTGATTGGGGGGATCCTTGGAATTAGAGGAATAGGAGACTGGTATCCTAAACCCCTGGGTGAAGCCCTCCCAAAGGTCCTTAGCTGCCTTCATATTTGGCTATTTATCCAGGAGGAGCTTCAGGGAAGGGAGTATAATGGGGGTAGCCAGGGAGTTACAGCTATTGCTTACGGTTGCCTGCTGCTGCCTGATTGGGGAATAATCTGGGGGTTCCACAAATTATGCTAACTGAACCCCCAGCCCCCCGAAAGCATGATATTCAAGATGTGATCCCAAACACTTCTCACACTCATGTGGGAATTAGCAATTCGACCTCTGGCATTGACCCTGATTAAACTCCCAACATACCTTATGAAGCAGACCCCTTCTGGGTATTAATTAATCTCCCAGAGGGCAAGGCAATGAATTAAATTAAGATGGTAAAAAGGGGGAAGAAAGGAAAATGAGTCGGAAATAAATTGGAAACCACAACCTCTGGGAGAAGCCACGGAGCCGACCAAAAATACACCATGCCAATACCAGGTGAGCATTCTTTCTGGACACTTCAGGAAATCCTTCTTGCATGAACCAACAGCTTAATCTGACTAGTTATATGTAAAGATGTAGAGAAATGCAGATAGAGAAATGTATTCTGTCATCTAAAGTAGAAGAGCAATGTGAGGGACCCAGCATTACCTGTTCATGGGGCAAGGGCTGATAAGTGTGAGGTTCGGGTTCCATATGAGCATTGCTGGAGCAGTTCCATTCTTGCGCCATCAAACATTCTTGGGCTTGCAGACAGTAAGATGTCCCTGGTGATGGAAGCAGCCAAGGGAAAGGCTCTACTGGGGGAAGAAAGGTTGGCAAGGTGTTAGAAGATCTCTTGAGCTCTTCTCAGTGTGGCTCCTAAGCGAGCAACCTGGGTTTTTATGAACCTTCCCAGCTCCATGAAGAACAGAAAGCCGGCTCCCAGAGGAATGGTGGGTTTTGTGTTGTGTTGTGTTGTGTTGTGTTTTGTGTTGTGGTTGCAGGGACAGACCTGATGGATGTGCATGTGGTGATATCTTCAGAGAAGAAAGAAAAACCAAGGAGCCCTGTGAGTTCCTGTAGCTGCGATAATACAGCAGACATATTTATGAATGAACTGCCAATTCTTTATGAATGGCCTGCACTGTTTTCTGAATGAACCATTCAATAAAGCAGTTGAATTTGTGGTTTTTGCTGTAGACCCAGTAGGTGGCACTGCGCATCTGTCAAATTTGTCAAAGCTGACAGATTACAATCCTATCGCAGAAAGGATACATTCTGGTTATTACTGTTTTTACATTTCCCAGTTTAGTTATTGCAGTTGCCGTTTCAGTAGTTTCATGCTTTATCCAGTTACACTTTACACAGTTGTGTTTTCCAATAACAGTTACATTTACCTCTAACAGTGAGTTTTGAGTTCCATTTGTATTTGCCCCTTGCCCCTGCTGGCTTTTAAAACTGACCAAGGAGAAAACAGCGAGCTGGGATGGGAGAGGGGGAAAATGTTCGGCATAGGGGTTTCATATGCTAAGATAGGAATTTTCAAATATCTATTGCTGTGTGGTTACAAAAAGCACTTTGAGTTGTGATTGGTTAAACAGCCAATTCTAGTAGGTTCTCAAGTGGCTCTCGTGTGATTAGTTAAGGCGTCACATGAGAAGCACCAAGTCACGGACTCCCTTTGGTGTGAGTGACTTCCCTGTGATGACACAGCGCAGGAAGATGGCTGTGCAATGAACACAGCTGGGAGAGAAGTCTTGGGATCTTCTCTGGACACCATTGAGAAAAAACACTCTTGATGCTCCTTCTCCCAATGAATAGAGAGAGAGCAGAGGAGCGGTGAGTGAAGTCTCTGAAGTGAAACAGAGAGAAGAATGGAAATTGAAAGCGGATTTCTTCAACTACCTGCATAGCCTTTATCCTAAAGTACAGGCCAAGAGCATACCTGGAAGAGGGAGCCTACATTGTTCTAACATGCCAGAGGCTGTTCACCTTGGAGACCTGCTGTATGGGTACACACGGTTGGGTTTAGAAAAAGAAGTTGTGTTTTTCTAAGCGAAGCTTAGCCTATGCTTGGATAAGCTTACATTTTAGGAATGTGTTTCAATATTGTAATGGAATTGGGGTTGCTCGTGCGTAAGTTGGCACCACTCTTGGCAAGGTTGCCTTGATAAACCTTTCCCTGGCTGGACAGCCCTGACTTCGCGGCTGTCTCAGTCACTGGCAGAATCCGTCAGTGGGCGTTTCCTGAACTTCTTCCAACATAAAAGTTCCTTGACGGATAGTCTCCGCCTAGCTTCCCTGCGCGGAAGTCTTCTGTGCAGGGTGGGTGTGGGCAGCGGAGGACCCGTGCTCTCCCTGCTGGTCTCTGGCGCCATCCTGGAGTCCTGGAGCCATCTCTCCGAAGCCCGCCTCTCCCCGCCTTTCTCCCTGGTGTAACGCTGATTTCCTTCCCCGGCCGATGAGTCACCTCTCTCCCTGCTGGGCCCTTCTCCGGCATCGCTTGAGAGCCCTTCCTCCACTCCTGGCTGCGATGGCAGTTCCCTGACAAATATTCCTTTATCATCACTTCTGCAAGTAAAGCTTCTGAACATTAAATGAACAAATGAATAATTCCTAAAAGGTGTCAGTCTTACATGAGATTTAACTTCCAATCTGCTCAATATCACTTCTCTGCAACAATTAAGGCATCCTTGTGCAAGAGTACGGCTCCTGCCTGCTTAGATGAGGCTGTGATAAGACCACTTCCTAAAAAACACTCCCTTGAAAGCCTTAAGGAATGACTGGCCAGTCACTAATCTCCCCTTCTTGGGCAAGGTTCCTGAGCGAGTGATGATAGGCAGAGCCATGAAAACAATTTTCTAGAGCCCTTTAAGTCTGGGTTTAGGCCCAGTTTGGGCTTTTGTGGCCTTCTATGATAACCTATGGGATGTGGGTGGCACTGTGGGTTAAACCACAGAGCCCAGGGCTTGCTGATCAGAAGGTCGGTGGTTTAAATCCCTGTGACGGGGTGAGCTCCAGTTGTTCGGTCCCTGCTCCTGCCAACCTAGCAGTTCGAAAGCACATCAAAGTGCAAGTAGATAAATAGATACCGCTCCAGGGGGAAAGTAAATGGCCTTTCCGTGTGCTGCTCTGGTTCGCCAGAAGTGGCTTAGTCATGCTGGCCACGTGAACTGGAAGCTGTCTCCCAAACACTGGCTTCCTGGGCCAGTAAAGCGAGATGAGCACCGCAACCCCAGAGTTGTTTGCGACTGGACCTAATTGTCAGGGGTCCCTTTACCCTTTACCTTTATGATAACCTATGTTAGGAGAGAAATGAGGTTAATGTGTCCCTGTTAATTCTCTTTGATCTTTGCAATACTATCAACTATGGGGTCCTTGTGCAGCAGTCTGAGTTGGGGGTAAGCAGCACTTCTTCCTAGCAGTTCCAAGTCCTCCTTGGATGGTTGTTTTCAGAGGGTGATGCTTGGGGAATGTCACTTGGCCCTGGGAGCCTTCCATGTGGGGCTCTGCAGAGTTCACATCTATCTCCAATGTTGTTTAACATCTACATGCGACTTCTGAGGAGGGTTATCTAGAGTTTTGGAACATGTTGTCAGCAATATGCTGATCACACACAGCTCTACTACTCCTTTTCACCTGAAAGAGTGGCAGTTTGTGTGCTGGATTGTTGTCTTGGTAATGGACAGGATGAGAGTCAATAAATCCGAAGCTCAAACCAGACAAGAGTGAGGCACAGTTTGTGGGTGGTTCCTTAGACCTGATGGATGGGAGATTGTCTGCTCTTGAGGGGGCTGAATCCCCTCTGAAGGAGCAGGTTCACAGCTTTGGGGTACTTCAAGATCAACGGCTGGTGCTTGAGGCTCCGATGGCCTCCATGGTCTTCCATCAGCTTTGGCTCATGGCCAGGTAAAGCCTCACTAATGTTGTCTTTGCTCTGGTAACCTCTAGGTTAGACTAGAAGGCAAAAACCTTCCTCTTCAAGCAGGCCTTAGGCTGGTTGACCTCCAGCGCCCTTTAAAATGTGTTGTGGAAGGGGAGATAATTGGATTGTTGTTGTTCTTAACGTTATTATATAGTTTGTGGTTTTAATATTGCAACTCCATGTTGTGAACAACCCTGAGATCTATGGGTGTATATCTGAAGGAGCCTCCACTGTTCAGCCTGGACACTGAGCTCCAGCTCTGACGGCCTTCTGGCAGTTCCCTCATTGCATGTCCATCTGCTGTCAGCAACTCTCAGCTGGTTGCCAGGAACGTACAAAGACAAGGGAATGTTTCTTACCATTTTCAGTATTTACAGAGAGAGGCTATAGAACCCAGCCTCTTGGATAATGGTGTTGTCCAGAGTGAATCTCCACCCCTGTTTCTCCCACGTTCTCATTTTTCACTCCTACGGGTGCTACCACGTGCCCCCTGTCTTTTAAAGCTCTTTGCTCTCCTACTTTCAAGACTCGCCAGGTTCTGGGAGAGAAGTGGGTCTGGAATACTTTCTAAAGACACTGTATCTGTCAGCTGTTGCCCCCTGCTGCTTCCTCCTCATCTGCTCCCATTATTTCCCAGCTTTCTCCCTCATCTGCCTCTGAGCTGTGACTTCCCTCAAACCCCTGTTGTAAATCTACACTGTCTTCCTCTCCCCCCTCCCTGGAGGGGTCAGGCTGGGGAGGCAGGCTCCACCATTCCTCCTCTGGTGAGTCCCTGATGCTATGAGAAGTGAAATTACAGGGAACCAGGCAGAGGGCCTTCTCAGTAGTGGCACTTCCCTGTGAAATGCCCCCCTGAAAGATGTCAAGGAGAAGAATATCTATATATCCTTAGAAGACATCTGAAGGTAGCTCAGTATCGAGAAGCCTTCTAATGTGTAATGCTTTATTATATTTTTATATATGTTGGAAGCCACCAAGAGTGCCTGGGACAACCCAATCAAAGGGACGGGGAACAGTAACTATAACCATAACCATAACCATAACCATAACCATAAACGATGGATGGTATACAAATTGAAAAAATAATATTAATGATAATCTGGTTGGCACCTGTGAGAACAGGATGCTGGACTAAATGCATCATGGGCCAGATCCAGCAAATTATATTTTTGTTCTTATGTATCACTGTGTTTAGACTTAGATTTCTATGTGAACCACTTTGAGCACAGATTGTGAAAAATGCTGTATATAAATAGACAATGACGAGAGGGGGCGAAAAAATGGAGTATGAAAAAAGGAATAATAGAGACACGCAAGGGATTTCCTTGGCCGTTTTCTTCCAACAAATGTCTGTATTTTCTCATAATGCAAGAATTAAAGGCATCAATGCAAGTTTACTGTTATTTGCTCCTCAGAATCAAGTGGTCTTTGCTGTTCAAGTCGGACCTCAGAATGATTATGTACAATTTGGGGAAGAAGATGCAAGCGAGCAACCCTGCACTGGAGGCCAAGATGCAGAAGATCTCCACAGCCACCATCTGCTTTCCTTTGGTGCTCAGATAAGAGGGAACAAAGGACAGCCAAACGCTGCAGAACACCAACATGCTGAAAGTGATGAACTTGGCTTCGTTGAAACTGTCTGGCAACTTCCTGGCCAGGAAAGCCACCGTGAAGCTGACCATGGCCAGGAATCCCAGGTACCCCAGGACACAATAAAACATGGGGGCAGAGCCTTCGTTGCATTCCAGGATGATTTCCTCTGCCAGAGAGTTCATGTCCACATCTGGGAAGGGAGGAGCCGTACAGAGCCAAACAGCACAAATACTGGCTTGAAGTGAGCAGCAACCCAGAAGAACAGAGTTGGCCAGAGATTTCCCCACCCATTTCCTCACCCTGGATCCTGGTCTGGTGGCCATGAAGGCCAGAACCACCGTGATGGTTTTGGCCAAGACACAAGACACCGCAATGGAGAAGATGATGCCAAAGGCCGTTTGTCGTAAAGAGCAGCTGACTGGGTGAGGCTGGCCAATGAAGAGCAAGGAGCAGAGGAAGCAGAGCAAGAGGGCAAGGAGCAGAGTGTAGGTGAGGTCCCGGTTGTTGGCTTTGACAATGGGAGTGTCCCCGTTCTTAGAGAAGACGCCAAGGACCAAGGCTGTGACAAGAGTGAAGAGCAGAGCTAAGGCAGCTAATGTGAATCCCAAAGGTTCTGTGTAGGAAAGAAAATGTTGGCTCTTGGGAATGCATTGATCTCTGTTGTGGTTTGGAAATTGTCCTTCTTGGCATTTGAAACAATAATCCGAATCTAAAAAAGTCAAATAAATGATATATGAGTTTGAGTAAACAAGTCAACCTTTTTTTTGTTGTAATGAAATAGATTCCTCCATCTCCAATGACATTTCAACTTTCATTTGAAAGAAATATTGCTTCTGCTCCTAACACACAATTCTGAGCCACTAATTAGTTGGAAACAAGTATCAGAGATAAGTGGAAACCAGTAAAATGCAACGGGTATTTTTTCTTTATAAACCATATGTTGTTGTTTAGTCGTTTAGTCGTGTCCGACTCTTTGTGACCCCATGGACCAGAGCACGCCAGGCACTCCTGTCTTCCACTGCCTCCCGCAGTTTGGTCAGACTCATGTTTGTGGCTTTGAGAACACTGTCCAACCAATAAACCATATAGGTGGTATCAATCACATCACCAGGAATTTTGGAAGCAAAGTATTGACGACTGTTAATATGGTGCCATTAAAAAAAGCAAACGGTCATCTCTGCTGAAAAGTGAGAAGTCCACCATGATATCTTGCAGGAGCAACATTTGATTTTGTGTTTCTGGCTCTCGCCCCAAAAATTTTGGGGATGGAGTGTTAGGGAAGTCTTCCCTGACTTCGCAAGCTGTGGCTAGTGGAGAGCAGGCAGAGAGCATGCCAATTTCAACAGGTCTACTTTGGAAAGGTTAAAGTTGTGGCTCTCGTTTGCCCAACTCTCTGTGTCTGTCTTCTTTGTTCCAGATCTGAGTGCAACTGCTGTCCTGTTTGGGAGTACTGAATTGTTTTTAAGGGGCATCTGTTGAAATAGATTAGAAAGCATTTTATAAAAGAGCAGATGATGTCTCCTACCCATTTGGTTTGAAATCATCCCATCTGGACATGAAGCACAGTCATAGCAACAAAATGGCGACCCCTCCTTCTTTTTCCGGCTGTAGCCTGGCTGGCACCGATCATTGCACAAACCAAGGGGCAGCACCTAGCCAGAAAGAGAGGAGAAGAGGAAGCTCCCTTTGCATGGTAAAGAGCACAGTTTGAACCAAAGAGATGAGATCATTGGGCAGATTACCTTATTCCAGAATGGTGGTGTATGCGTGAATAAATTATAATATACCATATTTTTCGCTGTACAGGATGCACCCGACCATAGGATGCACCTTGTTTTAGAGGGGGAGAACAAGGAAAAAAAAATCTCCCCCTCTCTGCCCAGCGCCCCTTCAGCAAAGCGGCAGGAGGTGCTGCGCAGAGAGGGGGAGAATTTTTCTTTTCTTGTTCTCTCCCTCTAAAACAAGGTGCTGTTCGAAGTAAGTTCAGTTGCCTTCAGGCGGCTACCTTGGAAGCCTGGAGAGTGAGAGGGGTCAGCGCGCACCCCATTAGCTAAAGTGGTGTTTCAGGTTAAAAACAGTTTCAGGTTAAGAATGGACCTCCGGAACGAATTAAGTTCTTAACCCAAGGTACCACTGTAAAGGGAAAGGGAAGGTCAAGGACCCCTGGATGGTCCAGCCAAAGTCCAGCCAAAGGCAACTCTGGGGTGCAGCGCTCATCTCCCTTTTCAGGCCCAGGGAGCCAGCATTTGTCCACAGATAGTTTCCGGGTCATGTGGCCAGCAGAACTAAACCGCTACTGGTGCAACAGAACACCGTGACAGAAACCAGAGTGCACAGAAATGCTGTTTACCTTCCCACCACAGCGGTACATATTTATCTGCTTGCACTGGTATGCTTTCAAACTGCTAGGTTGGCAGGAGCTGGAACAGAGCAACGGGAGCTCACCCTGTTGTGTAGATTTGAATTGCTGACCTTCTGATGAACAAGGGGCTCAGTGGTGTAGACCACAGCACCACCTGAGTCCCTGTGTAAGAGTAAATCCTATGAAACCAAGCAAGACTGATTTCTCAGAAGACACGGGGATGGCAATTTTCCCATTTGTGAAAGAACAGTTTTGGTCTTGTTGTGTTCCTCTTAGCCTAATGTCAAATGTATATGTTTCCTATTCTGCCCGCTCAGCCAACTCCCTTTATTTCAGAATTGGTGGTTTTTCACTGTTCTATTTCCATTCAGTTTCCCTTCTGCTTCACTCCCAATATTTACTGTATTTTTTGCTCCATAAGGTGCACTTTCCCCCTCCTAAAAAGTAAGGGGAAATGTGTGTGCGTCTTATGGAGCAAATGCAGGGGGGAGGCAGGCAGGAAAAGCCCCCAAAAGCTGCACACAAGCTCCGCACGGCTCTTGCGGGCTTTTCCTCAGGAGAGGAAAATCGCTGCTGCACGATTTCTGTTCTTATCCTGAAGCAAAGTTCTTAACCTGAGGTACTATTTCTGAGTTAGTGCAGTCTGTAACCTGAGGTACCACTGTACTCTGACATTAATGTGACCTAGTTAAGCCTGGCAGGAGACCTTACTCTCCTTACTTATTCTTGTATTTGTATTCATAATATTAAGAAAAATGCTCTCTTTTTACAAAACCAAGAGTCAACTCCCACCTGATTGAATGCTTTGTGCCATGTGATGGCTTCTTCATCCATGCTGAAGTCCACATAGTGCAATTCCTGTGGTTCTACCTTTCCTACTTTCACTCGCGAGAAGGTTTGGTTGGGGAAAGTAACCCAGTTAATAACGTCAAATCCAGCTGCCAATTCCCCATTCTCATCAAAAGACACAAAGTCCCCAGCACTGTTGTTGAAGGAGATGCTCCTCAGGAAAGAGGGAAGCTAAACAGAAGAAAACAAAGCAAAGGAAAAGTATCAATCAAGGCAAAGTTCAAAAAGTAAAGAAGGGAAAAGCTTTATTGGTTTTAGAAAGGAAAAAGTATCAATCCATATATGTCACATATTGGAAAGGACTGAAAAAATGGTGTGGTCCAACATTGGAGCACATATGGATTTCTTGGAAGTACAGTTGGTCTTATGGGGTTTGGAACTTAACAGGTTAAGTTATTCCCATGATGCCTCAACATTCTGATGTCAGTTTTCGAAGCTGGGAGGAGTTTGGGAGGAGTTTGCTGTTCCTCTCGGTCTTTTGAGAGGGAAGGTCATGGCTGCGAGTAGCTCAGGAGTTTTCTGGGGAATGTCGGAATAAAGGACTGAAAGAGACAAACCTGGACTCTTTGTGTGTTTGTCGGAAGCTAAGCCAAGCTACGTGACAGTTTTTCACCACTGTGTTCAACTCTGCTGAGGCGTGACTGAGAGCTCGGAGCGGAGGCGTGCCAGGCGGCCATAAATAGCTAATTGGGGATCGCAAATCAATTAGCGGGGGTCACGTCAAACCAATCAATCAATTTCAGAGGTTATGGAGCTTAATCACCGATCGTAAAGCTATCACTGGAGCTTTGAAGTTGCGGTTTAGAGCAACGGAGCTACGGCAGAAGGTGGTGAGATATTTGCCTGTTGCTAAGAGGCAAAAGAGAGCTGCGGAGCTGAGAGCTGAGAGCAGCAAGGAATCGTTTCTCCACGGAATCGTTTCTCCACGGATGGGTGCCGGAGGAGCTTGTAATTTGTGAGTACAGCTTGGGGCCCCTTGGGAGAACGGAAGAAGATGGCGGACGGCCATGATTCATTCTCCGTGCCTTTTGAAAAATTAAACGGCCAGAATTGGGCGGAATGGAGTCGAAAGCTGAAGGCCTGGCTGGTAGCCAAGGGTCTGTGGGAGGCGGTCTTAGGGCCTCCACTGCCTCCACCAGCCGCCGGAGCTTCGGCTGCAGACATTGCAAATGCGCATGCTTCGCAGAGAAAAAATCAGAAAGCCCTGGGAGCCATAGTGCTCAGTTTGGAGGGCTCACAGTTGCCCCATGTGGAGGGTTTGGACACTGCGCATGAAGCTTATACTGCTTTGGAAAGAGTGCACCACAGGACCACGGCTGGTGCAAAAATCCACACCACCAGGCGTTTGTTTGAGATGAAGCTGCGTCCAGGTGGGGACATAAGACAGCATGTTACAGAGATGCTCTCTGTGTTTAATGAGCTGCGGCTGTTGCAGGTTAACTTTACAGATGAGCTGAAGGTTTATATTTTGCTCAGCTCTCTGGACAAAAGTTATGACAATTTATGTCTAACTTTGGAGTCTATGAGTCCGCAGGATTTGACTCTGTCACAGGACGCTTGACTGACGAACAGGAGAGACGCGTAAGGGAGAGCAAGTCTGGCGCAAGGAGCTCCACCGGAAGCAAGGGGGGGCCAGGCCAGATGAGAGCTCTGTTCGGGCTTTTTCCACTCGTCGATGCTACGTGTGTGGATCTCACAATCATTTCAAAAGAGACTGTCCACAAAGAGCTAGGGCAGCTGCACAGGAATGTTTCAAGGACACTTCACATGGGAATCAGTCGGGTTTCCATGGCAACCAGTCTGGAAGAGGAGGCCAGCGTGGGAACGCAAGAGAAGGACGTGGAAAACAACATGAGGAGGCTTATCAACTAACAGCTAGTCTGGCTTTGTCTGAGGACAGCTGTGGGACAGGCTCAGAGCTTTGTTTTGTAATAGACTCTGCAGCGAACTGCAATTTGATTCCAGAGACCCCTGCTGTCGAGATGTGGAATTGCACGGCAATTCCGGCTGGGAAAACTGTACTGTTTGCAAATGGACAGAAAAAGAATGTAACTAAGTCTGTGAATGTGCATGTGTTTGCTTTACAGGAGTCGTTGGAGTGTTGTACCGTTCCTGGGATGCACCACTGTCTTTTATCTGTACCTTATTTGTTGAAAAAGGGGTTTAAGGTTTGTTTCGAAGATGCTGTCTGCACAATCTCCAAAGGAGGGAGGATATTTGCCAAGGTTAAAAAGGGGCAGAATGACCTCTTTGTTCTTAAATCACCTCTGGAGGGTGAGGGGAAGGTTGGGAAAGCACAGGCTCTACGTGCTGAAATCAACAATCATGTGACATGTGCACATGCGAGGCATGCAAGAACAGCTCATGGTTCTCTAGAAGAACTAGAGGTGCTGCCTGAGGTTTCCAAAGGTTGTGAAATTACAGAATGTGGATGTGCTGTAAAATGTGAAACTTGCAAACTTGCAAAGGTAAGAGGATGCAGTTATCCAAAAGTGGAGAGGGTAACCACAGAACCTTTTGAACTGGTCCACATAGATTTGTGGGGTCCTGTAAAGGAAGCGAGTCTGGGAGGTGCAAGGTTTCTTCTGACGGTGCAGGATAATTTTACGCAGAACTCCTGGACCCATGGTCTCAAATCCAAGGATGATGCAGCACAGCTGATCAAAGGATGGATTGAGGAGGTGGAACAAAGGTTTTCCACCAGAGTGCAAGCAGTCACCAGTGATAGAGGAGCTCAATTTACAGGGTCTGCTTTGCAGAAATTCTTTCACAAGAAAGGGATACGTCACACAGTGACTTCACCCAATCAGAGGGGGGTGGCAGAGCTGAGAAGTGAGGCTCTCGTTAAGGCTGCCCAGGTGATGCTGGCAGATTCTGGGTTACCTCCAAGGTTTTGGCTGGAGGCAATCAAGTATGTGGGCTTCACCTGGAATCGTACCTACAATTCACTGGTAGGTGACACACCCTTTGGGTTGCTGCATGGCAGGAAACCCCAGATTCATTTTCTGCGTATGTTTGGTGCAAGTGCATCTGTGCCGGTACCTACTGCTTTGCAGGGGCCAGATGGATCCAAGTTCCGGAAAACGATCTTCTGCGGGTATGAGCCAGAAGCACGTGCATGGAGGTTTGCATATCCATCAGGTGATCAGAGTAAGGTGCTGATCAGTAAACACGCTGAGTTCTATGAGCAGGATAAAAGGTCAAAAACTGCTGTCATGCGTGATGTGCTCTCAGAATGTCTGTCTGATTCTGAGGAGGAAAGGGAGGTAGAGGCTGATCCCGGTGATGAGGACCAGGTCCACGGTCAGGGTTCAGAATCCGATGATGACGATCAGGTCACTGACCAAAGTCAGGAACAGGAGGAGGTATCTGTAGCTTCTCCACAAGATGTTAAGGGAACACCCAAAAGCGAGCCCAGTTCTCCTGTGAGTGTAATGGAGAGGATTCGAAAACGCTTTAAGTCAGAGGGGGAATCCCGTGATGCTGAAGACACACCTTCTGGTGGCGGTGAGTCAGAGGTAACATCTGAGTTTGTGCCTAGAAGGTCCAGTCGCACAACAAAGGGTATTCCACCTGAAATGTATCAAGCCACAAGTGCGTGGGTATATTTCGCACAGTGTGATTCTGGGAGTGTTGAAGGGGTTCAACAGGTGCCGGGGAAAGATGCTGGAAAGAGGCACAAGGCAAAGGGAAAGGTGTTGAACTCAAAAAGGTCTTGTCAGAATGTTCGGCAAGGGGGGGTATGGGGTTTGGAACTTAACAGGTTAAGTTATTCCCATGATGCCTCAACATTCTGATGTCAGTTTTCGAAGCTGGGAGGAGTTTGGGAGGAGTTTGCTGTTCCTCTCGGTCTTTTGAGAGGGAAGGTCATGGCTGCGAGAAGCCCAGGAGTTTTCTGGGGAATGTCGGAATAAAGGACTGAAAGAGACAAACCTGGACTCTTTGTGTGTTTGTCGGAAGCTAAGCCAAGCTACGTGACAGTTTTTCACCGCTGTGTTCAACTCTGCTGAGGCGTGACTGAGAGCTCGGAGCGGAGGCGTGCCGGGCGGCCATAAATAGCTAATTGGGGATCGCAAATCAATTAGCGGGGGTCACGTCAAACCAATCAATCAATTTCAGAGGTCTGACACTTTAGTATTTGAGGGTTCAGCTCTGGGGGTCCATGAGCAAAGGTAGAATCGTGCAAAGTCAGGAGCCCCTGGAACTGCCCTCCACAAGGCAGAAAGATGCTTCCTATGCTCTGGGAAGCTTGCAGGAGGACCCAGGGATGCTCCCAGAGCCCTTCAGGACCTCTCAACAGCCTAGGAAGCAAGGGGGCACCTTCTTTCCTGGGCTCTGGGGCACACCGAGTGGCCTTGTGTCTCCTTCCCTGAGGCTGGTATGGAGTGCACTGCCCTGCTCCCCTGGCTTTGGGAGGGAAGCGCCCTCATGCCTCCTTCCCAGAGCCCAGTAACAAGGGGGAGGGCTGCACACCCAGAGCCCTTCCTGGACCTTCTGAGAGCCTGGTAAGAAAGGAAGACCTTCTGGGAGGGCAGGAGGAAGGGGGGAAAGAAATAGAGAGCAGGTAATGGTGAGTTTTCCCTGCTGTCCATTGTTTATTTACTTTTCCCCACCAACATGAGGTTGCAATCCCATATGTAAAGTGAGCGTAAATTGTGGGCCTCCTGTAAAAAAGGAACATTCCAGGAGCATGTTAAGAAATTGACCAGACATTTGAAAATAGCATATAAGTTCTTCTTTGGTGCAGAAACAACTGCTGGCTCTAGAAGATTGTTGTTGTTGGACTTAATAGTGTTGCAGTCATGGGTAGAAACAAACCTAAATGCTGCCCAAGGGAAGTACTGGAGAGATTCTTCCAGGATAAAGACAAACCATCTTTCTGATATTAACACACCATGTAGCCCACTTTAACATGCCTCCTTCTTCACCACTCCTGACATATCAGCATCACAAACATATAGGACAGCAGAACATGCAGCTCCTTCCACAACATTGTTGAGTTCTACAAAGAGGGGGCATTTCTGTTTGAGGAAGTGCAGGAGGAGATACTTCCACTTCTGCAACTTGAAGGGGAAGTACATTGAATATATTGATACTGACTCCAACTTGAAGGCAAGAGAAAACTGGGAAGCACCGAAAAGAACATTTGTTTTGTGGGGGAGAGGTAAATGCTGTGAGAGGTGTTTTTCTTCCATGTGTATTCAGTCTATGGACTGTGTGCCATCATCCATCAGATTAGCCCCAAGGAAAGATTTATTCTGAATATGAAATCTTACCTGCGAAGGTTGCAGTTTGGAAGGATGGAGTCCACCTCTGCCTGACGTCATTCTGTGTTTTGGTCTGGATGAGAGAATCTTGTGCAAAGTATATGCAATGGCATAAACCGCATTATAGGTACTGTAACTTTGACCAGTCATGGTCATTTCAAAAATATGCCCAGGAAGGCTCTCCAGACTCTCTTTGCCAGTGCATGTGTCTCTGCTGTCATTGGGGTCATTGGAATCAGAAAATAAGCAGTCGAATGTCTTTTCCCAAAAAGCCTGGAGGAACCCATCTCCATTTGGAGAATTGGGGTTTAGGGTCTGAAGGAATTCTTTAAATCCCTGGACTTTTTCTGTGTGAATTGCAAAAGACAGGGCACCATCAAAGACTTGAATATCACTATACCTTTGCATTGTATCTGCTGAGAAGGCCCATTGGGCCGTCAAAATCCACACTCTGCCTTTATAATTCTCTGCAATATCTTCAGCTAATGAAGAAAAATAAATCATCCATTTCACACCTCCAGTGGTCTGAGGTTCTGCATATATAACTAATATATTGACTTTTGAGAGCATCAGGAAAAAGCGTTTGGGTTCCAATGGATTAATATGTGGTATCCCTTGAGACAAGCCTTGTAGTTTTTCCTTGAAGGCTGTGCAGACTCCATGCTGGGAAAGCATTGGCTCCAAGATTTGCATAAACTTCTCTCCATTCTCATCATCTGAAGCAAGAAGTCCGACCCACGTCCATTGGAAATGAAGAAGCAGCTTGACAATCCCTGCATATTGATATTTCTCATTGGGCACCGTCCGGAAGAAGGTTTGGAGCTGCAACTCAGTCCTCCTCACTGGAGCTAATGCACAATAAGCAATCTAAGGAAGAAATCAATCTCACAAAAATGGGAGAGTTATAGCAAAGGATTAGGATTCATCCCACATAACTGCCTGAAGTGGAAGCCATGAGAATTTATTGAAGGTAAAATATATATTCTTTAGTTTTTTATATCGAGGAATTTAAATGAATGTAATAATAATACCAATGCTAGTAATAATTTTATTTATTTATTTATTTATTTATTTATTTATTTATTTATACATACCCTGCCCACTCTGGGTGTCTCCGAAAAGAACATTAATAACACAATAAAACATCAAACATTAAAATCTTTCTCAGATGTCTTCTAAGCAAGTGTTAGGACATAAAACCCTGAATCCATTACTCATCAGTCACAACATCTTGGTCAGGTTTATCGTTTATAATGAAGTATGTAGAAAGTGAAATATTTCTTAAGTGATATTAGATCTATGAGGATGAAATGCTCAATTCTTCTGTTCCCTAATTCCAACAATACTGTAATTTCTTCCCAGAATTGCCCTTTTGATTAACTACTCTTTTGAGGTAAGGTACTAGATAAGGTCAACTAATTTTATGGAAAGCATCAGACATTTGAGGAAAATTCATTTTCTTATTTTTCCTCTACATTGGTTGATTATTTTGCATCCCCCTCCCCACAGAGTATTTAGTTTAGTTTGATTGCAACTACTTGGGAAGGGAACAAAATAAAGACTTCACGTTTTCCTTTAGTTTGTGGTGAAATACACCACTAAACTAGTGGAAGCTCTGGACATTTTCCTACAAGTTCTGCTTCTTTGGAAGGAAAAAAGTAAAGCTCAACAAAAGTGTGGATGGCTTGTTTGCCCAGAAACTCCTTTATACCTGGACATCATGGTTCATTTCCAGAGTGAGGAAGCTATGGCCCTCCTGAACTTCCTGGACTCCAAGTGGTCATCCTTGACCGTTGACTTATAGAGGCTGGGGCTAGTGGGCAACACATGGACAAGGGACATCCCTGGTGTGCAGCTTCCTGGAAGGAGGATTCCTACTGGTGCATTTGCATTGCACCAACCTCCCTCTCTCTCCCTTTCCCTCCCTCCTTCCAGACGAGCTGCAGTGACACTTGTGACAGGAAGTCAGGTGAGCACCAAAGCCCTTCCAACCACGACTGCAGAGCTCCCTGCACCAAATGGAGACCATCAATATCAGTGAGAGACCTTTTTATTTTTATTTTCCAAGTACGATCTTTTTACCAAAAAATGTGCAAAGTAATACATTTGTGTATCAGTTATGTATTTTTCTTGCACACTTCCTTTTTCAGAAAAATGAACCAACATCAAAGGAGGTATGGAGAACCAGAAGATAATTATTGTACCAGAGGCAGGAAAGCTTCACAGCTCACATACTATCTCCTGCTTGGACTACTGCAATACACACTACATGGGGCTGCCTTGGAAGGTGACCTGGAAACTGCGATTAATCCAGAATGCAGCAGCCAGACTGGTGACTGGGAGTGGTTGCTGAGACCATATAAAACCAGTCCTAAAGTATTGACGTTGGCTCCCAGTATGTCTCTGAGCACAATTCCAAGTGTTGGTGCTGACCTTTAAAGCCCTAAACAGCCTCGGCCCACTATACCTGAAGGAGCGTCTCCATCCCCACTGAGGTCCAGCTCAGAGGGCCTTCCGGCAGTTCCCTCACTGTGAGATGCAAAGTTACAGGGAACAAGGCAGAGGGGATTCTTGGTAGTGGCACCCGCCCTGTGGAACACCCTCCCAACAGATGTCAAGGAAATAAACAACAGCCCTGTATCAGGAAGTCTGATGCTTTACTGTGGTTTTATAACTTGGTTGAAGCTACCCAGAATGGCTGGATCAACCCAGTAAGATGGGTGGCATATTATTATTATTATTATTATTATTATTATTATTATTATTATTATACCTGTGCTATCTTGTAGATGCCTAAGATTGTAGTCATGTGAAGGGAGATGTCAGAGTCAAGTGCTCCAATAACAGCAATCATATTTTTTTTCTTGTCACATTTGAAGTTGGGGACAATCCTTTCTGTGGTGGACAGAAGTTTCAGGGTGTTCTGATAAGTCATCCTTGTATTCACGAAGCTATCATAGAGGTGGAACCCAAAGCTCATATTCGGTACGATGTTAGGATTCTCATTGACTTCTTTCACAGCAAACGCCAGGGAGAGGCTATTCTGGTAGTCTTTGAGTGTTGAGCTAATAAGAGTTGTACAATTTGTCAGAGGTATTGAGATTTTCTACCTTTGAAGCACAAAGGTGATTTTTCTGCCTTTTTCCAGTGGATTCCCAAAAATAATAATAACACAAATAAGCAAAAAAAAAACTCATCTGCGTTGTGCTTCCTAACACTTGATAATGGAAATCCATGGTCAGTATTCAGTCAGCTTTAGGAATATAGCATCTAAAAAGCATTCAGGTTTTTTTTGAAAATGATGTATAGATGGTATTGAACAAGAACTAATGAATGCTGGAAATGTAAATAGAAGGAAGGTACTTTTCACCACGATGTAGGCTTGCTGATCAGAAGGTCAGCAGTTCGAATCCCCATGATGGGGTGAGCTCCCGTTGTCCAGTCCCTGCTCCTGCCAACCTAGCAGTTCGAAAGCACATCAAAGTGCAAGTAGATCAATAGGTACCGCTCCGGCGGGAAGGTAAACAGTGTTTCCGTGCGCTGCTCTGGTTTGCCAGAAGTGGCTTAGTCATGCTGGCCACATGACCGGGAAGCTGTACGTTGGCTCCCTCGGCCAATAAAGCGAGATGAGCGCCTCAACCCCAGAGTCGTCCATGACTGGACTTAACATTTACCTTTACTTTTCACCACATGTAAAGTGGTAAAGGCTTTCTGGGAAATGATATATAATGAATTAAAGAAAATGTTTAAAAGTACTTTTGTTAAAAAACCAGAAGCCTTTTTATTAGGTATAGTAGGAGAAGGAGAGATACCAAGGAAAGATAGGAGATTTTTGATGTATGCAACAACTGCAGCAAGAATTCTTTTTGATGTGTGTGGATGCAGAAAAAGCCTTTGACAACATATCATGGAGTTATATGAAAATATATATAGAAATTATGGGATTTGGAAAGCTATTCAGTCAGAGTATAGAGACAATACACCAGAATCAGAGTGCAAGATTCAGTATAAATAATGAAATAACTGAAGGCTTTAGAAGAAGTAAAGGGACAAGGCGAGGCTGCCCTCTGTCACCACTCTTGTTTATTATGGTATTAGAAACACTAGCAATCACAATAAGGAAAGATCAAGAAATAAAAGAAAAAGTAGTGGGATGTAAATCTTTTAAAATAAAGGCATTTGCCGATGATTTTATGAGAACAGAGAATCTGGTAGAGAGCCTAAAAAAAACCTCTGGAAAGAATATATGAATTTGCGAAAGTGGCAGGATTTAAATTGAATATAAATAAAACAAAGCTGATGAACAAAAACATGTAAATCCAAGAGAAAGAACTTCAAAAAATTTTGGGATTAACAATAGTAAATAAGATTAAATATTTAGGAATTTGGATTACAAATAACAACGCCAATTTATTTAATGCCAACTACTCTAAAACCTGGAAGGAAATTTAAAAAGACCTGGAAATATGGAACAGACTAAAATTGATGCTCTGGGGAAGAATATCCATGGTAAAGATAAATGTTCTCCCAAAGATGATATTTTTGCTTCAAATGATACCGGTGGTAAGGGGAACAGAATGCTTTAAGAGGTGGCAGAAAGACCTATTGAGATTTAACTTGCAATATGAAAAACCCAGGATAAAACACAAATTATTAATATATAGTAAGGAAAGAGGGGGATTTGCATTGCTGGACCCGAAACGATGCTGCCTGTTTATGTCGGTTAATGGAATGGATGTTATTGTAGAACTCTGATTTACTAGATTTGGAGGGTTTCGACAATTGTTACGGGTGGCATGCTTACTTGGGATATGAAAAGGTTCAAGTCCATAGAGGCTTCAAATTGAGGATATCAGACATCAATTAAATGAGGTGTTTAAGGTAGAAAAAAGAAAAAAGGATTCGCAACAGTAGAATCAAAAGTGGCTAAGGATCCAACACAAAGTAAGACAAAAGTAATATCCAAAATGTATAGACTCCTATTAGAATGGGAAGTTAAAGACAAGGAGGTCAAAGAAGTTATGACTAAATGGGGAATTGATTTTGGAAAAAACTTTCAAATGTTGGCATGGGAAAGATTGTGGAAGAGAGAATGGAAATTTACAGCCTGTTATACATTAAGGGAAAATTACATGAAAATGTTCTATAGTTGGTCTATAAACCCCAGCAAATTGGCAATGTTTATTTTGGTTTCCGATTTGGGTTTCATATGTATAATTTTTATTGTGCAAGAAAATCAATTAAAAAGTATGAACAGTAAAAAGCATTAATTTTGTGCAGAACATTCACATCCTGCAACACACACATATAAAAGTTATTTGCTTATCTCTTATGATTAATAGATCAGACAAACTTAGAGGTATTAATTTCAGTTGGTCTACTTTGCAAATACCTCAGTTAGATACTTTGTCTTGTAAAAAAATATGTTTGCAATACTTCAGTTATCTTTACTCAATATTGTTTAAACGGTACAGCTGGGAATATAATCCAGAATCTATGATATTCCTGTCTCACAGCATCTGTGACTGACAGATTGAATGATACTGATTATGAATGTGGGGATCAAGCTTTGCTGCAAAGTAAAACCATCCATCCTTGGTGTGGAATGAAACACAGAGGGAGGAAGAGGATCAAGCATGAGATCAGGTGAGGAGAAAGCAGAAGAGGCAGAAGACAGAAACCTCCAGATGAGGAATAAAGCAACATAGGAGAAGATGCTATTATCAGAATATAAAGAGAATAAACTGTATTTTTAACCTTCATTCATGGAAAAAAGTCAAATGTTTTCTGAGCATGGCATGGTTTGTATGGTGTAAAAAAAAAAGGGTAAATGGTGTAGTTGTAGCCTATAGTAGCAGATAGAAGTGTACTCTAGAACAGATAAGAGTGATTTCCTTACAAAAGTTCATCTGTGAATTGTGTGTTTGGGTGGTCCTGGAAATTCTTTTCTTCAGATGCATAGCCAAAAGTATTAATAATTCCTCCAATGGTCAGGTCCCCTCTCTGATAATACTGGTATGGAAACTGGAAAGGATCTGTCATGGTGCATCTCTCAGAGTCTTCCTTGCACTCAGTTGGAGGCATCTGGAGCCACAGGAAGAGAAGGAGCAGCAGCAGAAATGCTCCTCTCATCTTGTCCAACAGTTATGCAGAAAGACAGATTTCTTTCTCATCCATTATAAATTGCATTACGAGATATTCAATTTAATAGCTCTGGATTACTTTGATTAAGGGAAAGTGCCAAAGATCAGACCCATGAAAACCTGTGTGTTCAGAATTTCTCACTGAAGCTCTGAATATCACAGGATTTATTTAATATATGCTTTTACACTCTGACTGTGTTCATGGTCTGACATGGGATTTAACAAGATGAATGATGAAAGCCATCAGTTTGAGATAATTACTGGTTCCACAGTTATCTCCATTGTGCATTGTGTTCTGTGAGACAAAATAATAACAGCAAAATAATCATACATATTTCTCGTTGAGTGGTGCACTGGGAATGGCAAGTCACAGGTAAGTAAGCAGTCCATCTGCAAACTGGTAATCTGAAGGGAGCTCCCTAGTTTTTCCAAATCTCTTCCTCAATCACAATTTTCCCTCAAGTATCACCAATGGAGACATGATTTTCAGGATTTTGGACCTCAGGAGTGTACCAACAAGAGCAGCAGCAGCAGCAGCAGCAACAACAACAACTGGTGTATCCTTGTACACCAGTTAAAGGGAGGGAGAAAAAGTTAAAATAATGCAGACTTCAGTTGCAGGTGCAATACAGGGTATTTCATTTTTAATTTTTTTTTTACAGGGTATTACATTTCCTTACAAAATAGTGGAATGATTAGAGTTTGCCAGACATTTGTGTTTCTAAACAGTTCAGGAAACCCTTCTTGCATGAACCAACAGCTTAATCTGACTAGTTATATGTAAAGATGCAGAGAAATGCATATGGAGAAATGTATTTTGTCATTTAAAGGTAGGAAAGTAACGTGAGGGACCCAGTAGGTGACAATGAAGGCCTAAATGCAGGGGTGCAACTTGAAACATAAGAGACATGTGGCTGTGGCAGGTGAGAATGGAAAAGCCAGTGAGATCAGGCAATTTAGAAGGTGAGCGACAGAGACAATCTGAAGGTTTAAGTTCTAATTATTACCTATTTATGGGGCAATGGGACATACTATACCAGATCTTTCTTGGGCTTTCACAGTTACCCAGCAGTGTGAGGTTTGGGTTCTATGTCAGTATTCTTGGAGCAGTTATATTCTTGTGTGGTCAAACATTCTTGGGCTTGCAGACAGTAAGATGTCCCTGGTGATGGGAGCAGCCAAGGGAAAGGCTCTACTGGGGGACGAAAGGTTGGCAAGGTGTTAGAAGTTCTCTCCTGCTCTTCTCAGTGTGGCTCCTAAGCAAGGGTTCCTAACCTGGGTTCTTATGAACCTTCCCAGCTCCTTGAAGAAGAGAAAGCTGGCTCCCAGAGGAATGGTGGGTTTTGTGTTGTGTTGTGGTTGCAGGGACAGACCTGATGGATGTGCATGTGGTGATTCCTTCAGAGAAGAAAGAAAAACCAAGGAGCCGGGCGTAGCTGCGATAATATAGCAGACCTATTTATGAATGAACGGCACTGTTTTCTGAATGAACCATTCAATAAAGCAGTTTAATTGGTGGCTTCTGCTGTAGACCCAGTAGGTGGCACTGCGTATCTGTCAAATTTGTCAAAGCTGACAGATTGCAATCCTATTGCAGAAAGGAGACATTCTGGTTATTACTGTTTTTACATTTCCCAACCTAGTTATTACAGTTGCCCTTTCAGTAGTTTCATGCGTTATACAGTTACACTTTACACTGTTGTGTTTTCCAATAACAGTTACATTTACCTCTAACAGTGAGTTTTGTTTTCCATTTGTACAGTGGTACCTTGGGTTACATGCTTAATTCGTTCCGGAGGTCCGTTCTTAACCCGAAACCATTCTTAACCTGAGGTGCACTTTTGCTAATGGGGCCTCCTGCTGCCGCTGTGCCGTTGGCGTGCAATTTCCGTTCTTATCCTGGGGCAAAGTTCGCAACCCGGAGCAACTACTTCCGGGTTAGCGGAGTTTGTAACCCGAAGCCTTTGTACCCCGAGGTACCACTGGATTTCCCCATTGCCGCTACTTTCTGATAAAAATAAGCAAGGAGAGAACAGCCAACTGGGCCATTGGGGGAGGGATTAATGTTCGTTATAGGGGTTTAATATGCTAAGATAGGAATGTTCAACTATATATTGCTGTGTGGTTACAGAAAGCACTTTTTGATTGGTTAAACAGCTCATTCTAGTAGGTTCTCTCGTGGCTCTTGTGTGATTGGTTAAGGCGTCACATGAGAAGCACCAAGTCACAGACTCCCTTTGGTGTGAGTGACTTCCCTGTGATTGAGGCAGTGGATGTCAATTGCCCCCTGCCCCCCATCACGTAAGCAGAAACAGCTACGCTGATAACGGCACTGTAACAAAATGCATCCAGGCGAAGGCCAAAAAGGCACAGCAGAAGTTAGCAGTAAAGAAAAGTTAGATGGGGCTGTGTCAGCAAAAGTCAGTATGCCAAGTATGCAAGAGCGCGGGGGCGGCACTGCGGCAAATAGTATCCAATGAGCTTCTGTCAGCAACAGCCTGCTTGCTTTCTGATAAAAGGGGTTTGGGGAGCATGACTGGCTGAAATGGTAATGCTTTGTGTGTAAAACTTATGAAGGACCCGCAGGAACAACGCCCAGGGTTCCAGTCTTTTGGGAGTGATTCCACTGGAAATGCTTCAATACAAAGTGAATAATGTTTTGGATTCTCTCCTCACCTAAACTCGTGTCCTTGTTCTTCCGTCCACGGGATCGGCCAGCTTTCTTGCAACAGTGCAGGAAGATGGCTGTGCAATGAACATAGCTGGGAGAGAAGTCTTGGGATTTGAGAAGAAACACTTGATTCTCCTTCTCCAAATGAATAGAGAGAGAAAGCAGAGCAGCGGTGAGTGAGGTCTCTGAAGTGAAACAGAGAGAAGGAGGGAAATTGAAAGTGGATTTCTTCAAACAGCTGTATGGCCTCTATCCTAAAGTACAGGCCGAGTGCTAATCTGGAAAAGTGTTAGAAGTGTTAGAAATAAAAATCTGAACAAAACTGGTAAAGCAGAAAAGAGTTTATTGATGACAAAATGCTCTTGCAAGAGCGGGTGTCCCAAAAGTAGGCACACTCAAAACCGACAAAGCATGAAATATTCCATATTACTCGAAGCGCAGGTGCCCACCCTTAAATTCCCATTGACTGAGATACCACAAGATTTACAGCCCATCACGACCGCCTAATAACTCTACCCTTATTTGGATTATATCCCTATGCAATTATTTGCTAAGCGAAGCAAAAATACCTGGAGATAAGTGTGAGTTGATGTCTATACTTGCTGACAATTGTCTACCTATCACACCCAAATCCTGACCACTAGCAGGTGTCAGTACAGTGGTACCTTGGGTTAAGAACTTAATTCGTTCTGGAGGTCTGTTCTTAACCTGAAACTGTTCTTAACCTGAGGTACCACTTTAGCTAATGGGGCCTCCCACCACTGCTGCATGATTTCTGTTCTCTTCCTGAAGCAAAGTTCTTAACCTGAGGTACTATTTCTGGGTTAGCGGAGTCTGTAGCCTGAAGCGTCTGTAATCCGAGGTACCACTGTAACTATCTAAAGTTCCATGGGGGGTTCTGTCTTACACGTGGGGCTCTGCAGGGTTCAATTTTATCCCCAATGTTGTTTAACATCTACATGTGACTTCTGAGGAGGGTTATCTAGAGTTCTGGAGCATCTTGTCAGTAATATGCTGATCACACATAGCTCTTCTTCTCCTTTTCACCTGCAAGAGTGGCAGTTTGTGTGCTGGATTGTTGTCTTGGTAATGGACAGGATGAGAGTCAATAAATCTGAAGCTCAATGCAGAGAAGAAAGAGGCACAGTTTGTGGGTGGTTCATTAGACCTGGTGGATGGGAGGTTGTCTGCTCTTGATGGGGCTGAATCCCCTCTGAAGGAGCAGGTTCACATCTCTGGGGAACTTCTGGATCAACAGCTGGTGCTTGAGGCTCAGGTGACCTCCATGGTGCAGAGCATCTTTCATCAGCTTCGGCTCATGGCCAGGTAAAGCCTCACTAACGTTGTCTTTGCTCTGGTAACCTCTAGGTTAGACTAGAAGGCAAAAACCTTCCTCTTCAACCAGGCCTTAGGCTGGTTGACCTCCAGAGCCCTTTTAAATGTGTTGTGGAAGGGGAGATAATTGGATTGTTGTTGTTCTTAACGTTATTATATAGTTTGTGGTTTTAATATTGCAACTCCATGTGGTGAACAACCCTGAGATCTATGTGTGTATACCTGAAGGGACCTTCATCATTCAGCCTGGACACTGAGGTCCAGTTCTGAGGGTCTTCTGGCAGTTCCCATCCTGCATGAAGTGAGGTTACAAGGAACCAGGCAGAGAGCACTCTTGGTAGTGACGTCAGCCCCTGTGGAATGCCACCCCATCAGACATCAAGGAGATTATATAGGCTTTAGAAGACATCTGAAGGCAGCCTAGTATCGGGAAGCCTTCTTGTAGGTGATGTTTTATTATGTTTTTGTATACGCTGGAAGCCACCAAGAGTGGCTGGGGCAAATCCAATCAAATGGATGGGTAATCAATCAATCAATCAATCAATCAATCAATCAATATGAAGCGTGGTATACAAATTGAATAAATAATAATATTAAAGATAATCTGGTTGGCCCCTGTTTGAACAGGATGCTGGACTAAATGCATCATGGGCCGGATCCAGCAAGTTCTCCCAATGTTCTTATGCATTACCACAAAAACTTAGATTTTTGTGTGAACCACTTTGGGCACAAATTGTGAAAAATACTTTAAATACTTATACAGTGACAAGAGAGGAGTGAAAAGACTGAGTATGAAAAAGATAAGAATTAGGACACACAAGGGATTTCCTTGGCCAGTTTTATTCCAACAAATGTCTGCATTTTCTCATAAAGCAACAATTAAAGGCATCAACACAAGTTGACTCTTATTTGCTCCTCAGAATCAAGTGGTCTTTGCTGTTCAAGTCGGGCCTCAGAATGATTATGTACAATTTGGGGAAGAAGATGCAAGCGAGCAGGCCTGCACTGGAGGCCAAGATGCAGAAGATCTCCACAGCCACCATCTGCTTTCCTTTGGTGCTCAGATAAGAGGGAACAAAGGACAGCCAAACACTGCAGAACACCAACATGCTGAAAGTGATGAACTTGGCTTCGTTGAAACTGTCTGGCAAATTCCTGGCCAGGAAAGCCATGGTGAAGCTGACCATGGCCAGGAATCCCAGGTACCCCAGGACACAATAAAACATGGGGGCAGAGCCTTCGTTGCATTCCAGGATGATTTCCTCTGCCAGAGAGTTCATGTCCACATCTGGGAAGGGAGGAGCCGTACAGAGCCAAACAGCACAAATACTGGCTTGAAGGGAGCTGCAAGCAAGAAGAACAGAGATGGCCAGAGATTTCCCCACCCACTTCCTCATCCTGGATCCTGGTTTGGTGGCCATGAAGGCCAGAACCACCGTGATGGTTTTGGCCAAGACACAAGACACCGCAACGGAGAAGATGATGCCAAAGGCCGTTTGTCGTAAAGAGCAGCTCACTGGGTGAGGCTGGCCAATGAAGAGCAAGGAGCAGAGGAAGCAGAGCAAGAGGGCAAGGAGCAGAGTGTAGGTGAGGTCCCGGTTGTTGGCTTTGACAATGGGAGTGTCCCCGTTCTTAGAGAAGACGCCAAGGACCAAGGCTGTGACCAGAGCAAAGAGCATAGCTAAGGCAGCTAATGTGAATCCCAAAGGCTCTGCATAGGAAAGGAAATGTTGTCTCTTGGGAATGCATTGATCTCTGTTGTGGTTTGGAAATTGTCCTTCTTGGCATTTGAAACAATTATCTGTATCTTAAAAATAAAATGAATGATATATGAGTTCCCACAAGCAAGGCAACCTTATTCTTCAGGCATGTTTCATTCTTTGTAATGAAATGGATTCCTCCATCTCCAATGGCCTTTCAAATCTCAAATTTCCTTTGAAAGAAATATTGCTTCTGCCCCCAAAACACAATTCTGAGACATTAATTATTTGGAAACAAGGATCAGAGATTAGTGGATACCAGTAAAATGCAACAGGATTTTTTTCTTCATAAACCATATAAGGGGTATCAATCAAATCTCCAGGAATTTAGTAGGAAGATAGGAAGATACCTTGGAGCAGCAGAATTTGGATTTGTGTTTCTGTCTCTCACCCCTAAAACTATGGGGATGGAGGGTGAGGCAAGTCTTCCCTGACTCCACAGGTGGGGAGGTGGCAGGTGGGGAGCAGGCAGAGAACACTGGACATGATCCACACCTATTTCCACAGGTCTACTTTGTCAAGGTTAAAGATGTGGCTCTAGTTTCCCCACTCTCTGTGTCTGCCTTCTTTTTTCCAGATCTGAGTGCAACTGCTGTCCTGTTTAGGAGTGAGTACTGAACTGTTATTAAGGGGAAACTGTTGAAATAGACTAGGAAGCAAATTATAAAAGAGCAGATGATGTCTCCTACCCGTTTGATTTGAAATCATCCTCTCTGGACATGAAGCACAGTCATAGCAGCAAAATGGCAGCCCCTCCTTCTTTTTCCGGCTGTAGCCTGGCTGGCACCGATCATTGCACAAACCAAGGGGCATCACCTAGCCAGAAAAAGAGGAGAAGAGGAAGCTCCCTTTTGCATGGTAAAGAACACAGTTTGAACCAAAGAGACAAGAGCATTTGGCAGATTCTTGTTATTCCAGAAATGTGGTGTATACAGTTGTACCTCGGTTGTTGAACATTGATGAACATTTTTGTTTCAGAAATGCCGTAAATCCGGAAGTAAATACTTTGGTTTTTGAACATGCCTCTGACGTTAAATCTGCCATGTGGCTTCCACTGAGTCCAAGATCCAATGGCAAGCCACCCCTTGGTTTTTAAACATTTCAGAACTCGAATGGTCTTCTGGAATGGATTACTTTCAGTAACCGAGGTACTACTGTACGTGGATAAATTGTAATATAAATATTGGGAATGAAGCAGAAGGGAAATTGAATCTTCATCTCAATAAGATGGTGGATGGGAAGAGGACAGGGAAAAACAACCGATTCTGAAATAAACGGAGTTGGTAGAGAAGGAAAAATAGGAAGCATATACATTAGAAAAACGCTACAAAACAAAAATTCTTCCTTCAGTACGAATGGGTAACTTATCCTCCCCTTGCCTTCTGAGAAATAAGTGTGGTTTGGTAACATAGGATTTACTCCTACATTAGGGACACGGGTGGTGCTGTGGTCTAAACCCTGAGCCTCTTGGGCTTGTTGATTGGAAGGTCGGTGGTTTGAATCCCCCTGTTGGGTTGAGCTCCCGTTGCTCTGTCCCAGCTCCTGCCAACAGCAGTTCGAAAGCATACCAGTGATAGTAGATAAATAAGTACCATGGTGGTGGGAAGATAACCAGTGTTTCCGTTCGCTCTGGCTTGCATCACGGTGTTCTGTTGCAGCATAGGCGGTTTAGTCCTGCTGGCCACATAACCTGGAAAGGTGTTTGTGGACAAATGCTGGCTCCCTGGGCCAGAAAAGTGAGATAAGCGCAACACCCCATAGTCGCCTTTGACTAGACTTAACCGTCCAGGGGTCCTTTACCTTCCCTTTACCTTTGTTGTTGTTCAGTCATTTAGTCATGTCCAACTCTTCGTGACCCCATGGACCAGGGCACGCCAGGCACTCCTGTCTTCTACTGCCTCCCGCAGTTTGGTCAAACTCATGTTGGTAGCTTCGACAACACTGTCCAACCATCTTGTCCTCTGTCATCCCCTTCTCCTTGTGCCTTCCATCTTTCCCAAAATCAGGGTCTTTTCCAGGGAGTCTTATCTTCTCATGAGATGGGCAAAGCATTGGAGCCTCAGCTTCATGATCTGTCCTTCCAGTGAGCACTCAGGGCTGATGACCTTCAGAATGGATAGGTCTGATCTTCTTGCAGTCCATGGGACTCTCAGGAGTCTCCTCCAGCACCATAATTCAAAAGCATCAATTCTTCGGCGATCAGCCTTCTTTATGATCCAGCTCTCACTTCCATACACCACTGCTAGGTAAACCATAGCTTTAACTATAAGGATCTTTGTTGGCAAGGTGATGTCTCTGCTTTTTAAGATGCTGTCTAGGTTTGTCATTGCTTTTCTCCCAAGAAGCAGGCGTCTTTTAATTTTGTGACCTTTCCCTTTACTCTGACATTAATGTGACCTAGCTAAGCCTGGCAGGAGACCTTACTCTACTGTAGCAACTCCTTCATGCATTAACTGGACTAATGAATATTATTAATACCAGACCTTATTCTTGTATTTGTATTCTGAATATTAAATAAAAATGTTCCCGTTTTTTAAAAACCAAGAGTCCACTCCCACCTGATTGAATGCTTTGTGCCATGTGATGGCTTCTTCATCCATGCTGAAGTTGACATAGTGCGATTCCTGTGGTTCTATCTTTCCTACTTTCACTCACGAGAAGGTTTGGTTGGGGAAAGTAACCCAGTTAATAACGTCAAATCCAGCTGCCAATTCCCCATTCTCATCAAAAGACACAAAGTCCCCAGCACTGTTGTTGAAGGAGATACTCCTCAGGAAAGAGGGAAGCTAGACAGAATAAAACAAGGCAAAGTTTAAAAAGTAAAGAAAGGGACACGCTTGATCCACCTTTGGAGCACGTATGGATTTCTATCAAGTCCACTTAGCCTGATATTTAAGCATTTGAGGGTTCAGTTCTGGGGTTCCATGCGCAAAGGCAAAATTGTGCAAAGTCAGGGACCCCTGGAACTGCCCTTCACAAGGCGGAGAGGGGGCATCCTAGGATCTGGGAAGGTTGCAGGAGGACCCAGGGATGCTCCCAGAGCCCTGTCAGGACCTCCCCACAGCCTGGGAAGCAAGGGGGCACCGTCTTTGCTGGTCTGTCAGATGCACCGTGTGGCCTTGTGTCTCCTTCCCTGAGGCTGGAATGGAGTGCACTGCCTTGCTCACCTGGCTTTGGGAGGGAAGCGCCCTCATGCCTCCTTCCCAGAGCCCAGCAACCGAGGGAGAGGGCTGCACACCCAGGGCCCTCCATGGACCTGCTGAGGGCCTGGTAAGAAAGGAAGACCTTCTGGGAGGGCAGGGGGAAGGGGGTAAATAAATAGAGAGCAGGTAAAGGTAAATTTTATAATAGGTGCTGAGAGACAAACATAATTCGTTTGTGCAATGTCAAATGGTGAAATGTTGCCCAAGAGAAGTACTGGAGTGGTTCCTCAAGGTTAAAAATATACTATCTTTAACACATCATGAGTTCCACTTTAACATGCCTCCTTCTTCACCACTCCTGACATATCAGCATCACAAACACATAGGACAGCAGAACATGCAGCTCCTTCCACAACATTCTTGAGTTCTACAAAGAGGGGGCATTTCTGTGAGAGGAAGTGGAGGAGGAGATACTTCCACCTCTGCAACTTGAAGGGGATGTAAAGGGAATATATTGATTCTGGTTCCAACTTGAAGGCAAGCAAAGCAGGAAAGCACTGAAAAGAACATTTGTTATGTGTGGTAAAGGAAAATGCTGTGAGAGGCGTTTTTCTTCCATGTGTATGCATTCTGTGGACTCTGTGTCTTCACCCATCAGATTAGCCCCAAGCAAAGATTATTCTGAATATGAAATCTTACCTGCCAAGGTTGCAGTTTGGGAGGATGGAGTCCACCTCTGCCTGAAGTCATTCTGTGTTTTGGTCTGGATGAGAGAATCTTGTGCAAAGTATATGCAATGGCATAAACCGCATTATAGGTGCTGTAACTTTGACCAGTCATGGTCATTTCAAAAATGGGCCCAGGAAGGCTCTCCAGACTCTCTTTGCCAGTGCATGTGTCTCTGCTTTCAGTGGGGTCATTGGAAACAGAAAATAAACAGTTGAATGCTTTTTCCCAAAAAGCCTGGAGGAACCCATCTCCATTTGGAGAGTTAGGATTTAGGGTTTCAAGGAATTCTTTAAATCCCTGGACTTTTTCTGTGTGAATTGCTAAAGACAGGGCACCATGAAAGACTTGAATATCATGATACCTTTGTATAGTTAATGATGAGAAAGCCCATTGGGCTGTCAAAGCCCACACTTTGCCTGCTGAATTCTCTGCAACATCTTCAGCTAATGAAGAAAAAAAAAGAATCCATTTCAAAATGGTAATGGTCGGAGGTTCTGCACACAGAACCAATATGTTGACATCTGAGACCATCAGGAAAGAGGACTTTGCCCGGATGAGTTCCAGTGAACTAAAATTATCTAACCCTTGAGATACGGCTGGTATTTTTTCTTTGAAGGCTGTGCAGACTCCGTGCTGGGAAAGCATGGGCACCAAGATTTCCATAAACTTCTCTCCATTTTCATCATCTGAAGCAACAAGTCCGACCCACGTCCATTGGAAATGAAGAAGTAGCTTGACAATCCCTGCATATTGATATTTCTCATTGGGCACTGTCCGGAAGAAGGTTTGGAGCTGCAACTCGCTACTCCTCACTGGAGCTAATACACAATAAGCAATCTAAGGAAGAAATCAGCCTCACAATAATGGGAGAGTTATAGCAAATGGTTAGGATGTTGATGGATCTCAACCATAACTCTTGCTACCAGCTGCCAAATCAGTGAATTCCAGGATGACGAAAACAGGAACAGAACTTGCTGACTAGTAACTTGATTTTTAGTTAGCTTTATTATACACAGCAGAGTAAAGCACAACTTTGTACAAGTTACTATATACACAGATGAGATTCAAACTGCTGTGTCATACTTGCTTATAAGGAAGAACTTAGCCAATCACCACCTGTTGCTAGGCTTCCCTGTCTCCAAGCAGACTTCTCACATACTCTGTTTAACTTGGCTTGTTGCCAATCCACTAATTGTCTACTTCAAAAGCTGCTCGTACTCAAAGTCTCAATATAGGATTCATCCCACATAATTGCCTGAAGTGGAAATATATTTTTTAGTTTTGTATATCAGAGGAATTTGAATGAATGGAGCACAAGTGCCTTGTTTCAGAGGTGTTATACAGAACACTGAATCCATTACTCATCAATGAAGTACTGTAAATATTTCAGCTTGTGGGGAAAGCCAATCACAGTCATTCCTTCAACATCCTTTTGGAATGTCAGTGAGTGAACTCTTTAGTTTTCCAGGTATGATTTTTTACCGAAAAAATGAGCAAAGCCAGAGACTTTTGTATCAGTTATATATTTTTCTTTCTCACTTCTTTTTTTCAGAAAAATGAACCAAGGCAAAAGAAAGTATGGAGAACCAGAAGATCATTATTGCAACATAGGCAGGAAAGCTTCACAGCTCACACACTCAGTATCTCCTGCTTGGACTACTGCAATGCACTCTATGTGGGGCTACCTTTGAAGGTGACTTGGAAATGAGAACTAATCCAGAATTCGGCAGCCAGACTGGGGACTGGGAGTGGCTGCTGGGACCATATAACACCAGTCTTGAAGGACAGACATTGCCTCCCAGTCCGTTTCCAAGCACAATACAAAGTGTTGGTGCTGACCTTGAAAGCCCTAAACGGCCTCAAAGGCCCAGTAGACCTGAAGGAGTGTCTCGACCCCCATTGTTCTGCCCGGAGACTGAAGTCCTCTTTTGAGGGTCTTCTGCTTGTTCCCTTCCTGTAAGAAGTGAAGCTACAGAGAACCAGGCAGAATGCCATCTTAATGGTGGTGCCCTCCCTGTGGAATGATTTCCCTTCAGATGTCAAGGAAATAAACAACTACCGGTATCTGACTTTTAGAAAACATCTGAAAGCAGCCCTCTATCAAGAAGTTTTTAATGTTTGATGCTTTACTGTGCTTTTATAATTCAGTGAAGCTACCCAGAGTGGCTGGGCCAATCCTTTCAGATTGGTGGCATATTATTATTATTATTATTATTATTATTATTATTATTATTATTATTATACCTGTGGAATCTTGTAGATGCCTAAGATGGTAGTCATGTCAAGGGAGATGTTAGAGTCAAGTGCTCCAATAACAGCTATCATATTTCTTTTCTTGTCACATTTGAAGTTGGGGGAAATCCTTTCTGTGATGGACAGAAGTTTCAGGGTGTTCTGATAAGTCATCCTTGTATTCACAAAGCTATCATAGAGGTTGAACCCAAAGCTCATATTCATTACGATGTTGGGGTTCTCGTTGATTTCTTTCACAGCAAACACCAGGGAGAGGGTATTCTGGTAGTACTTGAGCATTGAACTAATAAAAGAGTTGTACAATGTGTCAGAGGTATTCATCTTTTCTGGCTTTTCCCCAGCAAATTTCAAAAGATTAAATAAAAGAAGCAAAAAATTCATCTGCATTGCGGCAGCTAACACTTGATAATGGAAATTCAGGGTCAGTATTCAATCAGCTTTAGGAATATAGAGTCTAAAAAGCATTTAATTTTGTGCAGAATATTCACATCCTACAACACACACAAATATGAGAGTTATTTTCTTATCTCTTACGATCAGGTAAACTTAGAGGTAGCAATTTCAGTTGGTCTACTCTGCATATTTCAGCTAGATTCTTTGTTTTGGAAAAAAATAAGTTTGCAACACTTCAGTTATTTTCAACCAATATTGTTTAAATAGTACAGATGAGAATATAATCCAGAATCTATTATATTCTTTTCTCACAACATCTGTGACTGTCAGATTAAATGGTGGTGATTGTGAATGTGGGGATCAAGCTTTGCTGCAAAGTAAAACCATCCCTGCATGGTGTGGAAGGAAACACAGAGGGAGGAAGAGGATCAAGCATGAGATCAGGTGAGAAACATGAGATCAAGTGATGAGAAAGCAGAAGAGGCAGAAGACAGAAACCTCCAGATGAGGAATAAAGCAACACAGAAGTTGCCAAGATCACAACATAAAGAGAAGAAAATGTATTTTTAACCTTCGTACATGGAAAAAAGACAAATATTTTCTGAACATGCCATGGTTTGTATAGCAGCATACAGTGGCGTAGCGTGGGGGGTGCAGGGGGGGCCGGCCGCACCGGGCGCAACATCTGGGGTTAGGGCAAATCCACAGGTTAGGGGGCACAAATCCACGGGTTAGGGGGCGCAAATTACTTGCCTTGCCCCGGGTGCTGACAACCCACGCTACGCCACTGGCAGCATATAGAAGTGTACACTATGAAGCATAGAGTTATTTCCTTACAAAGTTTCATCTGTAAACTTTGTGTTTGGGTGATCATGGAGATCCATTTCTTCAGATACATAGCCCAAATAAGTAACAGTTCCTCCAATGATTAGATCTCCTCTCTGATAATACTGGAATGGAAGCTGGAATGGATCTGTCATGGCGCATCTCTCAGAGTCTTCCTTGCACTCAGTTGGAGGCATCTGGAGCCACAGAAAGAGAAGAATCAGCAGAAGAAATGTTCCTGCCATCTTGACCAAGACTTATGCAGAAAGGCAGATTTCTCTCTCATCCACCATAAATTGCATCACCAGAACTTTCATTTAGTAGCTCTGGATTATTTTGACAAAGGGGATGTGCCAAAAATCTGACCCATGAGATCTTCTTTGTTTAGAATGTCTCACTGTAGCTCTGAGTGACACAGGGTTTATTTAATATGTGCTTTTACACTCTGTGTTCATGGTCTGACATGGGATTTGGCAAGATGGATGATGAAAGCCATCAGTTTGAGATAATTACTGGTTCCGAAGTTATCTGCATTGAGCACTGTGCTCTGTGAGACAAAATAATAAGAGCAAAATAATCATACATATTTCTCATTGAGTGGTGCACTGGGAATGGAGAGTCACAGGAAAGCAAGCAGCCCACCTGCAAACTGGTAATCTGAAGGGAGCTCCCTAGTTTTCCCAAATCTCTTCCTCAATCACACTCCCCCCCCCCCCCGTTTTCCTCAAGTGTATGTGTCTCACCAGTGGAGACATCATCATCATCATCAGCAACAACAACAACAACAACAACAACAACAACAACAACTGGTGTATCCCTTTACACCTGTTCAGCGGAAGGAGGAAACAATTAGAATAATGCAAACTCCAGTTACAAGTGCAATACAGGGTATTACATTTCCTCACAAAATAGAAAAATCGTTAGTGTTTGCAAGACATTTGTGTTTCTAAACACCTCAGAAAACCCTTCTTGCATGAACCAACAGCTTAATCTGACTATTTATATGTAAAGATGTAGAGAAATGCATATGGAGAAATGTATTCTGTCATCTAAAAGTAGGAGAGCAACATGAGGGCCCCAGCAGGTGACAATGAAGGCCTAAATGCAGGGGTGCAACTTGAAACATAAGAGACATGTGGTTGTGGCAGATGAGAATGGAAAAGCCAGGGAGATCAGGCAATTTAGAAGGTGAGCGACAGAATGTTTAAGTTCTAATTATTACCTCTTTATGGGGCAAGCGGACATAATATACCAGATCTTTCTTGGGCTTTCACGGTTACCCAGCAGTGTGGGGTTTGGGTTCAATGTGAGCATTCTTGGAGCAGTTCCATTCTTGCGTGGTCAAACATTCTTGGGCTTGCAGACAGTAAGATGTCCCTGGTGATGGAAGCAGCCAAGGGAAAGGCCCTACTGGGAAATGAAAGGTTGGCAAGGTGTTAGAAGTTCTCTTGAGCTCTTCTCAGTGTGGGTCCTATGCAAGGGTTCCTAACCTGGGTTCTTATGAACCTTCCCAGCTCCATGAAGAACAGAAAGCTGGCTCCCAGAGGAATGGTGGGTTTCGTGTTCCATTTGTATTTGACCCTTGCCCCTACTGGCTGATAAAAAGAGCCAGAAGAGGACTGCCAGTACAGGTTGAGTGCAAATCTGGAAGAGTGTTAGAAGTGGGTCTGAAACCCTCAAAAACAAACAAACAAACAAACAAACAAACAAACAAACAAACAAACAAAAAACCAACAACACCTGAACAGAATTGGTGAAGCAGCAAAGACTTTATTGATCACAAAATGCTCTTGCAAGAGCGGGTATCCCAAAGCAGCACACCGAAAATTAACAAAGCATAAAATTATATTCCTTATTACTCAAAGTGCGGTTTCCCTCTGTTGTCTCCCTATTGGCTGGGGTACCACAAGGTTTACAGCCTATCACAACTTCCTAATTAACCTATCCTAATTTGGTCTATATGCCTTGCTGACGCCTAATAATCTAAACTGTCTAAAGTTATCTAGCGCTTCGGCCTCGTGAAAATCAACATTTATGTCTGAGGCTGCCTAGCGCAACTGCAGCCTTGTATCTTTACGTGAATGAGAGCACATTTTGTCTGAGGTTGTTATTAGTAGCTGTAGCCTTGAATGAAAAAGCAACATTATCCGTTCTCACAAAAAGGGACAGACACAGAGTCGAGTTTAAACCAAGAAGCTATGTTTTCCTAAATGAAGCTGAGCTTATGCTTGGATAAGCTTACATTTTGGGAATGTGGTGAAGAACCCTGAGATCTATGGACGTATACCTGAAGGAGCCCCCATTGTTCAGCCTGGACACCGAGGTCCAGCGCTGATGTTCTTCTGGTGGTTCTCTCACTGTGAGAAGTGAGGTTACAGAGAACAAGGCAGAGGGCCTTCTCAGTAGCGCAGCCCGCCCTGTGGAATGCCCTCCCATCAGATGTCAAGGAGATTTATAACGATATAACCTTTAGAAGACACCTGAAGGCAGCCCTGTATTGGGAAGCCTTTTAGTGTGTAAGGTTTTTATATATGTTGGACGCCACCAAGAGGGCTGGGGCAACCCAATCAGATGGGCAGGGTACAATACTAATGTTAATTATACATTCATACCTCGTCTTGCGTTTGCTTCAGGTTAAGTGTTTTCAGGTTGCGTCCCACGGTGACCTGGAAGTACTGGAAAGGGTTAATTCCGGGTTTCGCCACTCGCGCAGATGCTCAAAATGACTTCACGTGCATGCACAGAAGCGGCGAATCGTGACCCGTGCATACGCAGATGCGGGGTGCGTTCGGCTCAGGTTGTGAACGGGGCTCCGGAACGGATCCCGTTCACAGCCAGAGGAACCACTGTAATGTTAATAATAATTGAAAGGTGGTATACAAATTGAATAAATAATGATATTAATGATAATCTGCTTGGCCCCTGTGAGAAGAGGCTTCTGGACCATATCCAGCAAGTTCTCCCAATGTTTTTATGTATTACTGTGTTTACACTTAGATTTCTGTGGGAAGCACTCTGAGCATAGACAACAGACAATGACAAGAGAGGGGTAAAACACAGAGTATGGAAAAGATAAGAATTGGGACACACAAGGGATTTCCTTGGCCAGTTTTATTCCAACAAATGTCTGCATTTCCTAATAATGCAACAATTAAAGGGATCAACGCAAGTTGACTCTTATTTGCTCCTCAGAATCAGGTGGTCTTTGCTGTTCAAGTCGGGCCTCAGAAGGATTATGTACACTTTGGGGAAGAAGATGCAAGCGAGCAAGCCAGCACTGGAGGCCAAGATGCAGAAGATCTCCACAGCCACCATCTGCTTTCCTTTGGTGCTCAGATAAGAGGGAACAAAGGACAGCCAAACGCTGCAGAACACCAACATGCTGAAAGTGATGAACTTGGCTTCGTTGAAACTGTCTGGCAACTTCCTGGCCAGGAAAGCCATGGTGAAGCTGACACTGGCCAGGAATCCCAGGTACCCCAAGACACAATAAAACATGGGGGCAGAACCTTCGTTGCATTCCAGGATGATTTCCTCCGCCAGAGAGTTCATGTCCACATCTGGGAAGGGAGGAGCCGTACAGAGCCAAACAGCACAAATACTGGCTTGAAGTGAGCAGCAACCCAGAAGAACAGAGTTGGCCAGAGATTTCCCCACCCATTTCCTCACCCTGCATCCTGGTTTGGTGGCCATGAAGGCCAGAACCACCGTGATGGTTTTGGCCAAGACACAAGACACTGCAATGGAGAAGATGATGCCAAAGGCCGCTTGTCGTAAAGAGCAGCTCACTGGGTGAGGCTGGCCAATGAAAAGCAAGGAGCAGAGGAAGCAGAGCAAGAGGGCAAGGAGCAGAGTGTAGGTGAGGTCCCGGTTGTTGGCTTTGACAATGGGAGTGTCTCCATTCTTAGAGAAGACGCCAAGGACCAAGGCTGTGACCAGAGCAAAGAGCAGAGCTAAGGCAGCTAATGTGATTCCCAAAGGCTCAGCGAAGGAAAGAAATTGTTGGCTCTTGGGAATGCAATGATCTCTGTTGTGGTTTGGAAATTGACCTTTTTGGCATTTGAAACAATAATCCGAATCTAAAAAAAGTCAAATGAATGATATATGAGTTCCCATAAAGAAGGCAACATTTTTCTTCAGGCATGATTCATTTTTTGTAATGAAATGGATTCCTCCATCTCCAATGGCCTTTCAAATTTTCCTTTGAAAGAAATATGGCTTCTGCTCCCATACACAATTTTGAGCCATTAATTATTTGGAAACAAGTATCAGAGATAAGTGGAAACCAGTAAAATGCAACAGGTATTTTTTCTTCATAAATCATATAGGTGGTATCAATCAAATCACCAGGAATTTAGGAAGCAAAGTATTGACGACTGTTAATATGGTGCCATTGTAAGAGCAAAGAGTTGTCTCTGCAGAAAAGTGAGAAGCCCATTTGGAGGAGCAGAATTTGATTTTGTGTTTCTGACTCTCAGCTCAGCCCTAAAACTATGGGGATGGAGGGTTAGGCAAGTCTTCACTGATTCCACAAGCTGTGGCAGGTGGGGAACAGGTAGAGAACACTGGACCTCATCCACACCTATTTCCACATATCTACTTGATCAATGTTAAAGATGTGGCTCTCGTTTGCCCAACTCTCTGTGTTCTTTCTTCCAGATCTGAGTGCAACTGCTGTTCTGTTTCAACTGTATATAAGGGGACGACTAGGAAGCATTCATTATAGAGCAGCTGATGGCTCCTACCTGTTTGGTTTGAAATCATCCCATCTGGACATGAAGCACAGTCATAGCAACAAAATGGCAGCCCCTCCTTCTTTTTCCGGCTGTAGCCTGGCTGGCACCGATCATTGCACAAACCAAGGGGCAACACCTAGCCAGAAAGAGAGGAGAAGAGGAAGCTCCCCTTTGCATGGTAAAGAACACAGTTTGAACCAAAGAGACACAATTACTTGGCAGATTTATGTTATTCCAGAAAGGTGGGGTATGGGTGAATAAACTGTATTCGATAAATAGTTATTGCTGCAGCAGGCAGGTAAACGGCATTTCTGTGCGTTCTAGCTTCCATCAGGGTGTCCCGTTGCACCAGAAGTGGTTTAGTCCTGCTGGCCACATGACCCGTAAAGCTGTCTGTGGATAAACATGGCTCCCTCAGCCTGAAAAGCGAGATGAGCACTACAACCCAGAGTCGCCTTTGACTGAACTTAACTGCCCAGGAGCCCTTGACCTCCCTTTACCGTTACTCCTACATTAAGGTGACGTAAGCCTGGAAAGAGAGCTTACTCTATTGTAGCAACCCCTTCATGCATTATCTTGCTATAAGAATTTTATTTATATCAGACCTTATTCTTGTATTTGTATTCTTGATATTAATAAAACTGTTCCCTTAAAAAAAGAACCAAGAGTCCACTCCCACCTGATTGAATGCTTTGTGCCATGTGATGGCTTCTTCATCCATGCTGAAGTCCACATCGTCGGATTTCTGTGGTTCTACCTTTCCTACTTTCACTCGCAAGAAGGTTTGGTTGGGGAAAGTAACCCAGTTCAGAACATCAAATCCAGCTGCCAATTCCCCATTCTCATCAAAAGACACAAAGTCCCCAGCACTGTTGTTGAAGGAGATGCTCCTCAGGAAAGAGGGAAGCTAGGCAGAAGAAAACAAGGCAAAGTTTAAAAGTAACGATAGGGAGAAGCTTAATTGGTTTTATAAAGGAAAAAGTATCAATCCATATATGTCACACAATGGAAAGGAGTAAAAAATGGTGTGGTCCAACATTGGAGCACATATGGATTTCTATAAAGTCCACTTAGCCTGATATTTAAGCATTTGAGGGTTCAGTTCTGGGGTTTCATGTGCAAAGGCAAAATCGTGCAAAGTCAGGAATCCTGGAACTGCCCTTCACAAGGTGGAGAGGGACTTCCTAGGACCTGGGAAGGTTGTAGGAGGACCCAGGGGTGCTCCCAAAGCCCTGTCAGGACCTCCCCACAGCCTGGCAAGCAAGGGGGCACCTTCTTTTCTGGGCTATGTGTCGCACCGTGTGGCCTTGTGTCTCCTTCCCTGAGGCTGGCATGGAAAGCACTGCCTTGCTCACCTGGCCTTGGGAGGGAAGTGCCCTCATGCCTCCTTCCCAGAGCCCAGCAAGCAAGGGGGAGGGCTGCACACCCAGGGCCCTCCCTGGACCTTCTGAGAGCCTGGTAAGAAAGGGAGATCTTCTGGGAGGGCAGGGGGAAGGGGGGAAAGAAATAGAGAGCAGGTAATGGTGAGTTTTCACGGCACTCCATTCTTTATGCACATGAAGTTGCAATCCCATATGTAAAGTGAGTGTAAATTGTGGGCCTCCTGTAAATAAGGAACAGTCCAGGAGCCTGTTAAAAAATTGACCAGGCAATAACATTTGAAAATAGCATATAAGTTCCTCTTTAGTGCAGAAATAACTGCTGGCTCTAGAAGATAGTTTTTGTTCGTGGACAGAATAACCTGGCACTCACGGGTAGAATCAAACCTAAATATTTTCAAATGCATTCTTCATTCTTGATAGTTCTCCTTCTGTTGCTTGACTTTGTGCATTGTCACATGGATAACAAAACAAGTCTAGTTTCAGAACCATTTTCATATGCATTATGATGCTTGGCATCTATTCAGTTTTTTAAAGTACTCATATGACCCTTCCAGTCTTCGGCGGTGAGATATGGTGGTGAGATCTGCCAAGAGATTGGACAGCCAGTCGTGCTAGTAATTCAAGGTTAAATGAGGGTAATTAACCCTGCTCACCCACAGATTGTCCGTTATCTGTGCTCCGCAACAAGATGTGGAGGCAGGCACGCTGGGTGATGTCCAAGGTATGAATCTGGCAACTCTCCAAAATCAGTCTCAGCAGCCGGGGATTCCTGTTTTTAAAATTTTTGAAAAATTTGGCAAGAAACAGGCGTGTTCTGGGAAGAAGGAGTTAAAAAAGATCTGCTAAATGAAACAGTCGCTGAATATCAAGGTTTAGAAAAGGATTCCTATCATTGTGTTTTCATTAATATGAGGTGAGCGGTTATTTTTCTTCTTTTATATATCTACACTTGTTTTTCTATGCTGAACCTCACCAACAAAGAACTAACATTAAATGGAACACAGGAGGACTTCCAATTGTAATTAGCTATGTGGCTGCGCAGCCCTCATTTGAAGTTTTAATTGGACAAAGGAACTCAGAAAATGGCGCCGATAGCTGTGTTGCAGTGGAAAAATCTCCTTTTGAGGGAGTGGGAGACATCTCTTTGAACTACAGGGAAATACTTCACAAAAAACAGTGCATTTGTTTGCACAGATCATTGTTATAAAAGGTGAGAGGAAGGTGAAGCTGGTGTCTGGCAGCCCCGCCAGGACCCGGGTGGGGGAGAGTAGGTGTCGATTCCAGGAAAAGCCAATCAGTCACCAAAAGATTGCTGAATATAAAAGTGAAGTATACCCTACTCCTTTGTATCTCTCCAAATCAGCTTGATAACAGCTCATGACGTCATGAATCTTTAAATGAAGCAGACTTGGACAACAGCCCAGATTTGGAAGGGAGGCAGCGTTGAGAACTCTTTAAAACAGCAAGAAATAAACTGTATTCTGGCAGGTGAATTGGACATACTGATTTAATTTAATATGACAGGAGATATGTACCAATGACTGGAGACTTTGAGAGGTAAAGATTTGAATTTGGAAATAGGATAACAACAGCGAAGAAGCAGAAAATAATAATGTGTGAGATGATTGCCCCAGGCATCCAGAACATGGGATGTCCCCCCTGAAATTTTTAAATTTGGAATGTAATTTGGTTATATATGTTTATATTGTGATTGGATTGGATTGTTATTAATTGGGTTGTTTCTAATTGAAAATTAATAAAAATTATTTACCAAAAATCAAGTACTCATATTACAGGGAGGTTTTTAATGTTGGAGGTTTTTCTGTGGGTATATATATATATATATATACTATTATAGTGTGCTCAGAGACAAACACCAGTGATTTGTGCAATGTCAAATGCTGTGATGGTGCCCAGGGAGAGTATTCAAGAGGTTCTTCATGGATCAAAACATACCATCGTTCAGATATTAACACATAATGAGGCCCAGTTTAACATGCCTCCTTCTTCACCACTCCTGACATATCAGCATCACAAACACATAGGGCAGTAGAACATTGTTGAGTTCCACAAGGAGGTGACATTTCTCTGTGAGGATGTGCAGGAGGAGATACTTCCACCTCTGCAACTTGAAGGGGAAGTACAGGGAATATATTGACACTGACTCCAGCTTGAAGGCAAGGGAAAACAGGGAAGCACTGAAAAGAACATTTGTTATGTGTGGGAGAGGTAAAAGCTGTAAGAGGCATTTTTCTTCCATGTGTATGCATTCTGTGGACTCTGTGTCTTCAACCATTATATTAGCCCCAAGCAAAGATTTATTCTGAATATGAAATCTTACCTGCCAAGGTTGCAGTTTGGGAGGATGTCCACCTCTGCCTGCCATCCTTTTGTATTTTGGTCTGGATGAGAGAACCTTGTGCAAAGTATATGCAATGGCATAAACTGCATTATAGGTGCTGTAACTTTGACCAGTCATGGTCATTTCAAAAATGTGCCCAGGAAGGCTCTCCAGACTCTCTTTGCCAGTGCATGTGTCTGTGCTTTCATTGGGGTCATTGGAAACAGAAAATAAGCAGTTGAATGCCTTTTCCCAAAAAGTCTGGAGGAACCCATCTCCGTTTGGAGAGTTGGGGTTTAGGGTCTGAAGGAATTCCTTAAATCCCTGAACTATTTCTGTGTGAATTGCAAAAGACAGGGCGCCATCAAAGACTTGAATATCATAATACCTTTGCATTGTTTCTGCTGAGAAGGCCCATTGGGCTGTCAAAATCCACACGGTTCCTGCAGAATTCTCTGCAATATCTTCATATAAGGAAAAGAAATATTTCAGCCACTTCACAGCTGTGATGGTCTGAGTTTCTGAACACAGAACTAATATATTGACTTCTGAGTCTATCAAGATGGAGGACTTAGCCCGAATGAGTTCCAATGAACTGAAATGATCTATACCTTGAGATAAGGATGGTAGTTTTTCCTTGAAGGCTGTGCAGACTCCATGCTGGGAAAGCATTGGCTCTAAGATTTGCATAAACTTATCTCCATTTTCATCATCTGATGCAACAAGTCCGACCCACGTCCATTGGAAATGAAGAAGTAGCTTGACAATCCCTGCATATTGATATTTCTCATTGGGCACCATCCGGAAGAAGGTTTGGAGCTGCAACTCGGTCCTCCTCACTGGAGCTAATACACAATAAGCAATCTAAGGAAGAAATCAATCTCACAAAAATGGGAGAGTTATAATAGCAAACGGTTAGGATGCATCCCACATAGCTGCCTGAAGTGGAAGCCATGAGAATACATTGAATGTAAAGATATATTCTTTAGTTTTATATATTGGAGGAATTTGAACAAATGTAAGCACAAGTTCCTTGTTTTAGAAGTGTTATAACATAAAACACTTTATCCATTACTCATCTATGAAAACATCTTGGTCAGGTTTATCATTTATAATGAAGTATGTAGAAAGTGAAATATTTTTAAGTGATTTGGATCTATGAGGATGAAATGCTCAAAACATTTGTTCCCTAATGCCAACAATATTGTCATTTTCTTCCCAGAATCACCCTTTTGATTAACTACTTCAGTTTTGCAGTATGGTACTAGGTAATGTCAAATAATTTCATGAAAGACATCAGACATTTGAGGAATATTCATATTCTTCCTTTTCCTCTTCAATGGTTGATTATTTTGCATCCCCCTCCCCATAGAGTATTTTGTTTGCAACCACTTGGGAAGGTGCTATAACATAAAACACTTTATCCAGTACTCACCAATGACAACCTCTTGGTCAGGTTTATCATTTACAATCAAGTATGTAGAATATGAAATATTACATTTACCAGGTGGAACCCATTTGATGCTTTATTGTGGTTTTTTTTTATTGGTCTAAGTTACCCAATGTCAACCCAGTCAGAAGGATGGCATATCATCATCATCATCATCATCATCATCATCATCATACCTGTGGAATCTTGTAGATGCCTAAGATTGTAGTCATGTGAAGGGAGATGTCAGAGTCAAGTGCTCCAATAACAGCTATCATATTTCTTTTCTTGTCACATTTGAAGTTGGGGACAATCCTTTCTGTGGCAGACAGAAGTTTCAGGGTGTTCTGATAAGTCATCCTTGTATTTAAGAAGCTATCATAGAGTTGGACCCCAAAGCTTATATTCGGAACGATGTTAGGATTCTCATTGATTTCATTCACAGCAAACACCAGGGAGAGAATATTCTGGTAATACTTCATTGCTGAACTAATAAAAGAGTTGGAAACGTGTCAGAGGTATTCATTTTTTCTGGCTTTTTATAGCAAATTCCGAAAGATTAAATAACACAAAATTAACAAAAAACTCATATGCCTTGTGCCTCCTAACACTTGATAACGGAAATCCATGGTCAATATTCAGTCAGATATGCGAATATAATGTCTAAAAAGGATTTAATTTTGTGCAGAACATTCACATCCTGCAACACACACATATAAGAGTTATCCCTGATGATTAATAGATTAGACAAATTTATAGGTATTAATTTTAGTTGATCTACTCTGCAGGTACCTCAGTTACATACTTTGTATTGGAAAAAAAGTTTGCAACACTTCAGTAATTTTTACCCAATATTGTTAAATGGTACAGCTGGGAATATAACCCAAAATCTATTATATCCTTGTCTCACTGCATCTGTGACTGTCAGATTAAATGATGGTGATTGTGAATGTGGGGATCAGGCTTTGCTGCAAAGTAAAACCATCCATCCTTGGTGTGGAAGGAAACACAGAGGGAGGAAGAGGATCAAGCATGAGATCAGGTGAGAAACATGGGATCAGGTGAGGAGAAAGCAGAAGAGACAGAAGACAGAAACCTCCAGATCAGGAATAAAGTAACATAGAAGAACATGCCAAGATCACAATCTAAAGAAAAGAATATGTATTTTTAACCCCCATGCATGGAAAGAAGTCAAATGTTTTCTGTGCATGCCATGGTTTGTATGGTGTAGTTGTAGCCTATAGTAGGATATAGAAGTGTACACTATGAAGGATAGCGTTATTTCCTTACAAAAGATCATCTGTAAATTTTGTGTTTGGATGGTCATGGAAATCTATTTCTTCAGATACATAGCTAAAAGTATAAAGAACTCCTCCAATGAACAGGTCCCCTCTCTGATAATACTGGAATGGAAGCTGGAATGAATCCGTCATGGTGCATCTGTCAGAGTCTTCCTTGCACTCAGTTGGAGGCATCTGGAGCCACAGGAAGAGAAGAATCAGCAGCAGAAATGTTCCTGCCATCTTGACCAACAGTTATGCAGAATGGCAGATTTCTCTCTCATCCACCATAAATTGCATTAGATTTTATGACTCTGGATTACTTTGATAAAGGGAATGTTCCAAAGACCTGATCCATGAGATCCTGTGTATTCACAATTTCTCACTGGGGCTCTGAATATCACAGGGTTTATTTAATATACACTTTTACACTCTGATACTGACTGTGTTCATGGTCTGACATGGGATTTGGCAAGATGGATGATGAAATCCAGCAGTTTGAGATAATTACTGGTTCCACAGTTATCTCCTTTGAGCATTGTGTTCTGTGAGACAAAATAATAAGAGCAAAATAATCATACATATTTCTCATTGAGACGTGCACTGGGAATGGAGAGTAACAGGAAAGCATGCAGCCCACCTGCAAACCGGTAATCTGAAGGGAGCTCCCTAGTTTTTCCAAATCTCTTCTTCAATCACACATGCACCATTTTCCTCAAGTGTACATGTGTCACCAACAGAGACCTGATTTTTAGGATTTTGAGCCTTATTATAACAGCAGCAGCAGAATTAGCAGCATCAACAGCAACAACAACAAGTGGTGTATCCTTGTACACCAGTTAAGGGGAGGTTGGAAACAATTAAAATAATGCAGACTCCAGTTGCTGGTGCAATACAGGGTATTACAAAATAGAAAAATGGTTAGTGTTTGCAAGACATTTGTGTTTCTAAACAGTTCAGGAAACCCTTCTTGCATGAACCAACAGTTTAATCTACTAATTATATGTAAAGATGCAGAGAAATGCATATGGAGAAATGTATTCTGTCATCTAAAAGTAGGAGAGCAACGTGAGGGACCCAGCAGGTGACAATGAAGGCCTAAATGCAGGGGTGCAACTTGAAACATAAGAGACATGTGGTTGTGGCAGATGAGAATGGAAAAGCCAGTGAGATCATGCAATTTAGAAGGTGAGCGACAGAATGTTTAAGTTCTAATTATTACCTCTTTATGGGGCAAGCGGACATAATATACCAGATCTTTCTTGGGCTTTCACGGTTACCCAGCAGTGTGGGGTTCGGGTTCAATGTGAGCATTCTTGGAGCAGTTCCATTCTTGCGTGGTCAAACATTCTTGGGCTTGCAGACAGTAAGATGTCCCTGGTGATGGAAGCAGCCAAGGGAAAGGCTCTACTGGGAAATGAAAGGTTGGCAAGGTGTTAGAAGTTCTCTTGAGCTCTTCTCAGTTTGGGTCCTATGCAAGGGTTCCTAACCTGGGTTCTTATGAACCTTCCCAGCTCCATGAAGAACAGAAAGCTGGCTCCCAGAGGAATGGTGGGTTTCGTGTTCCATTTGTATTTGACCCTTGCCCCTACTGGCTGATAAAAAGAGCAAGAAGAGGACAGCCAGTACAGGCTGAGTGCAAATCTGGAAGAGTGTTAGAAGTGGGTTTGAAACCCTCAAAACAAAAACAAACAAACAAACAAACAAACAAACAAACAAACAAACAAACAATACCTGAACAGAATTGGTGAAGCAGCAAAGAGTTCATTGATCACAAAATGCTCTTGCAAGGGCGTGTGACCCAAAGTAGCACACCGAAAATTAACAAAGCATAAACTTATATTCCCTATAACTCAAAGCACAGGTTCCCTCCATTGTTTTCCCATTGGCTGGAGTACCACAAGGTGTACAGCCTATCACGACCTCCTAATTAATCTACCCTAATTTGGTCTGTATCCCTATGCTATTAATTGCTAAGCCAAGCAAAAATACCTGGAGATAAGTGTGAATTGATCTCTATACTTGTTGATGCCAAATAATCTAAACCGTCTAAAGTTATCTAGCACTATGGCCTCATGAAAATCAACATTTATGTCTGAGGCTGCCTAGCGCAACTGCAGCCTTGTATCTTTACGTGAATGAAAGCACATTTTGTCTGAGGTTGTTATTAGTAGCTGTAGCCTTGAATGAAAAAGCAACATTATCAGTTCTCACAAAAAGGGAAAGACACAGAGTTGAGTTTAAAGCAAGAAGCTATGTTTTCCTAAATGAAGCTGAGGTTATGCTTGGATAAGCTTACATTTTGGGAATGTGGTGAAGAACCCTGAGATCTATGGACGTATACCTGAAGGAGCCCCCATTGTTCAGCCTGGACACCGAGGTCCAGATCTGATGTTCTTCTGGTGGTTCTCTCACTGTGAGAAGTGAGGTTACAGAGAACAAGGCAGAGGGCCTTCTCAGTAGCGCAGCCCGCCCTGTGGAATGCCCTCCCATCAGATGTCAAGGAGATTTATAACGATATAACCTTTAGAAGACATCTGAAGGCAGCGCTGTATCGGGAAGCCCTTTAGTGTGTAAGGTTTTTATATATGTTGGACGCCACCAAGAGGGCTGGGACAACACAATCAGATGGGCAGGGTACAATACTAATGTTAATAATATATTCATACCTGGTGTTGCGTTTGCTTCAGGTTAAGTGTTTTCAGGTTGTGTCCTGCGGCAACCCAGAAGTACTGGAAAGGGTTAATTCTGGGTTTCGCCACTCGCGCATGCGTAGATGCTCAAAATGACTTCACGTGCATGCACAGAAGCAGTGAATCGCGACACTCGCACGTGCAGACGTGCAGATGCGGCATGTGTTCTGCTCAGGTTGTGAATGGGGCTCCGGAACAGATCCCATTCGCAACCAGAGGTACCCCTGTAATGGTAATAATAATTGAAAGGTGGTATATAAATTGAATAAATAATGATATTAGTGATATCTGGTTGGCCCCTGTGAGAAGAGGCTTCTGGACCAGATGCTCCATGGACCGGATCCAGCAAGTTCTCCCAATGTTCGTAGGTATTACTGTGTTTAAACTTAGATTTATGTGGGAAACACTTTAAGCATAGACAACAGTGACAAGAGAGGGGTTAAAACACGGAGTAGGAAAATGAAAAGAACTGGGACACACAAGGGATTTCCTTGGCTAGTTTTATTCCAATAAATGTCTACATTTTCTAATAATGCAAGAATTAAAGGGATCAACGCAAGTTGACTCTTATTTGCTCCTCAGAATCAAGTGGTCTTTGCTGTTCAAGTCGGGCCTCAGAATGATAATGTACAATTTGGGGAAGAAGATGCAAGCAAGCAGGCCTGCACTGGAGGCCAAGATGCAGAAGATCTCCACAGCCACCATCTGCTTTCCTTTGGTGCTCAGATAAGAGGGAACAAAGGACAGCCAAACACTGCAGAACACCAACATGCTGAAAGTGATGAACTTGGCTTCGTTGAAACTGTTGGGCAACTTCCTGGCCAGGAAAGCCACCGTGAAGCTGACCATGGCCAGGAATCCCAGGTACCCCAGGACACAATAAAACATGGGGGCAGAGCCTTCGTTGCATTCCAGGATGATTTCCTCCGCCAGAGAGTTCATGTCTACATCTGGGAAGGGAGGAGCCATACAGAGCCAAACAGCACAAATACTGGCTTGAAGTGAGCAGCAACCCAGAAGAACAGAGTTGGCCAGAGATTTCCCCACCCATTTCCTCATCCTGCATCCTGGTTTGGTGGCCATGAAGGCCAGAACCACCGTGATGGTTTTGGCCAAGACACAAGACACCGCAATGGAGAAGATGATGCCAAAGGCCGTTTGTCGTAAAGAGCAGCTCACTGGGTGAGGCTGGCCAATGAAGAGCAAAGAGCAGAGGAAGCAGAGCAAGAGGGCAAGGAGCAGAGTGTAGGTGAGGTCCCGGTTGTTGGCTTTGACAATGGGAGTGTCCCCGTTCTTAGAGAAGACGCCAAGGACCAAGGCTGTGACCAGAGCAAAGAGCAGAGCCAAGGCAGCTAATGTGAATCCCAAAGGCTCAGCGAAGGAAAGAAATTGTTGGCTCTTGGGAATACATTGATCTCTGTTGTGGTTTGAAAATTGACCTTCTTGGCATTTGAAACAATAATCCGAATCTAATAAATAAATAAATCAGATTAATGATGTATGCGTTCCCACAAATTAGGCAACCTTTTTCTTCTGGCTTCTTTTTTTCTTTGTAATGAAATGGATTCCTCCATTTCCAATGGCCTTTCAATTTTCCTTTGAAAGAAATATTTCTTTTGCTCCCAAAACAGAATTCTGAGTCATTAATTAGTTGGAAAAAAGTATCAGAGATAAGTGGAAACCAGTAAAATGCAACAGGTATTTTTTCTTCATAAATTATATATAGGTGGTATCAATCAAATCACCAGGAATTTAGGAAGCAACGTATTGACTACTGTTAATATGGTGCCATTGAAAGAGCAAAGAGTCATCTCTGTTGAAAAGTGAGAAGCCCACTATGATATCTTGGAGCTGCAAAATTTGATTTTGTGTTTCTGGCTCTCAGCCCTAAAACTATGAGGATGGAGGGTTAGGCAAGTCTTCACTGACTCTGCAAGCTGTGGCAGGTGGGGAGCAGGCAGAGAACACTGGACATGATCCAGACCTATTTCCACAAATCTACTTTGTCAATGTTAAAGTTGTGGCTCTAGTTTGCCGAACTCTCTGTGTCAGTCTTCTTTCTTTCAGATCTGAGAGCAACTGCTGTTCTGTTTAGGAGCACTGAACTGTTAAAATGGGGAAACTGTTGAAATAGACTAGGAAGCATTTTATAAAAGAGCAGCTGATGTCTCCTACCTGTTTGATTTGAAATCATCCCATCTGGACATGAAGCACAGTCATAGCAACAAAATGGCCGCCCCTCCTTCTTTTTCCGGCTGTAGCCTGGCTGGCACCAATCATTACACAAACCAAGGGGCAGCACCTAGCCAGAAAGAGAGAAGAGGAAGCTCCCTTTGCATGGTAAAGAACACAGTTTGAACCAAAGAGACGAGATCACTTGGCAGATTCATGTTATTCCAGAAAGGAGTTCTGGCTTTACTCCTACATTAAGGTGACGTAAGCCTGGAAAGAGAGCTTACTCTATTGTCGCAACCCCTTCATGCATTAACCTGCTATAAGAATTTTATTTATATCAGACCTTATTCTTGTATTTGTATTCTGCATATTAATAAAACTGTTCCCTTAAAAAAAGAACCAAGAGTCCATCCCCACCTGATTGAATGCTTTGTGCCATGTGATGGCTTCTTCATCCATGCTGAAGTCCACATCGTCGGATTCCTGTGGTTCTACCTTTCCTACTTTCACTCGCAAGAAGGTTTGGTTGGGGAAAGTAACCCAGTTAATAACGTCAAATCCAGCTGCCAATTCCCCATTCTCATCAAAAGACACAAAGTCCCCAGCACTGTTGTTGAAGGAGATACTCCTCAGGAAAGAGGGAAGCTAGACAGAATAAAACAAGGAAAAGTTCAAAAAGTAAAGAAGGGAAAAGCTTTATTGGTTTCAGAAAGGAAAAAGTATCAATCCATATATGTTACACATTGGAAAGGAGTCAAAAATTGTGTGGTCCAACATTGGAGCACATATGGATTTCTCGGAAGTACAGTTGGTCTGACACGTTAGTATTTGAGGGTTCAGCTCTGGGGGTCCATGAGCAAAGGTGTTGTTGTTGTTGTTTAGTCGTTTAGTCGTGTCCGACTCTTCGTGACCCCATGGACCAGAGCACGCCAGGCACTCCTGTCTTCCACTGCCTCCCGCAGTTTGGTCAGGCTCATGTTTGTAGCTTCGAGAACACTATCCAACCATCTCATCCTCTGTCGTCCCCTTCTCCTAGTGCCCTCCATCTTTCCCAACATCAGGGTCTTTTCCAGGGAGTCTTCTCTTCTCATGAGGTGGCCAAAGTATTGGAGCCTCAACTTCACGATCTGTCCTTCCAGTGAGCACTCAGGTCTGATTTCCTTAAGAATGGATGTGTTTGATCTTCTTGCAGTCCATGGGACTCTCAAGAGTCTCCTCCAGCACCATAATTCAAAAGCATCAATTCTTCGGCGATCAGCCTTCTTTATGGTCCAGCTCTCACTTCCATACATCACTACTGGGAAAACCATGGCTTTAACTATACGGACCTTTGTTGGTAAGGTGATGTCTCTACTTTTTAAGATGTTGTCTAGATTTGCCATCGCCTTTCTCCCAAGGAGCAGGCGTCTTTTAATTTCGTGACTGCTGTCACCATCTGCAGTGATCATGGAGCCCAAGAAAATAAAATCTCTCACTGCCTCCATTTCTTCCCCTTCTATTTGCCAGGAGGTGATGGGACCAGTGGCCATGATCTTCGTTTTTTTGATATTGAGCTTCAGACCATATTTTGCGCTCTCCTCTTTCACCCTCATTAAAAGGTTCTTTAATTCCTCCTCACTTTCTGCCATCAAGGTTGTGTCATCTGCATATCTGAGGTTGTTGATATTTCTTCCGGCGATCTTAATTCCGGCTTGGGATTCATCCAGCCCAGCCTTTCGCATGATGAATTCTGCATATAAGTTAAATAAGCAGGGGGACAATATACAGCCTTGTCGTACTCCTTTCCCAATTTTGAACCAATCAGTTGTTCCATATCCAGTTCTAACTGTAGCTTCTTGTCCCACATAGAGATTTCTCAGGAGACAGATGAGGTGATCAGGCACTCCCATTTCTTTAAGAACTTGCCATAGTTTGCTGTGGTCAACACAGTCAAAGGCTTTTGCATAGTCAAAGGTAGAATCGTGCAAAGTCAGGAACCCCTGGAACTGCCCTCCACAAGGCAGAAAGATGCTTCCTATGCTCTGGGAAGCTTGCAGGAGGACCCAGGGATGCTCCCAGAGCCCTGTCAGGACCTCCCCACAGCCTGATAAACAAGGGGGCCCCTTCTTTCCTGGCCCGTTGGAGGCCCCCTTTGGTCTTGTGTCTCCTTCCCCGAGGCTGGAATGGAGTGCACTGCTTTGCTCACCTGGCCTTGAGAGGGAAGCGCCCTCACGCCTCCTTCCCAGAGCCCAGCAACCAAGGGAGAGGGCTGCACACCCAGGGCCCTCCCTGGACCTTCTGAGAGCCTGGTAAGAAAGGGAGATCTTCTGGGAGGGCAGGAGGAAGGGGGGAAATAAATAGAGAGCAGGTAATGGTGAGTTTTCCCTGCTTTCCATTCTTTATTTACTTCCCCCCACAAACATGAGGTTGCAATCCCACATGTAAATCCCACTTGCGAAACTTGCGGGCCCCCTGTAAATAAGGAACATTCTAGGAGCGTGCTAAAAAATTGACCAGACATTTGAAAATAGCATATAAATTCCTCTTTGGTGCAGAAACAACTGCTGGCTCTAGAAGATCGTTGTTGTTGTTGGACTTAATAATTTAGCAGTCATGGGTAGAAACAAACCTAAATGCTGCCAGAGGAAAGTTCTAGAGGTTCTTCCAGGATAAAGACAAACCATCTTTCTGATATTAACATAACATGTAGCCCAATTTAACATGCTTCCTTCTTCACCACTCCTGACATACCAGCATCACAAACACATAGGACAGCGGAACATGCAGCTCCTTTCACAACATTGTTGAGTTCTACAAAGAGGTGACATTTCTGTCTGAGGAAGTGCAGGAGGAGATACTTCCACCTCTGCAACTTGAAGGTGAAATATAGGTGATACAGTGGTACCTTGGGTTACAGACGCTTCAGGTTACAGACACTTCAGGTTACAGACTCCGCTATCCCAGAAATAGTACCTCGGGTTAAGAACTTTGCTTCAGGATGAGAACAGATATCATGCTCCGGCATCGCAGCAGTAGCAGGAAGCCCCATTAGCTAAAGTCGTGCTTCAGGTTAAGAACAGTTTCAGGTTAAGGACGGACCTCCAGAACGAATTAAGTTCTTAACCTGAGGTACCACTGTATATCGATTCTGGCTCCAACTTGAAGGCAAGGGAAAACAGGGAAGCACTGAAAAGAATATTTTTTTTTGAGGGAAAGGTAAATGCTGTAAGAGGTATTTATTGTATGTTCGTTCTATGGACTGTGTGCCATCACCCATTAGATCAGCCCCAAGCAAAGATTTATTTCAAATATGAAATCTTACCTGCCAAGGTTGCAGTTTGGAAGGATGGAGTCCACCTCTGCCTGCCATCCTTTTGTGTTTTGGTCTGGATGAGAGAATCTTGTGCAAAGTATATGCAATGGCATAAACTGCATTATAGGTGCTGTAACTTTGACCAGTCATGGTCATTTCAAAAATATGCCCAGGAAGGCTCTCCAGACTCTCTTTGCCAGTGCATGTGTCTCTTCTTTCGTTGGGCTCATTGGAAACAGAAAATATGCAGTTGAATGCCTTTTCCCAAAAAGTCTGGAGGAACCCATCTCCGTTTGGAGAGTTGGGGTTTAGGATCTGAAGGAATTCTTTAAATCCCTGGACTTTTTCTGTGTGGATTGCAAAAGACAGGGCACCATCAAAGAGTTGAATATCATTATACCGTTGCATTGTTTCTGATGAGAAGGCCCATTGGGCTGTCAAAATCCACACGGTTCCTGCAGAATTCTCTGCAATAGCTTCATATAATGAAAAGAAATATTTCAACCACTTCACAGCTGTGATGGTCTGAGTTTCTGAACACAGAACTAATATATTGACTTCTGGGTCCATCAAGATGGAGGACTTAGCCCGAATGAGTTCCAATGAACTGAAATGATCTGTCCCTTGAGATAAGGCTGGTAGTTTTTCCTTGAAGGCTGTGCAGACTCCATGCTGGGAAAGCATTGGCTCCATGATTTCCATAAACATCTCTCCGTTTTCATCATCTGAAGCAACAAGTCCGACCCATGTCCATTGGAAATGAAGAAGCAGCTTGACAATCCCTGCATATTGATATTTCTCATTGGGCACCGTCCGGAAGAAGGTTTGGAGCTGCAACTCGGTCCTCCTCACTGGAGCCAATACACAATAAGCAATCTAAGGAAGAAATCAATCTCACAAAAATGGGAGAGTTATAGCAAATGGTTAGGATTCATCCCACATAGCTGCCTGAAGTGGAACCCATGAGAATTTATTGAAGGTAAAAATATATTCTTTAGTTTTGTATATCGGAGGAATATGAATGAATATAAGCACAAGTTCCTTGATTTAGAAGGAACTTTACTCATCAATGACAACATCATGGTCAGGTTTATCATTTACAATGAAGTATGTAGAAAGTGCCCACCTAGCAGTTCGAAAGCACCCTTAAGTGCAAGTAGATAAATAGGTACCGCTTTATAGGGGGAAGGTAAACAGCGTTTCCGTGTGCTGCGCTGGTGCTGGCTCGCCAGAGCAGCTTCGTCACGCTGGCCACGTGACCCGGAAGTGTCTCCGGACAGCTCTGGCCCCTGGCCTCTTAAGCGAGATGGGCGCGCAACCCCAGAGTCGGTCACGACTGGCCCGTACGGGCAGGGGTACCTTTACCTTTACCTTTATGTAGAAAGTGAAATAGTTCTTAAGTGATATTAGATCTATGAGGATGAAATCCTCAAATCTTTTGTTCGCTAATGCCAACAATATTGTCATTTTCTTCCCAGAATCACTACTTCAGTTTTGCAGTAAGGTACTAGATAATGTCAACTCATTTCATGGAAGACATCAGACATTTGAGGAATATTCATATTCTTTTCTTCTTCTTCTTCATTGGTTGATTTTTTTGCACCCCCCCCTCCCCATAGAGTATTTTGTTTACCTGGATTGCAACCACTTGGGAAGGTAACAAAATAAAGCCTTCACGCTTTCTATACTTTTTGGTGAAATACACCACTAAACTAGTGGAAGCTCTGGACATTTCCTACAAGTTCTGCTACTTTGGAAGGAAGGAAGTAAAGCTCAATGAAAGTGTGAATGGATTGTCTGTCCAGAAACTGCTTTTTACTTGGAAATCATGCTTCACTTCCTGAGTGAGGAATTTATGGCCCTTCAGAACATCCTGGACTCCAAGTGATCATCCTTGACCATTGACTTATAGAGGCTGGGGCTAGTGGGCAACACATGGACAAGGGACATCCCTGGTGTGCAGCTTCCTGGAAGGAGGATTCCTACTGGTGCATTTGCATTGCACCAACCTCCCTCTCTCTCCCTTTCCCTCCCTCCTTCCAGACGAGCTGCAGTGACACCTGTGACAGGAAGTCGGGTGAGCACCAAAGCTCTTCCAACCACGACTGAATATCAGTGAGTGAACTCTTTATTTTCCAGGTATGTTTTTTTTTACCAAAAAATGAGTAAAGCCAGACACTTTTGTATCAGTTAGATTTTTTTCTTTTTCAGTTCCTTTTTCAGAAAGATGAACCCACATCAAAGGAGTATGGAGAACCGGAAGATAACTATTGTTCCAGAGGCAGAAAAGATTCACAGCTCATTTACTCACTATCTCCCACTTGAACTACTGCCATGCGCTCTACCTGGGGCTGCCTTGAAAGGTGACCTGGAAACTGCAACTAATCCAGAATGCGGCAGCCAGACTGGTGACTGGGAGTGGCCACTGAGACCATATAACATTCAAAGTGTTGGTGCTGACCTTGAAAGCCCTAAATGGCCTCAAAGGCCCAGTAGACCTGAAGGAGCGTCTCCATCCCTGTTGTCCTGCCCGGACACTGAGGTCCTCCTCCAAGGATCTTCTGTTGGTTCCTTCACTGCGAGAAGTGAGGTTACAGGGAACCAGGCAGAGGGCCTTCTTGGTAGTGGCGCTCGCCCTGTGGAACGCCTTCCCTTCAGATGTCAATGAAATAAACAACTATCTGACTTTTAGAAGACATCTAAAGGCAGCCCTTTATTGGGCTTTACTGTGGTTTTATTACTTGGTCAATTCTACCCAGGCTCCAATACTTTGAGGCTCCAATACTTTGGCCACCTCATGAGAAGAGAAGACTCCCTGATCTTGGGAAAGATTGAGGGCACAAGGAGAAGGGGACGACAGAGGACGAGATGGTGGGGCAGTGTTCTCGAAGCTACCAGCATGAGTTTGACCAAACTGCGGGAGGCAGTGGAAGACCTGGTGTGCTCTGGTCTGTGGGGTCACAAAGAGTTGGATGTGACTAAATGACTAAACAACAACAACACAGAGTGGCTGGATCAACATTTCTATGGATGGCATAGAAATATTATTTATATTTATTTATTTATTTATTTATTTATTTATTTATTTATTTATTATTATAATATTATTATTATTACCTGTGGAATCTTGTAGAGGTTTAAGATCATAGTCATATGAAGGGAGATGTTAGAGTCAAGTGCTCCAATAACAGCTATCATATTTCTTTTCTTGTCACATTTGAAGTTGGGGACAATCCTTTCTGTGATGGACAGAAGTTTCAGGGTGTTCTGAAAAGTCATCCTTGCATTTCCAAAGCTATCATAGAGGTGGAACCCAAAGCTCATATTCGGTACGATATTAGGGTTTTCATTGATTTCTTTCACAGCAAACACCAGGGAGAGGGTATTCTGGTAGTTCTTCAGTGTTGAACTAATAAAAGTGTTGTACAATTTGTCAGAGGTATTGAACTCTTCTATCTTTTTAAGCACATAGCTGATTTTCTGGCTTTCCCCAGGAAATTCCAAAAGATTAAATAACACAAAATAAGCCAAAAACCTCATATGCATTGTGCTTCCTAACACTTCATAATGGAAATATATGGTCAGTATTCAGTCTGCTTTAGGAATATAGCATCTAAAAAGCATTTAATTATGTGCAGAACATTCACATGCTGCAGCACACATACATATAAGTGTTATCCCTTATGATTAATAGATTAGACAAACTTAGAGGTATTGATTTTAGTTGGTCTACTCCGCACATGCTTCAGTAAGATGTTTTGTTTTGGGAAAAAAAAGTTTGCAAAATGTCAGTTATTTTTACCCAATATTGTTTAAATGGTACAGTTGGGAATATTATCCAGAATATATGATATTCCTGTCTCACAACATCTGTGATTGTCAGATTGAATGATGCTGATTGTGAATGTGAGGATCAAGCTTTGCTGCAAAGTAAAACCATCCATCCTTGGTGTGGAGGGAAACACAGAGGGAGGAAGAGGATCAAGCATGAGATCAGGTGAGGAGAAAGCAGAAGAGGCAGAAGACAGAAACCTCCAGATGAGGAATAAAGCAACATAAGAGAAGATGCTATTATCAGAATATAAAGAGGTGGAAGCATATTTTTTACCTTCATACATGGAAAAAAAAGTCAAATGTTTTCTGAGCATGGCATGGTTTGTATGGTGTAGTTGTAGCCTATAGCAGCATACAGAAGTGTATTCTAGAACAGATAGAGTCATTTCCTTACAAAAGTTCATCTGTAAACTTTGTGTTTGGGTGGGCATGGAAATCTATTTCTTCAGATACATAGCCAAAAGCATAAAGAACTCCTCCAATGAATAGGTCCCCTCTCTGATAATACTGGAATGGAAGCTGGAAAGGATCCGTCATGGTGCATCTCTCAGAGTCTTCCTTGCACTCAGTTGGAGGCATCTGGAGCCACAGGAAGAGAAGGAGCAGCAGCAGAAATGTTCCTGCCATCCTAACCAACGGCAAATTTCTCTCTCATCCACCATAAATTGCATTAGGTTTAATGGCTCTTGATTATATTCTATGCTATGGATGTTTGTATGTGATGCCAATAAAAGGTTTTATGATGATGATATTGTAAAGGGGATGTGCCAAAGATCTGACCCATGAGATCCTGTGTATTCACAATTTCTCACTGGGGCTCTGAATATCACAGGGTTTATTTAATATACTCTTTTACACTCTGATACTGACTGTGCTCATGGTCTGACATGGGATTTGACAAGATGGATGATGAAAGCCATCAGTTTGAGATAATTACTCGTTCCGAAGTTATCTCCCTAGAGCATTCTGCTCTGTGAGACAAAATTATAAGAGCAAAATAATCATACATATTTCTCGTTGAGTGGTGCACTGTGAATGGCGAGTCACAGGAAAGCAAGCAGCCCACCTGCAAACTGGTAATCTGAAGGGAGCTCAATAGTTTTTCCAAATCTGTTCCTCAATCACACATGCACCATTTTCCTCAAGTGTACATGTGTCACCAACAGAGACCTGATTTTTAGGATTTTGGACCTCAGGTGTGTACCAACAAGAGCAGCAGCAACAGCAGCAACAACAAGTGGTGTATCCTTGTACACCAGTTAAGGGGAGGGAGAAAAAGTTAAAATAATGCAGACTTCAGTTGCAGGTGCAATACAGGGTGTTACATTTCCCCACAAAATAGAGAAATGGTTAGTGTTTGCCAGATATTTCTGTTTCTAACCACTTCAGAAAACCCTTCTTGCATGAACCAGCAGCTTAATCTGACTAGTTATATGTAAAGATGTAGAGAAATGCATATGGAGAAATGTATTTTTTCAAGAATGCAGCAGCTAGACTGCTGACTGGGAGCGGCCACCAAGACCACAGAACACTGATCCTGAAAGACCTACATTGGCTCCCAGTACATTTCCGAGCACAATTCAGAGTGTTGGTGCTGACCTTGAAAGCCCTAAACGGCCTTGGTCCAGTATATCTGAAGGAGCATCTCCTCCCCCATCGTTTAGCCCCGACACTGAGGTCCAGCTCCGAGGGCCTTCCGGTGGTTCCCTCATTGCGAGAAGTGGGATTACAGAGAACCAGGCAGAGGGCCTTCTCGGTGGTGGAGCCCGCCCTGTTAGTGTTTGCAAGACCCTCCCATAAAATGTCAAGGAAGGAAACAACTCTCTGACTTTTAGAAGACATTTGAAGGCAGCCCTCTTTACGGAAGTTTTAATGTTTGTTGTTTGTTGTTGTTGTTGTTATTCTGTTGGGAGCTGCCTAGAGTTGCTGGGGATACCCAGCCAGATGGGTGGGGTATGTATGTATGTATGTATGTATGTATGTATGAATAAATAAATACTACTATTGCTACTACTAATTTTTACCATTTCCGAAAACAAGATTCTAACCATCCAGTTAGAGATGTGTCTATTCCTGAATTTTCTTCTAATTCCACTGCTAAAATAGTAAGGCTTTCGTGATGGTTCCATTGGGTGCTGTGTTGTTAGGAATAAAGGTATAACATCTTTCACCTAACATTACACATACCCCTCCTTTTTCTGCCAATACCATATCTAAGGCCACCCTATTTTCCCAGGCCATCCTCCTTGTAGCATCCAATTGGTCAGCCATTGCCTTTCATTGCATCTCTGGTATAATTCAGAAACCTCTATTGATTATAATATATAATTGATCCAGACTACATTATTGTTGATTGTGACCCACCAAAACAAGAAAAATTCCCACCTTGCTGCTGTCTAATTTTGGGCTTTAAATTCATCAGGGTCCTCCCTAGGAACCCCCATGGAATCTATATAGAGTCCATCATCAAAAGAATTAGCCAGAACACTTCGTTTCCCCCTTCTTTTTGTTTCCTCATGTTCAAATGCCAGGGTGAATGGGATAGCCAATGACACCATCGATCCACTCTGGGAACACTTAAGGCAGAATAGTTTCCTGTTTCATCTTCATTCACATTTAGGAACTCTACACCATGGGTAGACAAACTAAGGCCCGGGGGCTGGATCCAGCCCAATCGCCTTCTAAATCTGGCCTGCAGACAGTTCGGGAATCAGCGTGTTTTTCTACGAGTAGAATGTGTGCTTTTATTTAAAATGCACCTCTGGGTTATTTGTGGGGCATAGGAATTCATTCATCCCCCCCAAAAAAATATAGTCCGCCCCCCCACAAGGTCTGAGGGGCAGTGAACCGGCCCCCTGCTGAAAAAGTTTGCTGATCCCTGGTCTACACACTGACTCGATTCTCCCAGATCTCTGATATATTTCTCCCCCTGCCTTGAGAGGCAAGCAGTGTGATTACCATTCACTGTGGAGAAGGCAGGTGCAATCCTTGATAGCGCTAAAGGCAAACATCTAATCCAGGGCATTTTAGTTTCCAACACTAATTTAGATAACTGTTTTTTTAAAGGTTTGATTCACACCTTCTATTTTACCTGATGATGGCAGATGCCAAAGGGGTGTGCCATTTAGAGGTCATTTTTATTATAATTTGGAAGAACAATTTTCATGGCAATAGTCAGCTGTGCACATTGTTTTTTCTAAGAAATATGCAAATAATTTATTTACAACCAACATAGCACCCAAGCCTCCCAAATGCCTTGTCCTGGTGCCGGTGCTGTGTGTGGAATATAGCACACATGGCGGCTGTTGGTAACAGGGCCTTGAAAAAATATTGTGACACAGCATACAGGAGCACTTCACTACTGCAAAACAACCGTTGCATACCATTATATGAACTCATATTGTTTTTTCTCCCAACTAATTGTTCCCTGTTATTCATTTTGGGCTTAAATAAGGTAGTGTTTGGGGGAAAGATGTAACCCATTAAACCTGCACTGAAGGATACAATGGAAAAGATCTCCACAGCAACTATGCATTTTCCTTGGGTGCTCAGGCGCTCAGAAACAAAGGACACTCAAACAGATAGTTTTCTGCTTCAACCCTTTCTCTCTCAAACTCTGGCCATGTTCCAGTCAGCTTGGATTCATTTCTTGATGAGGGAGATGATATTTGGAGAGGCAAGGCCAGGGATTGATTCATAGGATCGGCCAGTTCATGGACTGCTTTCTTGAGACCCACTGTTAATAGCAAGATTCAACTCAGATATGTGAGAATCTTTCCTGAATTATACCGAATATACCTCATAATCCGGGGAACACAACTGATGCACAACTCTAGTGAAGTTCCATAAGACAGCTTTCAGGAGCCAGTGTGGTGTAGTGGTTAAGAGCAGTAGACTCATAATATGGTGAACCGGGTTCGCTTCCCTGCTCCTCCACATGCAGCTGCTGGGTGACCTTGGGCTAGTCACACTTCTCTGAAGTCTCTCAGCCTCACTCACCTCACAGAGTGTCTGTTGTGGGGGAGGAAGGAAAAGGAGAATGTTAGCCACTTTGAGACTCCTTTGGGTAGTGATAAAGCAGGATATCAAATCCAAACTCTTCCTCCTCCTCCTCCTCCTCTTCCTCCTCCTCCTCCTCTTCCAATAACCCCTGCACTAGGTGGGACATAATCAGTTCTAAAATGTGGCTTAGTTGGCCCCAACATAGATAGAGAGCAAGAGGGCACCAAAATGTTTAAATTCTCCCAAAGACAAGAGCTCTTCAAAAGGATTGGTTGGGAATACAACCAGTGAGCTAGCTGTAAATTCTTGCATGCGTGTGATGGATGCCTTGAGTTGCACCCCTGCACCACTTGGAACGGGTCTCATGCCTGCCCCTCTTAAGGACAGGGTATCCAGTTAAAGGGATCCAGGAGGAGTTGCTACTGTCCAGACCCCCAGGCGGGATCAAGATGAGGATCCCATGGGGGTGTTCCTATTTGATGTATGTCCTAGGATTCCCTCACTGACAGCTTGAACCTAAAGGAATGCCTCCAGCAGGCAGGCTGGAAGCCAACCATTGTATCCAATGTCTATACCAAACTTCTTACATCTGTAATCAATAAAAGTTGTTGTCCTGTCTGGTTATTTCATTTAAGACAAAGGTGATGAATAGCACGGAGTCTGGGCCAGTGGCGTAGCGTGGGGGGTGCCAGGGGGGCCGGCCGCACCGGGCGCAACATGGGCGGGGGGCGCGCTTTCACTAGCAGCTCTCTGCCCCTACTAAAATCCACGGGTTAGGGAGCCCGCGCTCGCTTGGCTTGGCGAGGAGGTCGCGGAAGGGGGAGAGCGAAGCCTTCTGCCGCGGGCAAAAAAAGGAGAGGAAGCCGGGTGGGTGGGCGGGCGGGCTGGCTGGCTGGCGGGGGTCTGGCTGCGCCTGCTGCTGCCGTTGCCGCTGCTGCCGGGCTTTGACAGCTTGGCGAAGCGGAGGGAGAGGAGCTTTATGGTAGTGAGCCGAGCTGAGCAGGGAGTCTGGCGAGGGGGCGGGAAGAGACTTTCCCCCCTTTTTTCCACCTCGCCTGGTCAAAAAGGAGAGCGGAGTCTCCTCAGGGCGCCCTCAGGCAGGACAGGGCAAGTCAAGCAGAGTGAGGAAGAGAGAGAGGGGAAGGGGGGGGGAAGCAGCCAGGAAACGCCGTGGTGTGGAGGAGGAATCAATTAAGGAGAGAAAGCGAAAAGCCTTGGAGAAAGGGAAAAAAAGAAAGAAAAGAGGCAGCTCCAGGAGAGCGCGGGGGAAAGAGAAGCCTCGCTGCTGCTGCTTGGGAGAGTAAATTACTGTACTTGCCTTGCCCCGGGTTAGGGGGCGCAAATTACTTGCCTTGCCCCGGGTGCTGATAACCCACGCTACGCCGCTGGTCTGGGCACACAAAGGAAGGAAGGAAGGAAGGAAGGAAGGAAGGAAGGAAGGAAGGAAGGAAGGAAGGAAGGAAGGAAGGAATTACTGCTTTTCTCAAAAAGTCGAAGCTCGGAAAACATATGTTATAAAAAGGGTGGGATGGAGACTCTTTTTTTTCCATATAATTTTTATTAACAAACCAATCAAATCACATTAATTCCAAATTACAAAGCCAGATTTTTAATTTTTTGTTGGGGGTACCCATACTTCGAGCTCAGAAAGGGATCCAAACATCTCTCTTGCTGCTGCTTTAATATTCCAGTTCTGTCCAAATATTATTCACAGTTCTGTCCAATCTTCTCTCTATTATTTTCTTCATCTTCTTGTTGTTATCGTATATTCCTTTCTTTGTGACCTCTGATAATCTCCACAAGCGGGTTAAAAACAAACGTTGTTATATCCTGTGTGGATTTTCCGTTCCTCCAAGAGCTATATTCAAACAGACAGACGCCATTTCAACACTTCCATACAAAGCATTCTTAAAGTCTGCCCATTAATCCTTGCAGGCCTGTCACACTCTCCTCAAAACTTCTTAGGTCAAACTCACATTCCGATATAATAACAATTCCGTGGTCTCCTCCCCCTCGATCAAAAATCCATCAGGCCTGCTTTCTAACAAGTCTCTTTTTATAACTGCGTCATTCCAAAGGCTTTTCATTCCTTTCCAAATATTTTCCAAGCCATGTCTTTGATTAGTAATTCATTTCCACACAGTTCTTAATCATTCCGCTTATATTCAGTAATTGCAACGATTCTTCCTGGGGGGGGGGAGGATTGTTAGGTAATCACATAAGGTAAAAAAAGAAAAGCCCCCCCCATTCCGCCCGTTCCGACATACCGACTCTTTGATGTTTCTTCTTGATATCTTTTCCTGTTAAATCCATCCGTCGCTCCACTTCACTGAGGTCACTTCAATTAGCAGTCTTAACTCCTGTTCTTCACTCGAAATATGTGCATTTGCTTCTCTCTCTAATTGTTTATTTTGAGCTGCTGCAACCAGGCCACGCGATCAGAGACAGCGTCAGGGAGAGCCATCCCACACGAGTGCTGTGCGCCTAGTGCCCTCACCCCCTTCTTTCGAACTTGGGGGTGATTTATGGCAACCGCAGGCGAGGCAGTGTTCCCCATTCCCTTGGGGTAACAAGGGAGGCTGCATACTCCCATATCAGCCTCTTAATTACCTCGTGTGGGTCGGAGAGATGGTATTGTCGGCCATCTTCCAATGCGCCCCTAGCGCCCCCCGGGTGGGATGGAGACTCTTGTTATGACTTTATCGTTTTCTTATCTGATCATTATCTATGTAACTAAAGTTGATAGCACTGTACGTAGTACTTGTCTTGAGCTGGGTACTGGCAGTCCCTGGCAGGTTATGTGCCACTTAAAAACAACAACAACACCGACCTGTTTTTATTTATTTTCATGGTATGTCTAGGTCCATTTCCCATGGCATTTTTGTGTACAATAGATTGCCACATTCTAGTGTTCCTAGAGCTTTATAAACTGAGGAAGCTATGCCCTTGGAGAGTGGAGAGAAGTTAACAAAGATGTGCTCTATTGCAGTTAGTTTCCTGTTTGCTTGAGTGGAAATGCCTGGGTTTAACAGGAATCTTAACAGCTGGTTGAAATGGTACCATGACCATTTAAGGTTTTGTATGGCAGCTATGAATTCTTCTTTTTGTAGGGGGATACTGTTTGCATGAAGACAGGAGTGCCTGGCGTGCTCTGGTCCATGGGGTCAAGAAGAGTTGGACACGACTAAACGACTAAACAACAACACTGTTTGCATAGAAATCTTTTAATCTATGAAGACGCACTTGTTCCCAGTCACATTGCCCTGCTTAATTGATGGGTGAAAGCGAAGAGGGATAAGGGGAGGTATTGGGGGAACTAGTTTTTTAAACTTTGATTTCCACACATTTAGAGTGGTGTGGAAAAATTGTTCACCTTTTTGTATGGGTTTTAGTGAGTGAGGAGGGTAGAAAGGGATATGCTCTATGTACATGATCTGAAAAACTTGTTTTATGCATTTCTTTTTTTTAATTTCTGCTCCTTTTATCTCCAAATTGTTTCCAATGGAGATGGCTAGTGGTTCAACTGAGAGGGGTAACAAGAGGGGTGACAGAGGGCATCTCTTTCACACCCCTCTTGCAACAGAGAAAGCTTTAGAATCTATACCATTTACCCTAACCTGAGCATATGAGTTTTTGTATAGTCTCACAATAGAATTCATAAAATGTTGTCCCATATTCATTTTTGACAACAACCCTTCTAGGAACTGCCAGTTGATTCTATCAAAGGCTTTACACACATCTTGTGATATGACTGCTAGTGGTAAATTTTGGCTTTTCCTATGATGGATAGCATTACTTTAATCCAGATCCCCTTCAAATTAATAAACATTTGATAAAAGAAAACAATTCCACTCATCATATTCTCATGTGTGATGCCATCTCACAGGCCAAGACACCAGGGAGGTGATTATCTTCCCAACCATTTTTAAATAATATGTTATCTTCTTGTCATTCAATGGATAGCCTTGCAAGATCAACCATAAGAAAAACCAGATGTTTAAAAACACAAACATGTAGGTCATTGCTGGGGATCTGAGGACAGGCAGGGCATATTTCAGGTTACCTTCAAAGAACACCTATGATAATACAGTCCTCCACTCCCATATTTCAAAGTGTGAAAAACTGGATTCCATAACATGGGCAGAAGGAAATAAATCTGCTTCACTGCAATATCTGCTTGTGAGCTTTCAGGGTAAAGATTTTACAGCGCATTTCCTGTTGTCAATGATTCTGTCTGATTTAGTATCATAGGATTCCCCCCCCCCCCATATGTGAAATTGTCTATTTACAAACTTTAAGGTTTCATTTATTTTCACCCTCAAGCTGTACAGCTGCCTCTGAGTCTTTTTAAAAGAAAACCACCTTGAGTTCAGCTTATTTCCTTTCACCGAAGCAAGAGAAAGAGAGGATTCAGACAGAAGATGCTGTGGAAAGAACAGGCTGAGCTCCACAGGATCATGCTGCCAGTCCTCCTCTCCCTTCTGCTGCTGCCTTACTCTGTATGCCAAACCCATTCCATTAACTGCAGTATATCTGACGATCTTCTTCCTATACCTCATCAATTTTATCAGCCAGGCGACTTTGTAATTGGAGAGATTGCTTCCCAGGTCTTTGTCTTTCACCGCAGTCCCTCTTTCATGGAACGGCCCACCCAGACATTGATTGGCAAACCAGTGTAAGGAAGACTCTTTCCCTTTCAGTATTATGACAAGTTCAGATCATTCAGCAGATCATTCAGCAGAGGAAGGTGGAATTCCAGCAGTCATGGGAGCTTGCTCATAGCTCTGCTCAGGAAAAGCAGGGTTCTCCAGTGAAGGGGTTTGCTAACAGGGAAAGCATTCATGAATACAGACGGTTCTAACTCAAGGTGCAGTTGAGGGCAGGGAGGGAAGTGGAGCCAACACATTTGCTCCTGCTAGTGCCCTCGTAAGCTCCAAAAGGAGCACATGCACCCATTTCTTATTCTGTTTTTGCATTAAGTTCTGCCATAATCATCCAAGTAGGCCATGAAAGGAGAAATCCTTTTTTGCTTGTTTGATTACATAGCCAGTAACTCTCTTTACAATTACCTGAGAAATAAATGCCGGCACTATTTTCTTTGGTTAATAGTCAACCATTCCCATTGCAGTTCCGTGCCAAAGAACTACCAGCATATTCTGGCCTTGGTTTTTGCCATCAGAGAGATTAATGAGAACCCCCAAATCCTTCCAAATATATCCTTGGGATTCCACATTCTCAACAGCTACTATGTAGCCAGAATGACTTATAAGGCCACCTTGAACCTGCTTACCAGACAGTATAGGCTTGTTCCCAACTTCCAGTGTGATGCCTGGAGCAACCTCATTGCTCTCATTGGGGCGCTGGCTTCTGAAACTTCTGCCAATGTGGCCACCATTTCCGCCATCTACAAGATGCCACAGGTGAGACCCAAGCATGGAGATATGGACATTTTAGAAGGATGGCTGATATTGTAATGCTCTATAGTCCATGTGATGAATTGTTATATATTTCTTTTCAGCTTACCTATGGGTCAATTTCCCCAGTGCAGGATGACAAAGTCCTGTTCTCTTCCTTGTACAAGATGGTTCCACATGAAGCCCATCAGTACAGGGGGGTTGTCCGATTACTTCGCCATTTCAGATGGACATGGATTGGGCTTGTTGCTGTGGATGATGACAGTGGGGATCAGTTTTTGCAAACAATGGAGTCAATGTTATCCCAAAACGGCATCTGTTGTGCCTTCACATTTAGAACAGCAAAGAGGACTTATATGGAAGAGTTGATAGACATGGTTTTAAAACAGCTGGACAAATATCAAGTTTTAACGGATGGAAAAACCAATGCATGTGTTGTATATGGAGAAATTCCCTCCCTCCAAGTTTTAAGAATATTACTGTTTTTTGCAACAATGTATACATTGCCACCTGTGTGTAAAGTCTGGATTGTTACATCCCAATGGGATTTCGATTCAGTATCAATTCAAAGGCTTTGGGATATAGAAAGCTTTCATGGTGCCCTATCCTTCACAGTTCATTCAAAGGAGCCCCCTGGCTTCCAAACATTTGCTGGGAGCATAAAACCCTTTTGGGCAAAAGGAGATGGTTTCGTTCAGAATTTCTGGGAGCAGGCATTCAGCTGCTCATTAAGAGATTCCACTGGGAATGTGGAAAGCATGGAGACCTGCACAGGCCAAGAGAAGTTGGAGAGCCTTCTTCATACTTTCTTTGAAATGCGTATGACCGGCCACAGCTACAATGTCTACAATGCTGCTTATGCTGTGGCGCATGCTCTGCATGCCACGTATATGTTCACATCCAAATATGAACTATTAGTAAAAGGAGAGAGGGCGGCATTTCACAATATACAGCCATGGCAGGTAATTCCACTCTTTGCTGAGATGTAGTGACTGTGTCATAAAACAAAACATATTTCACTCAGGCTGTACTAAACTGATGAATGCAATTTCTCATGTGTTTCACCCAAATGGAATCTGGGTGTTTCCTTTTGGTGGTTGGAGTGGGGGCGGAGAAATGACTATATTTGCAAAGGATAATTGGAATGAACAACAACCGATTCCCCCCAGTTCCCAGGTACCTGTGGTATTCTGAATCTATGTGCCCATTAAAAAGGTGGATTCCTCCTTAGGCCCTGACTGGGGGCCACCATTATATTAGGCAACAGTTGAGTACCTACAGAAAATATTCCACATGTACAGAGTCGGCAGATCGTTCCTTCACCAGGTTAGGAAGGATGCAATACAATCAAATAATCCTCCTATAAGGGAACAGTGAGCTAAACATCTAAGGTAAAAATAATAATACCTTATCAAACAACAACAACAACCCAAACCCAAATGTGCTTAATTTTAAAGTAGATGCAAAGATTTAAGGGCACCCATCCCAGTGTTTTATTTTGCTTTTTGAGGGGAGTCCTATGTGCGTCTCATCAGAAGTTCATGGAATGAGACTTACTGCCATAGAAACTTGACCAGGAGCTTGTAAAGAGGAGGGTGAGCCCGTTTCTTTAGGATTCAGGCTGGTTTCTTGTCTGAGCTGTTTGGAGGCTCTATTGTGAGCTGGTTTGTGGCTCTTGGTGTGCTTGGCTGCATGCTCTGCTAAAGCACATGATCTGAGAGGAAGCCGGGCTGCATGAAGAAGTGGGCTGGGCAAGGAGTTCTCTGCCAGCAGCAGTTCTCCTTAGCTGCTTGCAGACTCTGGGAGTTCGTGAATTTGTAACCAGGGGCGTTTGTGAGGGCATTTAGCAAGAGAGTTTGAGGGGAGGCTTGTCTCACCATGTGCTTAGAACCAAGAGACATGGAGGTTGCAATGACCTGCCGTACCTGTGCCATGTTTGCCTTCCTGCCTGAAAATGTGCAAAACTACACCTGAAGCAAGTGCAGGCTGCTTTCCTTCCTGTAAGGGAAGGTACGATAGCTTGAGGCTCACATATCCACACTTCAAGTCATCAGGCAAAATGAGGAATTCATTGATAAAACACTGGGACAGTGACACAGGGGGTGCCCCTCGGGAGGAGAAAGATCACCCAGTGCAGGAGGCAAATCCCTGGAAGAATGTGAGGTCATGTCAGTGTGACAAAGGTAGCATCCCAGCAGCCATGGGAGGTTGCCAATAGCTCTACTCAGGAAAAGCAGGGGTCTCCAATGTCGGGGAAGCAGAAGGTTCCCCACTTGTAGGGTGACCTGCTCCTTGCATTAGAGTTGGCTCCTGTGGTGTACAGAGGAGAAAGAGACATATGGGGGTAGCAGGGGACCCCCTACTGACGGGGACAAAAGCAGCAGTATAGAGAGATAACAGGAAGTCCCACAAAGTGCGCTGTCTCTTAGGTGCAAAGATGCATGACGTGACAGAGAAGTTGCCACACCTTACAAAGACAGACCACACTCCCCTTCCTTCTGATTCACGGGGGTAAAAACCAGGGGTGCAACTTGAATACAATATTAGGGGGCAGGTAAGCCCAGCCCCACATAACTGATCACAAGATGTGGCACATGCACACCATTTGACATGCAATGCCCATCAACTTTGAGAGGTCTGACCCCCTCAAATATTTTATTGCGGGGACTGAAGGGACCTCGGCCCCTAGGAGTTGGCCCCTATGGTTCAAGCAGTACTGCCAGAGACAGCCTTCAACATATAGCAAGGAACTAGGAGGCTCAGGGTAAGAAGTTGAAGGGCTTAGAGGCACAGGTGGTTTTTTCATCACTCCTTCCTGTTGAAGGTTGTGGCCCAGGAAAAGAGGGGGAAATACTGGAAACAAACCACTGGCTGGACAGGTGGTGTTATCAGGAAAGATTTGGCTTCTTGGACCTGGCCTCCACTTCCTTGAGGAAGGACATCTGGCAAGAGATTGATTGCACCTCACGGCAGTTGGCCAGAATGTGTTTGCTAAGAGTCTCATGAACTTGATGAGGAGAGCTTTAAATTAAATGTTGAGGGGGAAAGAGACAATATTACAGACTGCGGGGGAATACCTAGTACTGGGGAGAATAGCTTCATCTGATACCATCTGACACAAGTCCGCTCCATCTTTAGGGAAGCATAGAACTCAGTAACTCACATTCTCACCGTGTTTCATTGTCTCTTTCACCAAAGCTCCATGGCTTTCTAAAGAACACCATGTTCAACAACAGTGTTGGAGAGAGTGTATATTTTGATACAAATCAAGAACTAATTGTAGATTTTGATGTTACCAATTGGGTTACTCTCCCTAATGGATCATTTGACAGAGTCAAAGTTGGAAGACTGGATCCTCAGGCTCCGGCAGGCAAAGAGTTAACGATTAATGATGACCAACTTGTGTGGCATAGAAGCTTCAACCAGGTGAGACAAAACTTCAACTGCAGGAATGAATGAAATGAATGGAAATAGTTCCTATTTTGCCAGTGCAGAGTTCTGCCTGTTCAATTCTCCTGGGTAGCATTACATTTGCAGACATTTGATTTCATACATTCATCCTTGAAAAATGCCATCTTTTTTAACTCTTAAGAGATCACTTCTGAAATAAGCTGGATTAAATGCCACAATGGGCCAATTATTTCATGAACTGATTTGGGAAACCAAGTCAGGGACTCCTTCCTGAACCCACTTTGTCCCCTAAGAAAATGTTTCCAAGCTCAGGGCATGAGTGAGGGAAATTATGCTTATCTTACTGGTCACATTTCTGGACAGGTTGTGCCTCTTTCTGTGTGCAATGACAACTGCTATCCTGGTTACAGCAGGAAAAAGAAGGAGGGAGAGAAATTTTGCTGCTATAATTGTGCTCCATGTCCAGAAGGGATGATCTCTAACCAGAAAGGTAGGAGCCACAGTCAGTCAACAACTAGCTCTGGTCTAAGCACCTGTCTCTGGGAGTTTTCTGATTGGCAGAATGAGCAGGTGAGAGCTTTTGCACCATCTGGAGGCTGACATCATTGTGTAGACATTTTCTGAAGAGTAAGTAGTTGCTAAAGGGTTTAAAGAGAGAGAGACTGCAAAACTGGGCAAAAAGTAACAAAATGAATTTCAGTAGGAATAAATGTAATCTTCGACTTTAGATACAGTAAGCAATGCTAAGGATCTGACTGGGTATAGCACAGGTTCCTATGTTCCTAGTCTCCATCTAGTATTTTCATAACATACAAAATAAAAATGTTGTTGTTTTTTAGTCGTTTAGTCGTGTCCGACTCTTCGTGACCCCATGGACCAGAGCACGCCAGGCACTCCTGTCTTCCACTGCCTCCCGCAGTTTGGTCAGGCTCATGTTTGTAGCTTCGAGAACACTGTCCCACCATCTCGTCCTCTGTCGTCCCCTTCTCCTTGTGCCCTCCATCTTTCCCAGCATCAGGGTCTTTTCCAGGGAGTCTTCTCTTCTCATGAGGTAGCCAAAGTATTGGAGCCTCAACTTCATGATCTGTCCTTCCAGTGAGCACTCAGGGCTGATTTCCTTAAGAATGGATATGTTTGATCTTCTTGCAGTCCATGGGACTCTCAAGAGTCTCCTCCAGCACCAGAATTCAACAACATCAATTCTTCGGCGATCAGCCTTCTTGATGGTCCAGCTCTCACTTCCATACATCACTACTGGGAAAACCATAGCTTTTACTATATGGACCTTTGTTGGCAAGGTGATGTCTTTACTTTTTAAGATGCGAAAATAACAAAACAAAATAATAATAAAACAAAATAATAATACCTATCATTTATAGAAAAGCTTTTGGTTTTTCATTGCAGCACACACATTATTCTAGAACCTTAATACAAGTGGCCGGTAGCCAAGTTCAGGCGGGTGGGTGGAGTCTGAAAGGAGAGAAGACAGGAATAAGTGGAGAGGAGGAAAAGTCAAAGCTGGTGGAAGGGCAGAGATAGGGGGCTGATGGACAAAAACTTTCCACTGAAGAGACTGGTTAGCATGAATAGAAAACTCTATAGGCTGAATTTTCTAATTTTGCATACCAGGCAATTGTAATGGACAAACACATGGTGCTCTTTCTCCTTTTAATATTATTACAGTATTTCACCACATAATGGTCGCCACTGCATAATAGTCACCCCCCTTTCTTTGCTCCCTAAAATCAGTTCCAGAGCATTAACTGCATAATAGTGGCAGGACATCCTCAGCGCGCTTTCTCTGTGCCAGCCAAAGGCACAAGGGGAGTGGGCGGGGTGTGTGTGTGAAGCTGCCATTAGCAACATAAACAGAAGTCTGTTCATGAATAAAAAATGTTTCCTCACATAATGGTCGTGCCTCAGGTTCTTCCTCACGCAATTGTCGCACCCCCCTTTTTTTGTAAAGAAAAATCAGCATGAAAAATGTGGCCATTATGTGGTGAAATACTGTCTTCCCACAGCACTCTTTTGGGAGGGAGGGAGAATCCTAAAGCCGGGTGAAAAATTTGCTAAAACACACATAGAAAATAAATGAGAGTTGTCAGTTCTGAATCAAATATTCCCTGGCTTATAGGTGCTTCTGATCTGCTCAAATTCAGTTACTCCCTGAATCAGCTGAAACATTTCTATATGCCATCCTTTTTTCAGACATGGATGTTTGTTTCACATGTCCAGAAGACCAATATCCCAACCAGGATAAAAACCAATGCATTCCCCGGATTCTAAGCTACCTCTCTTACAAAGAACCTTTAGGAATCTTTCTCACCGTGTTGGCGGTTTCGTTCTCTGTGATCACAGTTTTAATACTTGCAGTCTTTAGGAAGCACCAAGACACTCCCATGGTCAAAGCCAACAATCGGACCCTCACCTACGTTCTCCTCATCTCCCTCCTTCTTTGCTTCCTCTGCTCTTTGCTCTTCATTGGGCAGCCTGGAAAGGGAACCTGTCTTCTCCGACAAATGGCTTTTGGCATTGTTTTCTCCTTCTCCATTTCCACTGTTTTGGCAAAAACCATCACTGTGGTTCTAGCATTCATAGCAACCAAACCAGGATCCAGGATGAGGAAATGGGTGGGGAAAAGACTGGCGTATGGTATTGTTCTTTCTGGCTCATTGATTGAAGTGGCCATTTGCATGGTTTGGCTGGCTCATTCTCCTCCATTCCCCGATGCAGACATGCACTCTGTGCATGGGGAGATCATCATGGAATGCAATGAGGGCTCCGCTTCCATGTTCTACTCTGTCCTGGGATACATGGGCTTCCTGGGCATTGCCAGTTTCACCGTGGCTTTCTTTGCCAGGAAGTTACCTGACAGTTTCAATGAAGCCAAATTCATCACCTTCAGCATGTTGGTGTTTTGCAGTGTGTGGCTGTCCTTTGTTCCAGCATATGTGAGCTCGAAAGGAAAATACATGGTAGCTGTGGAGATCTTCTCCATCTTATCCTCCAGTGCTGGGTTACTGGGTTCTATTTTCTTCCCCAAATGCTATATCATTATTCTGAGGCCTGAGCTGAACAGCAAAGAACATTTAATAAGGAGATCATAGTTGTTGTTGTTGTTTAAGTGGCATGTCTCTGTACATAGGTATCTCGGGTTAAGAACTTAATTCATTCTGGAAGTCCGTTCTTAACCTGAAACTGTTCTTAACCTGAGGTACCATTTTAGCTAATGGGGCCTCCCGCTGCCGCCGTGCTGCCAGAACACAATTTCTGTTCTCATCTTGAAGCAAAGTTCTTAACCTGAGGTACTATTTCTGGGTTAGCGGAGTCTGTAACCCGAAGCGTCTGTAACCTGAAGCGTCTGTAACCCGAGGTACCACTGTATTCTTCATTAATACATAGTTCACCAGACATGGCAAATTGGCCATGGAGATCATTACATCTTTGATTGACACCAGTTCTTCAAGCACTTAAAAAATAATAATATTGTTATTATATTAATGTAGAAAAGGTTCAAATTTGTATGAGAGTTTCTTTCATCTGTAAAATAAAGCTTTAACACATTAACCTTTGCAAAATAATATTTCTCAAAAGCACATTCTTGAGTTAAGACATTTGTTCACAGAATCTAAGACAGTTTAGAGAGCCAGTGTGGTGTAGTGGTTAAGAGCGGTAGATTCGTAATCTGGGTAATCGGGTTCGCGTCTCCGCTCCTCCACATGCAGCTGCTGGGTGACCTTGGGCTAGTCACACTTCTCTGAAGTCTCTCAGCCCCACTCACCTCACAGAGTGCTTGTTGTAGGGGAGGAAGGGAAAGGAGAATGTTAGCCGCTTTGAGACTCCTTCGGGTAGTGATAAAGCGGGATATCAAATCCAAACTCTTCTTCTTCTTCTTTCTGAGCCAATTGCAGACATGCGCAAAATTTGGTCCAATAAGGGACAGGCATCCATATCAGATGAGGACAGAGCTGATATCTCAGACTTAAGAGCTTAACTTGAGTTTCATTTGAACCAGCAATGAGGACTAAATTGTGCATATCGATGCCTATCTGAATGTGCCATTGTATCCCATGAAATTCACAAGTAGAAGGCTGCTTCTCCTTTACTGGCTTGGGAGAGAAATAGCCTTTGCTGGTTTAAATACCTCATACTGTGCTGAAACCTGTTCCCAAATTTCCTGGTTTTATGAGTCATCTGTGAAAAAGACTCCTGTCTTCTCCTCATTACTGTTTATAGTTTTCCCCTTGTAATTTCCCTTTTTAATTCAGAGCATTCCCACATACTTCATGCGAACAAACGGGTTTGGTTCTGAAAGTATGCCAAAGAGGGGATCACAAGGATCTTGGCTCATAACAACGCTTTGCAAATTCTGGTTTGTAGTCCCTTACCGATAATGATAACAGTAATTTATTACTTGTACCCAGCCCATCTGACTGGGTTCCCCAAGCCACTCTGGGTGGCTTCCAACAGAATATAAGAGAATACACAATACATCAAACATTAAAAGCTTCCTGATTCAGGGTTGCCTTCAGATGTTTATGGAAGGTCATATAAATGTTTATTTCTTTGACATCTGATGGGAGGGCATTCCACTGGGCAGGCACCAGTATGGATTAGGCCCTACGCCGGGTTCCCTAACTTCATTTTTTGCAGTGAGGGAACCGCCAGAAGGCCCTCAGAACTGGACCTCAGTGTCCAGGCTGAATGAAGGAGATGCTCCTTCGGGTATACAGGGCTGAGGCCGTTTAGGGCTTTAAAGGTCAGCACTAACACTTTGAATTGTGCCAGATCTTTCAGGACCAATGTTACATGGTCCCAGTCACCAGTCTGGCTTCCGAGTCACCTTCAAAGGTAGCCTCACATAGAGTGCAGTAGTCTATTGCAGTAGTCCAAGAAGGAGATAAACAAAGCATGTGCCACTCCGGCGGGACAGTGCACAGATGATAGGGTCTCAGCTGGTGTACCAGATGGAGTTAGGTAGACAGCCACCCTGGGCAGAGAATCCACCTGTGTCTCCATGACACTTCTTTTCTACTAGAACTTAATATCAGATCACCCACGTCCACAAAGGCAAACACCAGATCTAAGGCATGTCCATAGCTATGAGTAGGGTCAGATTGATTCAGGGACAGCCCCGTGGAGGCCATGCTTTCCTTGAAGACCCGAGCGGCCCCTTGTAAGACTGTGTCGGAATGGATGTTAAAATCCCCTAGGACCACCAGGCTAGGTGTCTCTGGGAGAACATCTGACACAACCTGAAGCACTTGCACAGTGTATCCTTGGTGCAGTGGTGAGGGTGGTACACAAGCAGCAATCCAGTACTGCCTCTATTACCCAGCTTCCATAACATGCACTAAGAAAACTGGGTCTCCCTAACAGGATGCCTGGTGAAAACTAATGATGTATTAAATGTAACTGCAACCCCTGCTTCCCATCTACATGACTGTGCATAGGTAAGGTTATCCAACTTCCAAGTAAAAACCAAAACACCCCAAAATTGTTGAGCCAATTGTTCTATGAAAATGCCAGAAAAGATCCCCCTGGACTTTTGCCTTTGAAATCCTGGTAATGTCCAGGAAAATCTGGACCTATGGTAGCCTTATGCATAGGAGAAACTTGTTGGGCAAGCAGTAGCAAGAACAGGCCCAGCTGCAAGAACAGGTCCAACCACATTCATGTTACACATGAGAGGTCAATTTCCCCATCCATGATAAAGTCATGGGTGACACTTTAAGGAACACCCTTGTTGAGATGTGTGTCCTTCTCACCAGGATCAGACCCAGAGGCAGGAGTAGTCTTCAGACATTAACTGAGCCTCCCTCCTCAGAAATGACATGGTCTGGTCCTCAAGCAGGTCCTCCTCCTGCCCATGATCACTGACATCAGGTGTCCCAATGCATCCCCCATAGTGGAACCTGATCATATTGATAAGTTCAAGTGGTTACTTAGAAACCCTTAATTGTACACCTAATTATGTAATGTGGATATCAAGTTCAGCACAAGGACACAGTCTGTATTCAGCTAACAAAGGACAATAAAGACATTTCTCATTGCTGTTCCATTTCAAATATGCACCAGCACCAGCCTTGGCAATTGCTGTAAAGGAGATCGAGAAGAATCCCAAACATCACTATAGGATTCCACATTATCAATGGCTGTTACATTGCAAAGATAAAGCCATCCTGACCCGGCTTTGTAGATTGCAAAGGGTTGTCCCCAAATTCATCTGTGTTTCTCAGAAACAATTAATTGCTGTCTTGGGAGGATATGTGACTGAAGCCTGTGCCTTTATGGCCAATATTGTTGCCATCTACAAGATTCCACAGGTAGGTCATTATCAAGAGTATACAAAAACTTCATGACACATAATTTGAAATGTTTTTTTAAAAAAAATGTTTCGATTAATTTTCATTTTTCACATCACACATAAAACCGCATAACTCACAACGCATCAACCACATTGCTTACATAATTTTAAATGTTGTCTATTTTTAATCCACTGGAATTGTTATGTTCCATTTCATTCCATTATAAATATACCCTCCTTCCTCCCAAGGGAGACCAAGGTGGCAAAGAACAAGTGAGAAAATAATAAAACCTCATATGGGCATCAAACCTACAACCTTTCCTTTATCAGCACCATGCTCTAATCACCTAATTGATATTTAATTGAAATATTTTCTTTTATAAAGGAATAAAATGATAAAAGAAAAGGAAAGGAAATGTGGAGAGAGAAAAGAGGGACCAAGAGACTGAGAGAGAGAGAGAGACATTTAATAAATGCAATGTAATACATTAAGTAAAGTCAATTTCACTGCTATAGGTTTTAGATGGTAGCAGTGTATTACCATTGCCCCATGTTTTCGGCTTGACCCACACTTTCTAGGCACAGGTTCAAGTGTCTTTCTGCTTTCTCCACTCCTTCCCCAGGAAAAACCCACTCTTTAGTGGTAAATCAGAGCAAATGTCAATCCAGAACAAAACCCAAATTGCTGTTTGCTTTGATTGACTGACTGCTAAAGCACATTTATATCCATCTGATCAATATTGTGTGGCAAATATCTAAATTTGTGTTAAAATTTATATTGCATATGAACAAAACACTCATAACAACATCAGAATTAATTCTGGATCGCTTAAACCAAAATGCCTTCAAAGAAGAACTTTAGAAATTTGACTTGTCTAAGGATGTACTTATGTTCCTGATCAATTGAATTTTATTACAGCAGAATACAGGGACCAGCTTCTACTGTTTACTTTTCTTTCTTTATTAGATGTTCCTTATTGTTCAGCTCAGGCCTTAGGATAATGATGTAGCAATTAGGGAAAAAAATGCAACCCAGCAATCCAGCACTGGAGCATAAGATGGAGAAGATCTCCACAGCCACCATGTATTTCCCTTTGGTGCTCAGGTAGGATGGAATAAAGGACAGCCACACACTGCAAAACACCAACATGCTGAAAGTGATGAACTTGGCTTCATTGAAAGTGCCAGGCAACTTCCTGGCAAAGTAAGCTACAGTTAAGCTGGCAATAGCCAGGAAGCCCATGTATCCCAAGACGCAGTAAAACATGGAAGCTGATCCCTCATTACATTGCACGATGATTTCCTCTTTCAGGGAGTTCATGTCCTTATCTGGGAATGGGGGAGAAGTAATCAGCCAAACCATGCAAATGACTGCTTGAATAAATGAGCCAGAAAGGACAATGGAATTGGCCAGTCCTTTCCCCACCCACTGTCTCATTCTGGATCCTGGTTTTGTGGCCATGAATGCCAGAACCACCGTGATGGTTTTTGCCAAAACAGAGGAAAGGGAAAGAGAGAAGATGATGCCAAAAGCCATTTGTCGGAGAAGGCAGGTTGCCTTTCCAGGCTGCCCAATGAAGAGGAAGGAGCAGAGGAAGCAAAGCAGGAGGGAAATGAGGAGAACGTAGGTGAGGGTCCGGTTGTTGGCTTTGACTATCGGCGTGTCCTTGTACTTCATGAAAGTTCCAAGTACTAAAGTTGTGATCGAAGAGAAAGAAAAAGCCAGCAGAGTCAGGGTGATTCCTAAAGGTTCTTTATAAGAGAGGTATGTGTAAAACTTGGGAATGCAATGATTTTGGTTGCAGTTTGGATACTGATCTTCTTTACATTTGATACAGGCATCCATGTCTGAAAAATAAAGGAAAGGTGCTTAAATATTTCAAGACTTTGATTCATGTACAGTCGTACCTTCGGTTGTGGATGGGATCCATTCTGGAGGTCCGGTCAGATCCTGAGGTTTCCGCAATCTGAGGACTGCTTCTGTGCGTGCACGTGTGGCAAAACCTGGTCAAATACCTCTGGGTTTGCCGCTTTCACATCCAGAAGTTTATGTAACCAGAGGGTTACATAACCAGAGGTACTACTGTATTCTATAGTGATCAACCCAACCCCTCATGGACAGGATTTGACCACTGGGTGGGAGGACACAAGAAAGCACAGGAAACTTTTCCAGCAAGAAGACATAGGTACTTCTTCTGCCATTTATTTCTCCTTCCAGCAAAGCTCCATTCCCCAAATACAAAGCAATTGTAATAGAACTAAATAAAACTGACTCACACTTTCTTTGTCCGCCAATCCACTGTATCCTTGCTCCAAAGATCCCTCACTGGTTAAATGAGTAACAACAAGGGGGGGGGGCAGTTAAAAAGGAAGCTAGCTGGCAAACCCCCTGTCTAGCTCTCAGCAGAACGTGGCCTTCTTGGTAGCTGAGTAGGTGGCTTTCCCAAGAAACATATCTGGGCATTCTCAGAACTGAAGAATGAGTCTGATTTGTCTTACTAGGACTTCAGATTCAATGCCCATTCTCCTTGGGTAATGTTATTTTGTGTTGGATGCCAATTCTGAACTGCAGGACCTGGTCTATTGAAGTAAGTGGCAGAACTGAGAATTCCCTCAAACCAGTGTAGAAAAGGATGGTATCACGGCATGTCCAGTGCTCTGTCTAGCTATGGCACTAACTACTTTTTTTTTTGCAGAAATGGGTAGGTAATGACTTCTTCTCCCCATTCCGTAAAAAGCTTCAGCTGTTCATTCTGCATATCAAGCAACTTCATAAGACAGAGACTCAACAAGGCCTGATCCCCACCCCCAACAAGTTGGCATCTATTGCATTTCCTACCCATCTGCATGGAGACCATCCCTTCTGGACATGGAGCACAATCATAGCAGCAGAATTTCTCCCCCTCCTTCTTTTTCCTGCTGTAACCAGGATAGCAGTTGTCATTGCACACAGAAAGAGGCACAACCTGTCCAGAAATGCAAGAAACGAGATTAGCATCAAGAAGCTTACATTTATCCTCCTGCCCTAAACGTGGGAATATTTTTCTTAGGTGAACATTTGCTTCAGAGAGGAAACCCTGACTTAATTGTTTCCAGAAATTAATTCATGAAGAAGACACTGAATTGTTGGCGAGGTCAGGACTTTTTAAATGTGTTGTGGATGTTGTTTACTCAGATCTACCCAGGAAATGTGGTGTACTTCAAGTGAAAATGCAGAGCAACATTTTCCCTAGTTTGTTTTGCCAAGAATGGGGGGAAATGTAGCTTGAAAGCGCAATCCTTCTCAGGAGAATTAACCACTTGAGGGCAGGTAGAAAACTGAACTCACAAATATGCAACTGTTTTCCATTCTCGCACATGTTCTAGCATCTCACCTGGTTAAAGCTTCTATGCCACACTATTTGGTCCTCATTAATGGTTAACTCTTTCCCCTGTGGAGCCAGCGGGTCCAGTCTTCCAACTTTGAGCCTAACAAAAGAACCGTTGGAGAAGGTGACCCAGTTTGTGACATCAAAATCTGCAAGTAGCTCTCTATGCTTATCAAAATGTACGCTCTCTCCAACACTGTTGTTGAACACAATCTTCCTTATAAAACGATGGAGCTTAAGTGAAAGAGAAAATGAAGCCTAGTAAGGATAAAATGGTGTTATAGATCAGGGGAGGGGGTTCCCCCTAAACCCTAGGAATGAATAAATGCTAGGATTTTGATTAACTGGGATATGGATTAAGACACCAACTGCAGAGCTGTGCCAGACAGGGAATTCCTGGGCTGCCTGGCCAAGGGAACTAGAGAGAGCCATTGAGGGCCCATTGAGGGTCATGCCAGTGCAAGAGGACTTCTCCCCTGCCCTGGGGTGTGAAGAGAGACAGGGGTTTCTGGGAGGAAGAAGGAGGGAGAAAAAGGGCTGATATCCATCTTTGGAGGGTCTGACTGCAGGCAGGTTTGCTGCTCCCTCTTGGAATGACTATGCCTTAAGATCTGGACTCCCTCCAGGCAGACATAAGGTGTAAAGAGGTGAATAAAGCATTTTCTCAAAGCATGACAGTCTCTGCTGTGTCTTCTGTTCTCCAAAGGGACACAGACCCCATGGGCTCTTGCCACTGTTTGGCAGAGAGAGGGGCAGGCACCCAGCTTTTGTAGCTATATGGAAACCTCTACAGTCATCCTTTTAAAAGGTCTTTGTTTCCAGGACTGGATTGTTCTGGCTCAAGAATGTATTTGAATCCATGATTAATTTCACTGATTCAGCATATTTGCTTGGAATTAAATCTGATTGAACTCCATGGGGTTGACTTCTGATCAGATATGCAGAGGATTGTACTTTTAATATCTGATACACACCAACACCAAATGGCATGCAACACTATGTAAAGTTTTGCTCCACTTTTCAATAAAGCCTCTTTGAGGCTTTGGAAGGCATTATATAAAAGTTAATGAAATCCAAACATAAAATTCACTATTTTTAGTGGTTCGGGTTTAGTAATAGAGTTGCATAGATCAGCACATTGTGGCATCATAGTAATAATGAAGGAGTTTGAATTCACCTCGGGAGACACACTTCATTCTCTCTCAAGACACATGGATGCCAGCAGCAAAAGGAATGTGGATATCACCCTGTATTATAGCTAAAGCTAAACAGTTTATCTCAGTGGTTTTCAACCCGTGTGCCATGGCACCCTGGGGTGCCTTGAATGATGGTCAGGGGTGCCACGGGCAACACTGGACTTCCTTCCTTCCTTCCTTCCTTCCTTCCTTCCTTCCTTCCTTCCTTCCTTCCTCTCATGTCTCTGCCTCCCAAAGGTTGGGAAGCACCTCTCTTTGGGGTGGGGGGCAGCTCAGAGACCAGGGGTGGCAGCACCAGCTGCCCGGAGGACTCCCAAGGAGAGGGGAGAGGGGGCTGAGGAAACACTGCACAAGGGAGGGTGTGTGAAAAAGGGTGAGAGGCTGCCAGCTCTGCAGGCAAGGGGTGACCCAACTGGGCTTCAGAGCCCCACAGGGGAGCCACAGAAAGAAGGCAGTTGGTTAAGGGAGCCATGGATTTGATACAGCTGTTGATGAGTTTGTTATATTATTTATCTGTTATTTTTTAAATGTGATACTCGGCCAAAACAAAATGGACCCAGAGCAGAAAATCAGGGCCTTCAGACTTCCAATTAAAAAAGACATGGAACATCATGAAAGTGGATAGTAAAGGAGAAGGGAACAAGCAAAGTTAGTTTCAGGTTACAAGTCACAAGTTGTTCTAAAGAGGAACTGTGGGGGAAAAGACATATTTAAGCATCTTTTAGGGCATACCTTCCTGCTTTGAATATATTTCTCTCTGTGTGTGTTGTATTAAAGGTGTAACTACCTGCCAAGACTGCACATTACAGTCTGTTGGTCTCACTCCCTCTAGCAGTCTGCTATGTTTCCATCTGGATTCACGTAGGACATGCAAAGCATGTGCCACAGCATAAGCAGCATTGTAGACATTGTAGCTGTGGCCAGTCATGCCCATTTCAAAAAGAGTACTAGGAAGACTCTCCAACTTCTCTTGGCCAGTGCAGGCTTTCTTTCCCTCCACATTCCCACCAGATTTTCTTAATGAGCAGCTGAATGACTGCTCCCAGAAATTCTGAATGAAGCCATCTCCTTTTGCCCAAGAAGGTTCAATGATCTCAAGAAGACTTTGGAATCCAAGTGGCTCCCTTGAGCGAACCGTGATGGATAGGGTACCATGGAAGCTTCCAATATCCCAAAGCTTTTGAATGGAGAAGGCACAGAAATCCCATTGGGATGTAACAATCCAGACTTTACCCACAGGTGGCAATTCATACAATGTTGCGAAAAACAGCAACATTCTCAAAACTGGCATGGCCGGATCCTCTCCATATACAAAACATGCACTGACTTTTCTATCTTGAAGAATTGAGTATTTTCCCAGTTGTGCTAATACCATGTTCATCAGCTCTTCCATAAATGTCCTCTTTGCTGTTCGCAGTATGAAGGCATAGCAGATGCCATTCTGATCAAGCAATGGAAGCACTGTGTGCAAAAACCTGTCCCCATTGTCATCATCCGCAGCAAAGAGCCCAATCCATGTCCATCTGAAATGGCGAAGGAGCCTGACTACCCCAATGTACTGGTGGGCTTCCTTTGGGACCATCTGATATAAGGAAGAAAACAATGTTTTGTCATCCTGCACTGGGGTAAATGATCCATATGTGAGCTGAAAGGAAGGAGGGTGTGTTGTATGGATTAAAAGAATGTAAAGATATGAGCCATTGTTGTAAAATGCCCATGCATCAATGAATATGTCTCACCTGTGGGATCTTGTAGGTGGCAAAAATGCTAGCCATGTTGGCAGAGGTTTCAGTAGCAAGTCCGCCAATGACAGCTATCAGTTTACTCTGAGTATCACACTTGTAGTTGGGAACAAACCTGTGTTGTGTGGAAAGGAGGCTCAGGCTGGCTTTGTATGTCTTCCTTGCCACATAGTAGCTGTTGAGGATGTGGAAGCCCAAAGAGATGTTGGGTAGGATTTGGGGGTTCTCATTGATCTCTTTGACAGCAAGCAGCAAAGCCAGGATGTGCTGGTAGTTCTTAGGAACGGACCTGGAATGAGAGTTACTGTCTGTTTCATGAGGCAAAGGAAAGGGCATTTCTTGCTTTCATTGTTACACCTCTGACTACTCTCATGGTTGAGCTGGAACTTTAAAAAGTCTGAAAATGCTGGGATATACAGTTATTGGAAGATATAATCCATTAGCAGGTCCTTTTAGATGAAATATTTAGAATAGATTTCTTAAAACATTTATTCCACTGTATGAAAAGACTGAGTAAAGAACCTAATAGATCTAGATCAGGGGTGGCTAGGCTGCATCATGGTGCCAGGATCTAGCCCAGCATACTATGGGATGTTGTCTGATTGGCCCCACAGATTAATCTTCCTTGCAAAGTGTGCTATCCACATCAGATCAGTGTCTCCACCTGTGTTTTGTGTGAAGAGACATGCACTCAATCAGGAAATTTTACTGGGATGAAAACAGTAAGAATAAAGCACAATAATAAAACCTTTCGTATTGTACAATATAATAATATGAAGAGAAACAATATTTTTAAAATATGCAAACAGATGTGAACAGAAGTGAGGGAATAAGCAGAAGGTGAGAGACAATGAAGTACTGAATGCCTGGGAATGACATGTCCAAGACTCACTAAGGGAGCAAACCCTGTGACATTGTTCTGTAAAAGCCCCACAAAGTCCGAGTTTTGTGCCACTGAACATTCCAGTGGATTGTGCCCAACAGCCACCAACATAAAGAACACAAAATAGCTGGCAACTTCCAGTGACTGCTGGAATAATATTTTCATCATACTAAAATGCGAATCTTATTACTGAAGTATCCTGTCACATAATGATAGGATATCCTTATAATCTGAAGGAACAGCAGAAAGGGGGGGAAATGAAGTGTTCCTTACGCAGGTTCGCCAATTGACATTTGTGTGGGCACGTCTGTGAACGAGGGACTGTCATGAAAGAGGAAGACCTGAGAAACCATCTCTCCAATGACAAAGTCACCCGGCTGATAAAATTTGTGAGGTATAGGCAGAGGATCATCATCTAGGATGCAACTGATGGGCTGATTCTTGCAGACAGTGTAGGGAAACATTACAAACAGCAGCACTATTGCGACGAGGATCCTGATGACCAAACAGCCCCTCAAGTTGGATCTTGCCATGTTTCCATTGGATACAGTCTCAGTTTTGTTTCAGTCTTTTGTGAATGGCAGATGAACCTGATGGTACATCATTTCGAAGCTTGGCCTGTGAGATTCCCAAATGTGTGTGTCCATTTCAAACTGGCAGAAACGTTTCCTCCTCACACATCCCCCTCCCACCCCAAATGGAAGCGGCAGGATGATGGAAATAATTGGAAAAGAGCACAGGATAAGGATGCATTTATAGGGTTAGGCAAGTATCAGTCAATACCTCAAGCTTTTAATACCCAGAAACAAGGAACTGGAGATGGAAGAAATGAGGAGAGAACTGAGTTTCTCACTACACAATTCTTTCGTTTTAAATCATGGAAGAATGAAATGGTGAAACACCCTAAAATATTAAAAGGCTGACAGAAAATAAAATACAATACAAAGTTGAAATGATCAAAGCTGAAATGGTTTTCTAACCTGGTTTTGAACAACATGTGTGGTTTTATAACACCTTTTAGAAGCTGTTATTCCAGCAATGTTTCCAGTTGTTGGAGAGATAATCATCTCCCCAATGCATTGTTGGTCTATCTGGCTTTGCCACAACATGATGAAACAGCCAGGATATTTCCCCAAGGCCTGCTCCTGCCCTAGGCTACTTCTGGCCACCAGCCAGATCTGACAAAATCATTTTTTATTTCACATAACAAATATGGGAAGATCTGCATTAGTTGCATGAAGAATGGGCCACTGCAGCACACTCCATGTGGGGCTGCCACTGAAGAGTATTTGGAAGAAAATGCAACTGCTAGAATATTGTGGGGCCAGGTATTAGATTCTGTGGCCTGATTTTTGCTTCAATTTCACTGGCTTCTAACCGCCTTCAAAGCCGTAAATTGCTGGGGTTCAGATTATATTAACATTCTTACTATTTTGGGAAACATTATGTCCCCTATGAAAATATATTCAGCAATTTTAGGTGTTGTGTTGGAAAAATATGTTAACGGTAGTTTGAGGAATACTTTTAAAGAGAGATGGCAGATGGTTTTCATCACTGCAAAAACTTTGCTGCTTCTCCAAGCAATGGCAGAATTGCAGAGAGGAACTCGGGTCCTGTTCCTCATTTGCCATGCAATAGTCCAGAGGAAATGATGTTACATTAGGACTGTCATGCGTCCGGATTTCCCTGGACATTACTGGGATTTCAAAAGTGGAATTGACGTCTGGGGGGAATTTTCAAAAAACAGTGCTTTGTCCTGGATCCTAGAGAAGTCAATTGAAAAGCTAAACAATTTTGGGGGTTTCCTAAAAAAAAGCTCAGTTTTTTTGGGGGGTGTCCTGGTCTTTACTTTTTGAAATATGGCAACCTTATGCTATACTATGGTTGCTGGGAGAATTGGAGTTTCCCATGTGCTCAAGGTCTCCACAAAGTGATGGTTTGTGCCCATGGATACTTTTAAGCCTGATGGTGCTTAAGCCTGGTGGTCAGTGGTAGATTGGTTTTGATTTTGATTACATAGAATAAAAGAATTTTAGATTTGGAAGCAAGACTGTTGGCCATCTAGCCCAACCCCCAGCAATGCAGGAATATCAACTAGAACATCCATGACAGATGGCCATCCAACCTCTGCTTTAAAAGCTCCAAAGGAGGAGAGGAAGTCTGTTCCACTGTCAAACAGAGCTTACTGTCAAATTTTATTCCTGATATTTGGTCAGAATCTCCTTTCTTGCAGCTTGAGTCCGTTGGTTTGGGTTCTAGCCCCCGGAGAAAACAAGGTTGCTTCATCTGCGGGACTTGACATCTTTCCGCAGGGCCTGCAAGACAGAGCTGTTCCACCAGGACTTTGGCCAGGGCACAGCCTGACTCCATCCCTCGGCAATCTTCGCGGAGCTCTGGCCCAATGGTTGCCAGTGGCTTGAATTAATTAATTTTGTAATGAATGATTTTAGAGTGTTGTTTATGCTGTACTTTTGTACAGTTTTATTGTTGTTAGCCGCCCTGAGCCCGGCTTCGGCTGGGGAGGGCGGGATATAAATAAAATTTATTATTATTATTATTATTATTATTATTATTATTATTATTATTATTATTATCTTCCATGTGACAGCCCTTTAAATATTTGAAGTTGGCTATCATGTCTTCTTTAACTATATGGACCTTTGTTGGCAAGGTGACGTCTCTACTTCTCAAGATGCTGTCTAGGCCTGTCATTGCCCTTCTCCCAAGAAGCAGGCGTCTTTTAATTTCGTGACTGCTGTCACCATCTGCAGTGATCATGGAGCCCAAGAAAGTAAAATCTCTCACTGCCTCCATTTCTTCCCCTTCTATTTGCCAGGAGGTGATGGGACCAGTGGCCATGATCTTCGTTTTTTTGATGTTGAGCTTCAGACCATATTTTGCGCTCTCCTCTTTCACCCTCATTAAAAGGTTCTTTAATTCCTCCTCACTTTCTGCCATCAAGGTTGTGTCATCTGCATATCTGAGGTTGTTGATATTTCTTCCGGCAATCTTAATTCCAGCTTGGGATTCATCCAGCCCAGACAAAGGTCCATATAGTTAAAGCCATGGTTTTCCCAGTAGTGATGTATGGAAGTGAGAGCTGGACCATAAAGAAGGCTGATCGCTGAAGAATTGATGCTTTTGAATTATGGTGCTGGAGGAGACTCTTGAGAGTCCCATGGACTACAAGAAGATCAAACGCATCCATTCTTAAGGAAATCAGCCCTGAGTGCTCACTGGAAGGACAGATCGTGAAGCTGAGGCTCCAATATTTTGGCTACCTCATGAGAAGAGAAGACTCCCTGGAAAAGAGTCTGATGTTGGGAAAGATGGAGGGCACAAGGAGAAGGGGGCGACAGAGGATGAGATGGTTGGATAGTGTTTTCGAGGTTACCAGCATGAGTTTCACCAAACTGCGGGAGGTAGTGGAGGACAGAGGTGCCTGGCGTGCTCTGGTCCATGGGGTCACGAAGAGTCGGACACGACTAAACGACTAAACAACAACAACAACAACAATCATGTCTTCTCTCAGTCTCCTCTCTTCTAAGCTAAACTTCCATTCCTCATCAGGCTTGGTTTCCAGGCCCTTGGTCATCTTGGCTGCCCTCCTCTGCACACCTTCCAGCCTGTCAACATCCTTCTTAAACTGTGGTGCCCAGAACTGGACACAGTATTCCAGGTGTGGTCTGACCAAGGTGGAATAGAGTGGGACTATGACTTACCTTGGTCAGGATGGTGTGCTTCTGTTGATGCAACCTAGAAAAGCATTAGCGCCTTTTTTGCTGCTACGTCACACTGTGGACTCATGTTAAGTTTGCAGACCAATAAGTCCTCTGGATCATTTTCACATGTACTAGTGAGCACTCTTTGGGTTTGGTCAGTCATCATCTAGTCCATATTTTACCAGCTTATAGGAAAGAATATTATGGGGGACTAGATACACTATGTCCACAGCATTCCCCGATCCACCAAGCTTGTAACTCTATTAAAAAAAAGAAATGAGATTTGTCTGGCATGACTAGTTTTTGAGAAAGCCATGCTGGGTCTTAGTAATCACAGCATCCTTTTCTAAGTGCTCCCAGACCAATTACTGTACCTGTTCTAGAGTCTTTCCTGGTATCGACATCAAACTGACTAGTCGGTCGTTATTTGAGTCTTCTTTCTTCCCCCTTTTGAAGAAGGAGACAACATTTGCTCACCTCCAGCCCACAGAAACCTCACCTGCTCTCTAAGAATTCTCAAAGATCATAGATAAAGGCTCTGAAATTACATCTGTAAGCTCCTTTAGCACCCTTCTGTGCAGCTCATCAGGTCCTGGAGATTTACATTCATTTGAAGTAGCTAGTTGTTCCCTGACCACCTCTTCTCCTGTCTTGGCCTACAGCTGCCTCCTTACATCATTAATAAGAATAGTAGTAGTAGTAGTAGTAGTAGTAGTAATAATAATAATAATAATAATAATAATAATAATAATAATAATAATAATAATTTATTATTATTATTTCCCCTGCCATTCTGGGTGGCTTCCAACAAAGATTAAAAATACATTAAATTATGTTATCATGAGGTTGGCCACTGCTTTCCTTTTGGGTGAAGAGAGAGGCAAAGTAAATGTCAAGCACTTCTGTCTCTTCTCTGTCACCCAGTAGAATTTCTTCATCTTCTCCACCCAGAGAGGCTCCCACTTGCTTGTTCTTCCTCTTGTTTCAGACATAGCTGAAGACACATTTATTATTATTTCATTTATTATCATTTTTAACCTCTCTTCATCTAGTTATGAGAGTTTGTTGTTTTCTATGGCAGCCTTACTGGCATTTTATGGAGCCTTTCACTCCAGTGAATTGATGCCAAACCGCAAGAGGTCTCTGGCAGAGCTTTTTGGAGATGTGGTGATCACTCCACAGGGGTGCAATTGCATTGGAGGCAGACTAAGGCCGACCAAAGCGGCTTGGGAGCTACTGTTGAGTTGGCCAGTTGCCTACACCCCTGTATTTGTAGTGACCATTAAGGGATACGTTGACTCAGCCCGCGGGCAATGGCCCCTTCTTAATTCATGTGGATTGGTACCCACTTACACAGCACTGGCTTGTCTGTAGTTAGGAGGGCCTGCTTGGCCGTGGACAGCAACCCGAAATCTTACAGCAGGCACTCATTCTGAACTGGGGCAGCAACAGTTGCGGCTCAGGCCAGGTTTTCTGGCCAAGGTATTCAAGCCATTGCCTTTGGCAGTCAGCAGCCTTCAAGAGTTATGCTTGCTTCTATGATCTATGGCTGTTAATGGTTTTCTTCACTTCAGCTGATCTGCTGGGGCTGCTGAACCTTGCCATTATCTTATTCTTTGGCCATTCAGTTTTGTTTTGGGCCCACAAGCAAGCTTCCATGTCTGAGTTTGGGACGCAGTTGTAGTTCCCTGTCCCAGAAGTGGTAGTAGTGATTATGATTATTATTATTTATATGTCACCCATCTGACTGGGTTTCTCCAGCCACTCTGGGTGGCTTCCAGCAAGTGAGAGTGGTCAGAGCTTTTGGAAAAGTGGGTCTGACAGGGGCCCCATCGTCTTAATAAGACTGAGGGAAGGAAGATCATACATAGGATTAAAACTTGTGTTCCAGGAGATGGGAGTGCATACATTCCCCAAAGCTGCATTAAGTTTGGGTGTCAGGGAACTGACATCGGAGCAAAATAGAGAGGCGAGGCTCTCCAATGATGCCGGAGAAGGAACCAGTACAGGAGGAGAGAGGGCTCCCACGGGGGAAGGAAAATCAGGTGACACCAGGAAGAAAGGAGGGTTGGAGAGCACCTCGGAGGGGAGGCTCCGAGACTCTTCAAGTGAGGTCAGTGAGGAGAGTGAAGGACCACCGATAGGCACGCCCACTCTGCGCAGAAGGCTGCCGCGCAGAGAGGCGAGAAGGAGGCTGTCCGTTAAGGAATTTTTATGTTGGAAGAAGTTTAGGAAACGCCCACTGACGGATTCTGCCAGCGACTGAAGCAGTCGTGCCCAAGGGGGGCTGCTCAGCCGGGGAAAACGCAACCGCCTCACGCAGTTTGGAGCAGGTGGAGGTTACACACAAGCAACCCCAATTCCCATGATATTGGGGTTATATTATGTTGTTCACCTGTCTGTAGAGGATAACATTATTTTTCTGGAGGCTCTGCAAAGAGCTCTTTTTGAGCTTTTGTATCTTTGTGGGTGGAGGAGAACAAGCAGAAGCTGATTGCCTCCTGTGGTGTTTGGTCCAGGTGGGTGAGTTTGGGATATTTTGGGAAATATCTAACATCAGGCTGCCCAGACTGGTGTTTGGGCCTGTCAGGGACATCGGGGTGAATGTTCCCCAATGGGGCCATGGTGCACATGTCAGGTTCATCCACCCCAGGAGCACACAGTGGGGGGAGGAGTTTCCTCAGGCCTTGCTGCAGGATCACAGCTGGCGCAGGAGATGGGAGAGTTGGGATCCTCTTTGGCTTCGGTTAATTTGGTTGAATGATTCTAATTGCACATTCTACAGTTGTTTTATTTTAATCAATGTAATCTGGAACCCATCCTTCTTGTCTCGAGTCTTCTTGGGTATGTTGGCAATTTTTATAAATATAGTTTATATCAGTGGCAGGGGGTGTGAGAGATGTACCACTCATGCACACTACTTTGGTTTCTCTTAAGCTTGCTGTGATTTATTTATTGGCCAAGCCTTTGGTATCTACCGTATTTTTCGTCCTATAGGGCACACCGGCCCATAGGACGCACCTCGGTTTTTGGGGGGGAAATGAATAAAAAAAATCCCCCCCCCGCCGTGGCTGCAGCCCCAAGCCTTGCGCACACCTGCCCGAAGCACGGGGCGCCCTCCGGAGGGCTTAACAGCAAGTGAAGGATGTCAACTGGACCTAAGTAAGAAATGATGCGGCAATGTGAGGAAATGATGATCATACGTTTGGAACAGGAGTGGGAAACCTGAACTTAAGAAATTGTATTAAATTAAATTAAATTGGTTTGATTTGTAATAATTAATAAAAATAATTCGGAGGGAAATAAATTATAACAGACCATGACAGGATTAGCAGGCCAGAGTTTGGGTTTATAACATTTCAAACTCCATATAGGCTGTTTTATGCTCATTGCCCACTGGATGGGGGATAATCCACAGATAAATTCACATATCAAGGGCACAATTATAGACTAACTTTTCACTGGCATATTATTTTATAAATGCTGGATTTTATTTTGTATGGCCACCTGGAAATTGGGGAATGCTCTATGTATTGCAATCTAACCTCCCAAAGGATAGTAGTGAATGTAGAGTACAAAGAGATTATTCGTTTTAATGCTGGTTTCACCATACTAGATGGAAGAAGCTCACATTGATGTATCAGTCTGCTGGAAGACTGGCCACAATTTAAGTGATTCTAAACCACTTAAGATCAGAAGTTATGGGAACTGTTGCAAAGACTGAGTCACCCAACCTCAATTTCTGGTTTTATTCAAAATTATAGCCTCTGTAATATTATTATACCAGTTGACTTTCCAAACATAATTAACTGGCAGCCCACACAGCCTGTATTGCAACAGATCAGTCCTGATGTAACCAAGTCTTGTTTCACCAGGACTATATTTGTATATGAAATATACATGATTTTGCCTGTGACTGATTCCGCTCTCTCCTTTGGCCAGCATTCAACAGCAGTCCAGGAATAATTTTAAATAAAGTCCGTTCAGCTTTGGTCCGTTCAGCTTTAAATTCCTTGTTGAGCATAAATCAAAGGCCTCCCCCCTCTTTTCTGAAGTAACCAACAGAATAACATAGCAGCGGCTACACACATCCTTTTCCTTATACAGGGGAAGACAGGGAAAAAGGAGACCATTTGAAAAGCCTAAGAAAGCAGCAAGCACCTTGTTCTCCCCTTCCTTTCCCGGCTGTTGTGAGGATTCCCAGGCTTCAAAGAAAACATTCAGATACCTTCAAAGAGCTGAGCCCAGTCCTTTCGGCAGCTGACTGATTGCAGTCCATTAGCATATGTAGGTCTAGGAGCGCCTCTTGATTAATGCCAATTGTCTGAATTATGCAGGAACCAATCACAAATCATGTCGGAGATGGAGGGACACATTCCCTGGTTGCACCCGCTCTGCCTTTTAGGTTGGAAGACATGGGCTTGAGCGGCACAGCGGGATGCAGTGAGTTCCCCAGGCCCCACTGGGGAACATTGCCAGGATTTTTGCCTCATAAATCCTGGCTTTCCCCTGCCTGAACCTCCTCGCTGCCCGCCATTGAGTTCGTGACATGGCCGGAAACCCACGGTCTGTTTCTCCACACCACTCTTTCTTCTAGGAAGATGAACAGGGCAGCGCATGTGAACCTCACTTCTCTACCTTCACATTATTTAATGCTCCTTAAATTAGGGCTGCCATGCGTCCGGAATTGATGTCCAGGGGGAATAAAAAATGACTTTTTTGGGGGTAACTTTCAGGTTTGTCTCAAAAAAGCTCAACAAGATGGTAGTGGTGTCAGGTGTTGCATCCACAGCAGTGATCAGAGGAGGAATGACCACTGGGAGGAGCGCAGAGAGAAGAATGCTGTGGTTTTTACTTTTTGAAATTCATCCTCACAGTGGCCACACACTATTCCCCCCCTATTTTTTTAAATAGTTTTCCAAATTTATAACACATAAATCCACAAACATGAAAAGAAAACATTAAAAAACAAACAAACAAACAAACAAACAAACAAACAAACAAACAAACAAACAAACATCTTAACTGTAATAATTCCACTTTTCTTAACATTGTTGGGTGACTTCCTCGAATCCCCCTGGCTTAGTTTCCATATAAATCATTGTAGTAGTTTTCCAAAACTATTTTCACATAAAATTTACTTGGTTGATTAACATCTTTCTTTCTTTTCATTTTAACAACATAGTATTCTACAGCACCACATGTTTAAATCCTAGGCCTATCTGATACTTGCAAGTAATTCTATTTAAGTTATCGTAACATATTATGCTAAATATTCTTTGAATTTCTTCCATTGCTCTTGGTACTCCTCCTCCTTCTGGTTGCAGACTCTTCCGGTCAGGTCGGCTAGCTCCCCAAAACCCATCATCTTCATCTGCCATTCCTCCACTGTTGGTACTTCTTGTAATTTCCAATTTTTGGCCAACAAAATTCTAGCTGTAGTTGTGGCATACAAAAACAATCTGACATCTTTCTTGGGCAGTTCTAAATCTGTTATTCCAAGTAGAAAGTCTTCTGGTTTCTTAATAAATGTGTATTTCAACATTTTTCCCCAATTCATTATAAATCTTTTCCCAGAAGTCTTTCACCTTGGGACAGGTCCACCACATATGGTAAAAGGTTCCTTCTTTTTCTTTACATTTCCAACATAGGTTGTCACTCTTGTGGTAGATCTTTCCTAATTTTACAGGGGTTAAGTACCATCTATACATCATTTTCATAACATTTTCCTTTAACATCGTACATGCAATGAACCTGACCTCTTTCCTCCACAGCCTTTCCCAGTCTTCAAACATTATGTTATGTCCCACATCTCTTGCCCAGTCTATCATCACAGATTTAACTTGTTCATCCTTTGTATGCCACTCCAACAATAAATTATACATTTTAGATAAATTTTTAACATTGGTATCTAACAACTCCGTTTCCAGTTTGGTTTTCCCCAGTGCAAACCTGTTTTTCCTATCTAACTTATACAATGCATAGATCTGGTGATAATGTAACCAATTTATTTTATCTTTGATTTGATCAATGGTCTTATTTTAAATCCTTCTTTATCTTCCAACAATAAGTCTGAATATCTCAACCATTTAATCTCCATATTTAACTTTTTCTGGGCCTTTGCCTCCCTTGGTGAAAGCCACTTGGATGTCTTCCTTTCTAAGAGATCTTTATATTTTATCCAAACATTATATACAGATTTTCTAATTACATGATTTTTGAAACCATTATGGGCCTTTATCTTGTCATACCATAGATAAGCATGCCAGCCAAATACACTTAACCCAACCAAGGGCTGCGGCTTTAAAATATATCTTCAAATCTGGCAGGGAAAATCCCCCTCTTTCTTTTGAATCTGTTAATAATTTATATTTAATTCTGGGTTTCCCCCCCTGCCAAATAAATCTAGATAAGGCTTTCTGCCATTCTTTAAAACATTTCACATTATCAATGATAGGGAGGGCTTGAAACAAAAACAGCATCTTTGGCAATACATTCATCTTAACCACTGATATCCGGCCCATTAATGACAATTTTAGGTTTGACCAGCTCTCAAGATCTCTCTTAATTTCATTCCATGATTTCTCATAATTAGCTTTATATAAATTCAAGTTTTTCACCGAGAAATTAACACCCAGATATTTAACTTTTTCCACTAAAACTAGGCCACAATGGCCACACACTATGGCTCATAGCATGGATCAGATATTTCCCCCCTAGAACTCCTGAACATGTTTGTGCTGATATGCTTGGAGACAGCTGGTATGCAGGATACGTTGAAACGGGTCAGAGAACCTTTTCATCCTGGGGGGGCCAGATCTTCATCTCCTCTGCATTCGCAAGCCAACTTTGGCAGAGGGAGGTGCCACCCACCTGCCAATCATCTGACATCATAAAGATGCCACATGATTGCCAAATGGACTCTCTAGGCCACCAATTAATGCTGGCCCAGGATGGTGGGGGAACATATTGCCAAAGCAGGATTAAACTCCCCCCCCCCCAACACATCGGCTGATGTGCACTTCCATCCTCCATTCTGTAGGGTTAGGGTAAAAGGTAAAGGTAAAGGGACCCCATACTCTGAACTTAGGGCACATGAGCTATTTGGCCGTCACTGCACCACCCAAATGAGAAGCACCATCAACTTCATCATTATTTGGGGCAGGGATAAAAGGGCGACAGGGTGTGTTCTGCATCCTCACTGCAGCTTTTCAAAACCTCCCCCCTTTCCATTCCCAGCCACTCTATCCAATGCAAGAGTCTGCAACCCAAAGGGAAAACTCAGCCCTCCATGTACTCAGAATAAGGAGGGATTGAACTCCTTCACATCAGCTTGTGCAGGGTGTGTGTGTGTGTGTGTGTGTGTGTGTGTGTGCGCGCACGCGTGTCCCATTTTCTGCAGGATTTAGAAGAGCCAGACTTGGTGGCACACCCAAACCAAGCAGGATTGAAAGTTTCATCTTGCTTTCTGCAGGGTTTGGCCATGCCAGCCAGTTCCCAGCAGGCATGACATAACCAAGTACAATTGAGCTTCCTGCAAGTCAGTCGATGCTGGGGTGTGAAGGAGAGGTCCCCCCGCCACCTCTAATCCAGTTTATGACAATTCACCCTCTGTCTGCTCCAACTGAGCCTGCCAGTCCAAGAGGAGCCCTGACAGCTCTGAAACTGTCCAGCCAGATACACTCAGGATTGTATCTAATGCTAGTAGGTCTGCTTAGACCCACTGAAAATAATGCTCATTTTTGGGACTGGGTCTACTCTGAGTATAACTAGCATTGGATACAGCCTGTGAATCAGGGCCCATGAGGGTTGTGGCCTGGGGAGAGTTTCAAGGACCAGACAGAGTCCAGTTCAGTCCCTGGGGCAGCTTCCCCAGCCTTGGCCTAATGCATGAAAGCAACAGAATCCAACATTTCATGGAAGATGATTTTGGTCTTTTGCACATACATAAAGCACTTTTGTCATTGTAGGAATGGCCTAACTGGATTAGAAGAGACCATGATCTAGGTTGGCAATCCTTCATAAAAGGATTTTCTGATCTACATGAAATCAAAGTTCCTTTCTGCCTTGGCAAGTGCCCTAGTGTCAAACTGTCTAACTGAAAGCTGCTCTTGCCACCTGGAGCACTCTCTCCTAGGGGCATCTCCCCAGAGCAAAAGCCACGTCAAGACCCTGTAATTAGACATAATTGATGGAGAGCCCTCATTGTCATCACATATGCCGTGTGCAGTTGCAATTAGGAGCAATTGTCACAGATCCAGCAATCATAATTGTACTTGACATTCAGTATTGCAACTAGTTAGTTTATTTTAAACTTTGCTGTGCAATTTGCTGTCCTGCATTGTAAACAGCGTTTAGATTTTACATGGTATTAATGGCAACCTGTGTTTATCTGGACGCGGTACTTTCCACCTTGTGCCAAATCCCAAGGGGGCAACTCCCCAAAGCACAAGGCAAGGCAAAGCTGTGATTGTCAGGGAGCCAGCAGAAAGCGCAATTAAAGCCGGCAGCCAGCTTTCTAATTATGAAATAAACTTTGGCAAGCAGCTGATAATCAAGTTCCTGCAGAGAAAGAAACCTGCTCTTCTCTCTCTGGGACGCATCTGCTGTCTCTGACATGTCATATCAACATCTCACTGGGGCCAGAAGCACACAGGCAGAGCTGATCAACAACACAAAAAGTTTCTCACTCAGCCAGGCAAATATCCTATGTGTATCCCATCACACTGGAATGCTTAAAATTTGAACACTAAGTTTGGACTTGTCCATTAAAGTGGGGCTGTCTCTGAAAAGTATTTGGAAACCGCATCTAGCCTGGGATGCTGTGGTTGGGCTGTGGACCAGGGCCAGTTTCCTGGAGAAGGGGACTCCACTGCTCAAACTATCTCATTGGCTGCCAGTACATTTGCAGGCACAATTCAAAGTACCCATAATGATACTTAATGTTCTAAGCAGCATAGGACCAGGATTTTGGAAAGACCATCTCCTCCTAGATCAACCTAGTTGCACAATCACCCCCCCCCCTTTTACTACCATGATTACAAGGTGGTTTTAAAAGGTTAATATTCCGTATTAGGGGATCCTGAGTACAGTGGTACCTTAGGTTACAGACGCTTCAGGTTACAGACTCTGCTAACCCAGAAATAGTACCTCGGGTTAAGAACTTTGCTTCAAGATGAGAACAGAAATCATGCAGTGGTGGTGTAGCGGCAGTGGGAGGCCCCATTAGCTAAAGTGGTACCTCAGGTTAAGAACAGTTTCAGGTTAAGAACGGACCTCCAGAACAAATGAAGCTCTTAACCTGGGGTATCACTGTACACATAAAATCTCACTCTTTTAGCTATGACATCATCACTGAACATCTGTGTTCTTTGCAAGACAGCTCTTCAGGATAAAGTACAGATTTACACACCATCACTAAGTAGGATTGCCATCTTTTTACCTGTGTGCCATGTTCTCTGCTTTTCAAAAATCTTCAAATATTGCAGGTGAAAAACATCACCTGCTGATTTATACAGAGCACGCAACTCTGAATGTCGCAGGAGCATGTTAGTACTCTCCTGAGTTGTAAGTAATATAATCTAGGTCTGTGCATGGATTCCAGTCAAATCTCATATTCCAGACAAAAATGGGGCCAACTTGTGTTGAGCCGGGATTTGGCCTGAGTGTGTTGAGGCAGCCCTGTATTGTGCCCACCCAGAGAGATCGAGCACTGCCCTGAGGTTGGCAGTTGAGTGACAAACTGGCCAACTCTATTCTTCTTGGCTGCTCCTTCATACCAGTCATTCTTTCTGCTATATGGCTCTTTATTGCTCCTCCACATCCGAGCTTTGCCATGCGCACCTCAGCAGAAGAAATAATAGTGGAATGCAATGAATGGTGTCTTATAATGATTTATTGGGTCTAGGGGGCTTGGGACTTCTGACCATTGCCAGATCTATTGCGGCTTTCCTTACCAGGAATATTTAGCCCCAACATATTATAAAACCACAGTAAAACATTAAACATTAAAAACTAATGAAAATAATAAGGAGTTGTCAGGCAGTTTCAATGAAGCTCTGCTCTTCACTCTTGTCACAGCCTTGGTCCTTGGCGTCTTCTCTAAGAACGGGGACACTCCCACTGTCAAAGCCAACAACCGGGACCTCACCTACACTCTGCTCCTTGCCCTCTTGCTCTGCTTCCTCTGCTCCTTGCTCTTCATTGGCCAGCCTCACCCAGTGAGCTGCTCTTTACGACAAACGGCCTTTGGCATCATCTTCTCCATTGCGGTGTCATGTGTCTTGGCCAAAACCTTCATGGCCACAAAACCAGGATCCAGGATGAGGAAATGGGTGGGTGTCGGGGACTGGGTAAAAGAAGTGGTGGAGACCGCCTGCCCCTCCTGACCGTTCCAGGGAGAAAGGAAGAGGAAACAGTATAGATTTGCAACAGGGGGTTGTGGGAGGTCACAGCTCACAGGCAGATGAGGGAAAAAGTTGGGAAATAATGGGAGAGCCAGAGCAGCAGCTGGTTTGGTGGTGAAGGAAGGCCCAGAGGTGAGCGGGTGATCGCACAAAAGAAGCTCAACAACATTGGAGCTCAACAACTGTCCGGTTTTTTACTTCTTGAAATATGGCAACCCTAGACTGAGGTTATATACCTGCCAGTTGCCACCAACTTCTGGTTTAAGAAGAAATTATAATAAAAATGCTGAAATCAAAACAAAAAGCATGTGTCAGAGACTGCCTCCAGGTCCCAGCTCACAGAAGACCAACGCTAGCCAGCAGAACTGTACAAAAGTCTTTATTGAAGTTTAGTTCCCATTTTCAAACCCTAGCGTGCGTCTCTACGTCTAGACCCTAGACCAGCGAAGCCTCGTCTGAGTCTCCGCCCCCTGTACACCAGTTTAAGACTCTAGCCTTACTCCACCTTCTGCGTTTCTCCTTCCGCCTCTGGGTCCTACTACCCCCCGGGGTGCCTTCCTTCCTGGACGCCTCGGATGCGGACCCCTCGGACTCCTCCCCCTCTCTTCGGCGGGCTTTGGGACCCGGCTCCCTCTCCGGGCTGCTCATTGCGCCACCCTCTTGTACATTTGAACTTGGCGCGCGCGCGCTGCCCCTGACCTTCCTTTTGACCGTTTCCTCGCTCTCTGATGCAGGCGTGGCTAACCCTGACTCATGTCCTTCCGCTGACGGAAAGCTGCCTGCTGCCGATGCCTGGGGCTCCTCCCCTCTACTGCTCTCCGGTGGGGAAGCTGGTCCCGATTTCCAGCTGCTGCTCTCTGAGTCCCCTCTGGCCCCTCCTTCCTGAGGTGTTCCCTCTGGCAACCCCCCTAGCTCTGATCACGGGAGCCCCTTTCTGTGAATCCTCTGATTCGCTGGAGAGACTTAGAGACCTCGGACGACTATCATCGCTGACCTCTCCCTCGGATTCCTCTCCCTCGGTCTCTAATTCCTCCCTTTCCTGTCCCTCTGCTCCTGAACCCCTGACATCCATCCCCCCTCGAAGCCCCCCCTTCCCCCCTCCCCTCCTTCCGGTGTGGGTACTGGGTGCTCCGTCGTAGCGGGGGTGCGTGCAGGATACAGTTCGTCCCCCATGTACTCGTCTACGTCGCTCTCCTCTGCTTCCATCTCTCTGTCTCCGTGCTCGAACCCCACGTCTTCCCCCAACACGTCCATGTCCGTCTCGCCCCCCTCCCCCTCTTCGGGTGGTCCCAGCCAAGGACCCCTCAGCCACTTCCTGCGCCACTGCTCCTCTTGTCGATCGTCCCACCAATAAGAGCTGTCTGAGGCAGACCCCGGTGGCGAACCCACCTGGGAGCTCGTGACTGGGGCCTGTTCCTCGTCCGAGGCGAACCCCTGGAATGTGCTGGCTGAAAGAGTGGGTGTGAAGAGCCAGTCGTCGAAATACTCGGCTGGCATGGGCCTGTGTGGGAAGAGGGCATGAAACTCCTCTTTGAGCAGAGGCTCCTCCAAAGCATAGTCCGGTACCCAGCTGTTGGCACTGGCCGGGGTACCCTCTCTGGCTAGGAGATATTCTACTCCTTCTTCCCCCCATCTCGAGTCTAAAATCTCTGTGACCTCGTTGATGTGCCCCCTCCTTGGCGACCCCCCCTTCCTGGGCCCTTCTCTGAGCGGGTCTGGTGCTGTGTCTGGCTCCTGAAATCTATGAGGTGCTTTGTAGGGCGTGAGCACCGATCTATGGAACACCGGATGCATTCTGGAACCCTCCGGAAGAGCCAACCGGAAGGCCACTGGATTGACCTGTGCCTGGACTTGGTAAGGTCCTAGCTGCTTATGTCCTAGCTTCTTCTTCGCTAACGATCTGGTCGGCACTGCTTGCGCTGCTAACCAGACCCAGTCTCCCACCTGTATGTCTTCCCCAACTCTTCTGTGTCTGTCGGCCTGCACTTTGTATGCGTGTTTTGCTAGTTCTAACTGCCTCCTGAGCTGTTCGTGGACTTCCTGCAACTCCGACGCTAAGGCTTCCGCTGCCTGTGGCTCCCCCTCCCCCACTCTCTCTAAACTCGGGAAGGTTCTGGGATGCCTCCCGTTGTTGGCGAAGAACGGCGTCACCCCCGTCGACACGTGCTTCGTATTGTTGTAAGCGAACTCGGCGAGTGGCAGGTAGTCCACCCATGTCGTGGGCTGCTGATTGGCGTAGCATCTCAGGTACTGCTGCATGATGGCGTTGACCCTCTCCGCTTGCCCGTTGGTCTGTGGGTGTCTCGCCGACGCCAAATTGACTTTGACGTTCAGAATGCCCATCAGCTTCTGCCAGAAGTTCGAGATGAACTGTCGCCCCCGGTCGGAGAGAATAGACCGTGGCAGACCGTGGACTTTGAACACGTGGTCTATGAACAGTTTGGCAGTCTGCTCTGCCGTGGCTACCTTCGCACACGGAATGAAGTGTGCCATTTTAGTAAACATGTCCACCACCACTAGCACTGCTGTCTTTCCCCTCGAACTGGGCAGATCCGTGACGAAGTCCAGGGCCACCCTCTCCCACGGTTCAGACGGTGTCTGCAGCGGTTTCAGCAGTCCCGCCGGCGGTTTGTGAACTGACTTGGCCCTTTGGCAGGTGTCACATCTCGAGACGTAATCCGCTACTTCCCCCCGCATCTTGGGCCACCAAAAGTCTCTGGCTACTAGTTCGACAGTCTTTTCTTTGCCAAAGTGCCCGGCGGTGGGAGCGTCGTGTAGCTGCTGCAGGACCCTTGCGCGGATGTCGTCTCCCGGCACGTAGAGTGCTCCCTTGTGGAGGAGCAACCCATCTCGTATCTGGAACTCGTCGGCCTTCGCTGTGCCCTTGTGCACCTCCTCCATCTTGGCTTGTGCGAAGGGGTCTTCCCGCAGCGCGCGACGTACGGCGTCCAGGTCCACGGTTGCCGACGCGCATGCCCACGCTTCCGGTGCGAAAATGTGCTTGGCCGCCGACGGTGCCGCCTCCTCAAGGTATTGCGGCTTTCTGGACAATGCATCCGCCATCACGTTGTTGTCGCCTGGGATGTACTCTATCTTGAAGTCGAAATCCGCGAAGAACTCTGCCCATCTAATGTGTCTCTGGTTGAGGAACCTAGCCGTGCGCCAGTACTCCAGATTCTTGTGGTCCGTGTGGACCTGCACTGTGTGTCTGGCTCCGATAAGGAAGTGCCGCCATGCCTTGAACGCTGCATGAATGGCTAGCAACTCCCTGTCCCAGATGGTATAATTCTGCTCCGACTTGCTGAGCTTCCTCGAGTAGAAGGCGCACGGCCTCCAGTCCCCCTGCTGGTCTTGTTGCAACAGGACGGCTCCCACGGCTCTGTCTGAGGCGTCTGTCTCCACCCTCATGGGTCTGCTGGGATTCACATGCAGCAGCTGCTCTTCGGACGCGAAGAGACGCTTGAGTTTCTGAAAGGACTGCTCCGCTTGCTCCGTCCAGATGAATTTCTTCTTCTTGGAGCTGAGCGTGTCGGTGATGGCCGCTGTCTGCATGGCAAATCCCTTGATGAACTTGCGGTAAAAGTTGGCAAAGCCGACAAACCGCTGGACTTCCTTCCGATTGCGTGGGCTCTTCCAGTCTAAAACTGCGCGAACCTTGGCGCTGTCCATGGCGAGCCCCGTGTCCGACAACTTGTATCCCAGGAAATCCACCTCCGTCATGTCGAACTGGCACTTCTCCAGCTTGGCGTACAGCCTGTGCTCCTTCAGTCTCTGCAGAACTTCCCTGACATCCCTCTCGTGCGCCTCTCGCGATTCTGAAAAAATCAGGATGTCGTCCAGGAAGCATACGCACTTCTTGTAAAGGAGCCCCGCCAGCACATGATGCATAAATGCTTGGAAACAGTGAGAGCCATTTTGTAATCCGAAGGGCATAACTCTGTATTCGTAGGTGCCCAGTGGCGTGAACATGGCCGTCTTCCACTCGTCGCCTTCGCGCATGCGAATCAGGTTGTACGCCCCACGTAGATCCAACTTGGTGAAAACGCGTCCTTTCCGCACCGTCGCGAGCAGGTCGTCTATCTTGGGCATGGGGAAGGCTGAGGGCTTGGTTTTCGAGTTTAAAATTCGATAGTCCACGACCAGCCTCCTTTGGGGCGTGTCCCGCTTCTTCACAAAGAATACTGGACTGCCTCCCACCGCTTTTGACTCCCGGATGAACCCACGCTTCAAATTGTGATCTATGAACTCCCTGAGTTCCTGCAGTTCATCCTCAGACATGGAGTACAGTTTCCCAGTTGGCAGCGTCGCCCCCGGCAGGAGGTCAATCTTGCAGTCATAGGGCCTGTGAGGAGGTAGCTTGTCCGCCTCCTTCTCGCAGAATACTTCCAAAAACTCCGCATACTTGAGGGGTACTGCTTGCAGCGTGCCCAACTGTAACTGCGGGTCTTCCTCTTCCCCTTCTGGGCTGGGTATAATGCAGTGTTCCGCACAGTAGGAGGAGCCAAAAGTCAGTTGGCGCTGGTACCAAGCCAATGCTGGGCTGTGCCTGTGCAGCCAACTCATGCCTAATACTACAGGCGTGTCTGACAGTTGGGTGACATTGAAGCTGATGACCTCCCGGTGATTCCCAATTTGCATCACCATCGGCGGCGTCTGCTGTACCACTTGCCCCCCTAGCAGTTCCCTGCCATCCACCGTGACAACCTTCAGGGGCAGCGTAGCTGGCAGTAACGCTACGTTGTGTTGTTGGATGAACTCCAGTCCTATAAAGTCTGCATTACTGCCAGAGTCAATTGTAATAGGCACTTCTAAGGTGAGTCCATTGGGCAGCTGGAGCGATGCGGTGAGCTGCACCACTGGTTTGGGTGGGAGGGGGTCTGTGGGCTGCAAAATCTCTGGGGACTTCCTCACTGACTCGTCTGGCTGGGCCCCAGTGCCTCCGTTTCCAGCCAGACTCCGTCGTTTCCCTGCTGTGGTTCTCTCTGCTGAGTTTTTTCCAGTACTGTCACTGAAGCTGCAGTGTGCTTGTGGAGCCTCTGGGGACACTCTTTCGCCATGTGCTGTCCACTATCACATATATAGCACTTCCTGTTCCCTCTAGGCAGCTTCGGTTTGACTGCTCCCGGTGTTAAGGCTCTGGTAGCTGAGTGAGCCCTAGCACCGCCAATCTCCATCTGCTCTTCTCCCCCTCCCTGTGGAGGCGTGGACTGCGCACGCGCTGCATCTCTGGGCAAGAGGGGGGGTACTCTCGCTGGTGTGCGTCCCCAACGCCCTTCTTCTTTGCTCCATGGGCGTTCTTCCTGCCTCACCCCAATCGATAGCGCTCTTTCAACCACTTGCTGAGTGGTTGTGGGTCTCTCTCCCCGTGCCATCTCATCCTTGATCTGTGGGCTCAATCCCTCCAAAAAAAGGTCTCTAACTGGCGGAGAATCCTTATCCCAATTCAGCGCGTTGACCAATGCAAAAAACCGGGAATGATACTGCCTGACGCTGGCTTTCCCTTGTCTTAGCCCAAATATGTCTTTCCGGGCAATTTCAACGTCTATGTTTGATAAGAAACAGGAATCCATTGCCTTAATGAATGCATTTGCGCTTTGGAGCGCTGGATCCTTATCCCTCCACAGATTGCGCATGCATGCTTTCGCGTCCCCATGCAAATGGGACAAGATGAACCCCACTTTCTCTTGCTCATCTCTAAAGTCTCTATCCAACAGCTGCAGCGCAAACAGCACGTCTGCTCGGAAATTGGGGTACTGCTGCAAATTCCCATCAAAATGAGATACAATGCTGCCTCCTCTCTTCCCCAACCCAATCCCCTCGGATCTGGGTCCCGGTAGCCCCTGCTTCGCAAGCCCTTCCAACCTGGCTTGAAGATCTCTGCAGGCAGCCGCCGCTTCTTCCTCTCTCTTCCTGGATGCGATTATTTCAGCGCTGAGTTGTGTCACCGCTTCTTGCAGGGAAGCTATTTTCTGTTCTGTAGTCATCTCGCCTGACTTTTGTGAGCTCGCAAGGCACCAGTCTTCTGCCCTCCCTGCCTCGCTCCCGTAGCGATGCTTGAGGCGAAGAAAACCGATGAAATGTGGAGACGAGGCTTACTGTCAGAGACTGCCTCCAGGTCCCAGCTCACAGAAGACCAACGCTAGCCAGCAGAACTGTACAAAAGTCTTTATTGAAGTTTAGTTCCCATTTTCAAACCCTAGCGTGCGTCTCTACGTCTAGACCCTAGACCAGCGAAGCCTCGTCTGAGTCTCCGCCCCCTGTACACCAGTTTAAGACTCTAGCCTTACTCCACCTTCTGCGTTTCTCCTTCCGCCTCTGGGTCCTACTACCCCCCGGGGTGCCTTCCTTCCTGGACGCCTCGGATGCGGACCCCTCGGACTCCTCCCCCTCTCTTCGGCGGGCTTTGGGACCCGGCTCCCTCTCCGGGCTGCTCATTGCGCCACCCTCTTGTACATTTGAACTTGGCGCGCGCGCGCTGCCCCTGACCTTCCTTTTGACCGTTTCCTCGCTCTCTGATGCAGGCGTGGCTAACCCTGACTCATGTCCTTCCGCTGACGGAAAGCTGCCTGCTGCCGATGCCTGGGGCTCCTCCCCTCTACTGCTCTCCGGTGGGGAAGCTGGTCCCGATTTCCAGCTGCTGCTCTCTGAGTCCCCTCTGGCCCCTCCTTCCTGAGGTGTTCCCTCTGGCAACCCCCTAGCTCTGATCACGGGAGCCCCTTTCTGTGAATCCTCTGATTCGCTGGAGAGACTTAGAGACCTCGGACGGCTATCATCGCTGACCTCTCCCTCAGATTCCTCTCCCTCGGTCTCTAATTCCTCCCTTTCCTGTCCCTCTGCTCCTGAACCCCTGACAGCATGTTTTAATCATTTGTGCCTAAGAAGAAGAAGAAGAGTTTGGATTTGATATCCCGCCTTTCACTCCCTTTAAGGAGTCTCAAAGCGGCTAACATTCTCCTTTCCCTTCCTCCCCCACAACAAACACTCTGTGAGGTGAGTGGGGCTGAGAGACTTCAGAGAAGTGTGACTGGTCCAAGGTCACCCAGCAGCTGCATGTGGAGGAGCGGAGACGCGAACCTGGTTCACCAGATTATGAGACTACCGCTCTTAACCACTACACCACACTGGCTCTCTCTCTAAGTAAGATTTTAAACAGCCAAGAGGTGGTCCAACTGGTGGAAATGTTTGTTTGTTTATAGTTTTACATAACAAATTTCCATTTAAACATATCCATCACCTTTACATTTAGGATTCTCAGAATCCCTTGACTTTCCCCGCCCTTCTCTGGTTTCCATTGTCCATCCTTTTTTATCCTCTTCCCCCCATTTGTTATATATATTTTTATTTTTATATATTATATATATTATTTTATTTATTATATCTATTATTAACCTTTCCATTATATTTTGTCTTTTACAAGTATTATTCTAATCCTGCCAAAGTTTTTAACTGTTTACAATGTTCTCTTAAGTAAACTATAATGCCCCCCCCCAATTCTCTCCTAAACTTCTTCTTGTCCCGTCTCTGATTCTACCGGTCAATTTCGCCATTTTGGCATACTCCATCATCTTCTTCAGCCATTCTTCTCTGGTTGGAACTTTGTCCTTTCCATTTCTGGACCAGTAGTATTCTTGCTGCTGTCATTGCAAACATAGTATTTTCTGCTCTTTCAGAATCTCTGTACCTATAATGCCTAACAAAAAAGCATCTTTCCCCCCCACAAATGTTATTTTAATACCCCCTCAACTCATTATATATCATTTCCCAGAATTCTTTTGTTACCTTGCACATCCACCGCTTGTGGTAGAAACATGCTTTCTTACATTTCCTACATACATTAGTAACAGTTCTATACATCTTTGCCAATTTCACTGGTGTGAAATACCGTCTATACATCATTTTTATATAATTTTATTTCAACGAACAGCATGCTGTAAATTTTAAATTTTCCTTTCATAATTTTCTCCAAAACTCAAGCTGAATATTATGCCCTATGTCATTAGTGATTTGACTTTTTCATCTTTTGTATGCCATTCTAGCAGCAATTTATACATTCTAGATAAAAAATTCACATCATTTTCCAATTATTCTTTTTCAAACCTTGAGAATTCTGTACTGAATCCTCTTTTCTTATCTACTTTAAGCACATCATTTATTTGGTGATATTGCAGCCAATCTGTGACTGTCTTATGTTTTCCATATTTCATAATTTCATTTGCTGTTCTCTCTCAATGAGCAACTCTTTATAATTTACCCATTCTGATTTTGCCTTGACTTTTTTTAAAAAAAGGATATCACTTCTATTGGGAAAATCTACCATGGAGTTTTCTGTTCCAACAGGTTTTTATATTTTCCCCATATACCATATATTGCATTTCTTATTACATGATTTAAAAAACCTTTATGCACTTCTCATACCACAAATACGCACGCCATCCAAATCTGTTATCATGACCTTCAAGGTCTAAAATATCTGTATTTTTCAAAACTATCCACCTCAGAATACAATTTTAAATCTGGCAGCAAGAAGCCCCCTCTTTCTTTATCATCTGTTAGTAATTTATATTTAATCCTTACTTTCTTCCCCTGTCAGATAAATTTAGTTATATCTTTTTGCCATTGCTGGAAGTGTCCCTCCCCACTGGACACAGGTATCGTCTGGAATAGAAACAACATTATTGGCAATACATTCATCTTTATGACAGAAATTCTTCCCCAAAGTGATAAATTCATTCTTCCCCAAATCTCCATATTTCTCTTTAGCTCTTTCCAAGTTGTTACATAATTATCCTTAAATATATTTATATTCTGAACAGCCATACACCAAAATATTTCACCTTTTTTTCCAAATGTTAATTGCATTGCCAGTTGTAATTCATTTTTACTTTTTTCCATCATATTTTTAACCAATACTTTTGTTTTGTTTTTATTTAGCTTGAATCCTGCTACCTGTCCAAACTCGTACATTTTGTCCAATACCCTTGGTAGACTCACCAATGAGTTTTCTATTGTTATTACAAGGTCATCTGCAAATGCTCTCAATTTATACTCTTTGCATCCAACTGATATACCTTTTATTTCTTTTTCTGATCTTATATTTCTTGCCAGTATCTCCAATACTAAAATAAATGATAATGGCAACAGGGGGCAACCCTGTCTTGTCCCTTTTGTAATTTTGCATCTTTCTGATATTACATTGTTCACTAATAACCTTTCCTGTTGGTCTGAATATATTGCATCAATTCTCCGAAATTCATCATAGAATCATAGAATCATAGAATCATAGAATCATAGAGTTGGAATAGACCACAAGGGCCATCGAGTCCAACCCCCTGCCAAGCAGGAAACACCATCAGAGCACTCCTGACATATGGTTGTCAAGCCTCTGCTTAAAGACCTCCAAAGACGGAGACTCCACCACACTCCTTGGCAGCAAATTCCACTGTCGAACAGCTCTTACTGTCAGGAAGTTCTTCCTAATGTTTAGGTGGAATCTTCTTTCTTGTAGTTTGGATCCATTGCTCCGTGTCCGCTTCTCTGGAGCAGCAGAAAACAGCCTTTCTCCCTCCTCTATGTGACATCCTTTTATATATTTGAACATGGCTATCATATCACCCCTTAACCTCCTCTTCTCCAGGCTAAACATGCCCAGCTCCCTTAGCCGTTCCTCATAAGGCATCGTTTCCAGGCCTTTGACCATTTTGGTTGCCCTCCTCTGGACACTTTCCAGTTTGTCAGTGTCCTTCTTGAACTGTGGTGCCCAGAACTGGACACAGTACTCCAGGTGAGGTCTGACCAGAGCAGAATACAGTGGCACTATTACTTCCCTTGATCTAGATGCTATACTCCTATTGATGAGGCCCAGAATTGCATTGGCTTTTTTAGCTGCCGTGTCACACTGTTGGCTCATGTCAAGTTTGTGGTCAACCAAGACTCCTAGATCCTTTTCACATGTACTGCTCTCAAGCCAGGTGTCACCCATCTTGTATTTGTGCCTCTCATTTTTTTTGCCCAAGTGCAATACTTTACATTTCTCCCTGTTAAAATTCATCTTGTATGTTTTGGCCCAGTTCTCTAATCTGTCAAGGTCGTTTTGAAGTGTGATCCTGTCCTCCTCATCAACCCTATAGCTTTTTCATAAAACTCCATGACACATTATCAAAGGCCTTCTCTGCACCCACAAACATCAGTGTTGCCTGCTTTTCATTCCTGATCTCCAGATATTCTGTTATATCACTTATATTCCTTGTATTGCCCTTCATCTGTTGGCTAGGAAGAAAGCTGGCTTGATCGTGATGAATTAAATGTTTAAGCACGCATTTCAAATGGTTCGCCATAATATTGGCAAATATTTTATTACCATTATTCAGCAGAGATATCGGCCTGTAATTTTTTTACCAAAAGTAAATTTGTGTCTTGTTTCGGGAGTAATGTTATATATGCCTCTTTCCATGATTCAGGAATTTTGACTGTTATCAGTATCTTATTCATTACTTCCACCAATGGTTGTATCAGAAAGTCCTGTAATTTTTTGTAGTATTTGGCTGATAGGCCATCTGGTCCTGCAGATTTGCCTATTTTAGAGTATTTGATCACTTGTTGTATCTCTTGAACCGTTATAGGTACATTTAAGTCAATCATTTTTTCTTTTGGAATTTTAGGTAAATTACTTTTCATTAAATTTTCTTCAATAATGTCTTAATTTTATTTGCTGGCTTGATATAATTCTGTATAATATTTCTCAAATTGTCTTTTAATATCTTTAGGATTATCTATTATTCAGATGTTAAACCATCATCCTGTGATGAGAGTTTTTCTTTCGTATTCTCCTTTACAGGCTTTACTTTTGAAAAATTTTGAGTCGTCAGAATTGGAGTGCCTTCTAAATCAATTAGAGGTAGGAAGCGATTTTGGGTTTCCACCGCAAAGCAATGCTCGGCATTGTCACTCCCTCTTCTATTCCGGTGTGGCACCAACCTTGATAGTTTTGGTTTAGGGGATGATAGGGGCTCGTCAGAGTCTCTCAAGCGTTTGTTCTGACCCATACTTTACTCAGGCCAAGGATTATACGATTCTTAAAATAACATAACATTTAACACACAAATAAGATAGTTAAGACCACCAGAAGATGGCACCGTGGGTGAAAGCTCCTTGGACGGATACTAATAGTGAAGTTTTCCCCTCCACTACGGTAAAATCCACTTACAACATCAGTCTTTCGTGGACACCTCGGACCCAGTTTGCAGAAGCTTCTCACAAGGGGAAGTATTGAAATGTGACAGCCTCAAGATGTCTAGGGGGTAGGGTGCCAAATGTCCTGGCTCCACTGGCCTCTCTCAGCCCTCTATGACAGCAGCCTGGGCACAAACGATGTCTTATCCAGGATTTAAACACCACACAGTGTCTTCCTCTTAAGCCCTCTCTCCAATTAGGATAATGGCGTTCTCTTCTCTTTTAGCAGCCGAGGCCGGCCCGCTGATAAGAGAGAAACAAGGAGCAGTCTGCAACAATCTGGAGCAGGGCCAACTCTCTCAGAAAGTTGCCATAGCATGTAGCTGCAGCAATTATAAAATGCTTCAAAGACTGACTGGGTCAGTTAAGATAAAATATAAAGGATTAAAAGAAGATTAAAAGAAATCCAAAGAGCACCGGTAAGCGCGTCTTACCTCGGCGCCATGTTGACCCTCCATCTCCTATCTATTATTCTACTTTCTACCTCCAATTTATTTATCACATTTTGGCCTTTCTTCTTTTTTAATTACCAAGCAAGCAATTTCCCTGGTTTATTTGCAAGATCATTTTTTTGTCTTAACCTTTTCAATTTCCATTCAATTTCTTAATTCTCTTACACTGAAAATTGTGTCTGTAACAGTTTTATGCTTTGTTTTATCAAATCTTTCCCAGGTTTCTTAATCAACTCTTTTTTAACAACTCCACCATAATTTCCTTTTTTTCTTTCTCGGATTCTTTTTTGATATGCACTTTGCTGAATAAAAAAACTTCTCATTACCACTTTGCTTGTGTCCTATACAATGTTTAGATCGGTCCCTTTATCCAAGTTCAATTCAAAATAATCCTTCAGAACCCCCCCCCCGTTTTTTGCATGGTTTCTAGATTATCTAGAAGGCTGTAATTTAGTCTCCACCTAAATATGGAGTTTCATTCTCCTTTTAACTCTAATAACATTTGATTATGATCTGATACAGATTTTCCCTGTATTTCAGTTCTTTTTATTCTCATTCTCTATTTTATTCTCTATGTTAACTCATTTGAAACCCATATTGAGTCAATTCTCTCGGCAGACTAATTTATTTTATTTTGAATCCTCTGTCCCCCTGGTGAAAGTGCTGTTTGTAAAGTGGAACTAGCAGAATTATGCTAGTGTAAGAAAGAAATGCAATGAATGTACTCTGATAAGGAGCCTCAGCTTAAAGCAAGAGGTGTAAGATCTAGGGGAAAGTGAGTTGTTAATAAGACTAAGGACTCAGATAGATTGGTAAAGGAAAAGCGTTCTATATGCATGTTATATGCGAAAGAACACAGTGACACCATATGGTGCTGTGGAGTCCCGTCTTTCCGTGTATGAGTTTAAAATGCATTTATCTGAATTGCTTCTTTGACACTTCTAGATCCAGCCTAAGATCACTCAGTTGGGTGCTGCATGCTTGCCTATGACACTCACAATTACCAGGGCACTGTTAAATAACAAATACGTATTATTGTTTTCTCTCACAGGGCACAATGCTCTAAGGAGATCACTTTGGAACAAGTAATTATTTCAAATTGCTGGGTTTCATCATCTTGTCAAATCCCACATACATTCTATCAGGCCATAAACACAAGGTGTATATAAAATAAATCCTGTGTTATTCAGAGACCCAGTGATAAATTCTGAATGCACAGGATCTCATGGGTCAGAAATTTGGCACATCCCCTTTATCAAATTAATCCAGAGCCATTAAACCTAATGCAATTCATGGTGGATGAGAGAGAAATCTGGCTTTCTGCATAACTGTTGGTCAAGATGGCAGGAACATTTCTGCTGCTAATCCTTCTCTTCCTGTGGCTGCAGATGCCTCCAACTGAGTGCAAGGAAGACTCTGAGAGATGCGCCATGACGGATCCATTCCAGCTTCCATTCCAGTATTATCAGAGGGGGGACGTAATCATTGGAGGAATTGTTACTTATTTGGGCTATGCATTTGATGAAATAGATTTCCAGAACCACCCAAACACCAAGTTTACAGATGAACTTTTGTAAGGAAATAACTCTCTCCTTGATAGTGTACACTTCTATATGCTTCTATATGAACAACTACACCATACAAACAATGGCATGCTCAGAAAACATTTGCATATGCCTTTTTCCAAGTACGAAGGTTAAATTTTTCTTCTCTTTATATTTTCTTCTCTTTATATTGTGATCTTGGCATCTTCTTCTGCGTTGCTTTATTCCTCATTTTGAGGTTTCTGTTGTCTGCCTCTTCTGCTTTCTCCTCACCTGATCTCATGGTTTTCACCTGATCTCATGCTTTATTCTCATTCTCCCCCTGTCTGTCCTTTCGCACCATGAATTGATGGTTGAACTTTGCAGCAAAGCTTGATCCCCACATTCACAATCATCATCATCTAATCTGACAGTCACAGATGCTGAGACATCATAGATTTTGGATTATATTCCTTGCTACACAATCTAAATAATATTGGGCAATTAAAGCAGCAGTGTTGCAGTCTTCTTCTTCTTTGCAAAATAAAGGGTTATATCTAATGGAGTTTTATGCAGACTAGAAATTAATACAACTATCCTCCTGTCCAGCAGCACACAAGGAAGCAATTTCTGTTGCCTTTAGCAACCTGTGAGGGGCCATGAATTAAAGCTCCAGTGGTCCACCTCCAGATAAGAGAATAACTTAAGTACGTGTGTATCTTGAACTATGTGAATGTTCTGCTCAAACTTAAACACCTGTTAGACGCTCTATTCCTAAAGCTGACTGAATGCTGTCCATGGGTTTCAACTATCAACTGTTAGGAGACAATGCATATCTGTTGTTTGCTTATTTGTTTTATTTAATCTTTTGGAATCTGCGTGAAAAAGCCAGAAAATAACCCGTGTACTTAAAAAGTAGAGGAGAAGAATATCTCTGAAACATAGCACAACTCTTTTATTAGTGGAGCACCAAAGTACTACCAGAATATTCTCTCCCTGGTTTTTGCTGTGAAAGAAATCAACGAGAAGCCTAATATCGTACCGAATATGAGCTTTGGGTTCCACCTCTATGAGAGCTACTTAAATGCAAGGATGACTTATCAGAACACCCTGAAACTTCTGTCCACCACAGAAAGGATTGTCCCCAACTTCAAATGTGACAAGAAAAGAAATATGATAGCTGTTATTGGGGCAGTTAACTCTGACGTCTCCCTTCACATGACTACGATCTTAGGCATCTACAAGATCCCACAGGTATAGTGAGTGTGTGGGCAGTGGAGCTTTTCTGTCTCTGGTTCAATAATTCTCTTCTGGGTTCTCCATACTTTCTTTTACTTTGGTTCCCTTTTCTGAAAAAGAAGAAAGAGAGAAAAATATATAACTGAAAGTAAATAGTCAGGCTTTGCTCTTTTTTTGGGTAGAACGTCCTACACGTGTGGTGTAGTGGTTAAGAGTGGTGGACTCATAATCTGGTGAACTGGGTTCGCTTCCCCGCTCCTCCACATGGAGCTGCAGGGTGACCTTGGGCTAGTCACACTTCTTTGAAGTCTCTCAGCTCCACTCACCTCACAGAGTGTTTGTTGTGGGGGAGGAAGGGAAAGGAGATTGCTAGCCGCTTTGAGACTCCTTCGGGTAGTGATAAAGCAGGATATCAAATCCAAACTCCTCTTCTTCTTCTACCTGGAAAGCTAAAGAGTCCTCACTGATATTCATGGTGTCCATGTTGGGCAGGGAGCTCTGCAGTCATGGCTGTAGGGGAAGGGCTTGGATGACTGCCTGACCTCCTGTCACTTGTGTCCCTGCAGCTTTTCTGGAAGTAGAGGGGGATCGGGAAGTGGGAGGAAGGTTAGTACAGTGCCAGTGCACCAGTAAGAGTTCTCCTCCTCCCAGTGAGCTGCATTTTGGTTCAGAAATGCTGCCCATCTGATTGGCTCCCAACAAAATAAAACAGATAAATTTGTATTACAATGAGAAGTGAATTCCTCTCCTGTCCCTGGAATTGTCTCATCAGAAATGGCTGTTGCTTGTCAATATGTTGCCCACTAGCCTCAGCCACTATAGCTCAATGGTCAAAGATGAGCACTTGGACTTGAAGTTCAGGAAGTTCTGGGGGGCCATAGGTTCCTCACTCATGAAATAAAACATGATGTGGAAAAGGGTTTCTGGACAGACAATCCATCCGCAGTTCCCTTGAGCTGTCCTTCCTTCCAAAGTTGCATAACTTGTAGGAAGATGTCAAGATCTTGTGCTCCTTTAGTGGGATTCTTCACCTTCCCAAGTAGTTGCAGTCAAGATAGGCAAAATACCCCATGGAGAGAGGGGATGCAAAATAATCTGAATATCATCAGGCCTGTTGCAACACTTTGCTTTATGGCAACAAGGATAAGACAGGCTGCAGTTACAGGGATGGCTGCCGAATGAATACAGATTTTAATCTCCAGAATACAGATTTTATCTGAAGAAATGTTACCTAATATAAATAAGTTTATAGGGAATTTTTTTATTACATCAGCTTCTTCATGTGGATGTGGCATATGCTGCTTTTGTTAACTTTACTGTATGGTCTTTGACCACAATAAAGATTGATTGATTGATTGTTCTTCCTTAGATTGCTTATTGTGCATTAGCTCCAGTGAGGAGGACCGAGTTGCAGCTCCAAACCTTCTTCCGGACGGTGCCCAATGAGCAATATCAATATGCAGGGATTGTCAAGCTGCTTCTTCATTTCCAATGGACGTGGGTGGGACTTGATGAGAATGGAGAGAAGTTTATGCAAATCTTGGTGCCAATGCTTTCCCAGCATGGAGTCTGCACAGCCTTCAAGGAAAAACTGCCAGGCTTGTCTCAAGGGATGGATAATTTCATTTCACTGGATCTCATGCGCGCTAAGTTCTCTTTCCTGATGGCCTCAGAAGTCAACATATTGATTCTATGCGCAGAATCTCAGACCATTACAGTTGTGAAGTGGTTGAAATATTTCTTTTCATTAACTGAAGATGTTGCAGAGAATTCTGCAGGAACCGTGTGGATTTTGACAGCCCAATGGTCCTTCGCATCAGAAAAATTGCAAAGGTATTATGATATTCAAGTCTTTGATGGCGCCCTGTCTTTTGCAATTCACACAGAAAAAGTCCAAGGATTTACAGAATTCCTTCAGACCCTAAACCCCAACTCTCCAAATGGAGATGGGTTCCTCCAGACTTTTTGGGAACAGGCATTCAACTGTTTATTTTCTGTTTCCAATGACCCCAATGAAAGCAGAGACACATGCACTGGCAAAGAGATTCTGGAGAGCCTTCCTGGGCACATTTTCGAAATGACCATGACTGGTCAAAGTTACAGTATCTATAATGCGGTTTATGCCATTGCATATACTTTGCACACGACTCTCTCATGTAGACCAAAACACAGAAGGATGGCAGGCAGAGGTGGACTCCATCCTTCAAATCTGCAACCTTGGCAGGTAAGATTTCATATTCAGAGTAATCTTTGCTTGGGGCTGATCTAATGGGTGATGACACACAGTCCATAGAATGAATACACACAAACACATAACCTCTTACAGAATTAAAAAAAACTTATTTATTGATTTTTCACACACACAATAACCCTTTACAGATTTTTACAGAACGTAAATTACTTTATCCCAGCCCCTACTTCCATGGTTTCCATATTTTACCCTTAAATGCTGCATATTTTACGTATAATAGTCCATGTATCCATTTTAACCTATTTATGTTAAAAATTAATGCGGATGTTCATATTTCAAGTCATGCTCATGTTCTCATCCCAATAGAATAGTTCTTTAAATACTCAATAAAAGGTCTCCATGAATGAAATTTTCATCATTTTGGTCTCTAAACTTTGCTGTTAATCTTGCTCTGACTCATACTCCATCATATTCAAAAGCCATTTTTAATGGAATGTCTTGTTCTTTCCTTCTTTGGGCACATAATATACTTGCTGCTGTTGCTATATACATAAATGAATTAACCAACTCTTTTGGCACATAATTATCTATAATTCCTAAGAGAAAAGCTTCGGGTTGACACACAGTCCATAGATTGAATTCTCTCTCTCTCTCTCTCTCTCTCTCTCTCTCTCTCTCTCTCTCTCTCTCTCTCTCACACACACACACACACACACACACACAACCTCTTACAGCATTTACCGAACATACAGAATATGGCTATTTTCAAATGTAATTATCTGGTCATTTTTCTAACTTGCAGCTGGCAATGTTCATTGATTGCAGTGTTCCTACAAGTTATGCTCACATTACATATGTGATTGCAACCTTACATTGGTGGAGAAAAGTAAATAAATAAATGGAGAACAGGGAAAACTCACCATTACCTGCTCTCTATTTCTCCCCCCCTTCCCCCTGACCTCCCAGAAGATCTCCCTTTCTTACCAGGCTCTCAGCAGGTCCAGGGAGGGCCCTGGGTGTGCAGCCCTCTCCCTCACCTGCTGGGCTCTGGGAAGGAGGCATGAAGGTGCTTCCCTCTCAAGGCCAGGTGAGCAAAGCAGTACATTCCATGCCAGCCTCAGGGAAGGAGACACAAGGCCACTGGGTGCCTCCAAGGGACCAGGAAAGAAGATGCCCCCTTGCTTCCCAGGTTGTGTGGAGGTCATGACAGGGCTCTAGGAGCATCCCTGGGTCCTCCTGCAACCTTCCTAGAGCCTAGGACCCCCTTCTCCATCTTGTGAACTGCAGTTCCAGGGGTTCCTGTGTGCCTTTGCACATGGACCCCCCAGAGCTGAACCCCCAAATACTTAACTGCCAGATCAGCTGTACTTCCTAGAAATCCATTTGTGCTCCACAGGTGGACCACACCATTTTTGACTGCTTGCCATTGTGTGACATATATTGATTGATACTTTTTCCTTTCCAATACCAATCAAGGGTCTCCCTTCTTTACTCTTTAAACTTTGCCTTGTTTTCTTCTGCCTAGCTTCCCTCTTTCCTGAGGAGCATCTCCTTCAACAACAGTGCTGGGGACTTTATGTCTTTTGATGAGAATGGGGAATTGGCAGCTGGATTTGATGTTCTGAACTGGGTTACTTTCCCCAACCAAACCTTCCTGCGAGTGAAAGTAGGAAAGACAGAACCACAGAAATCCGACGATGTGGACTTCAGCATGGATGAAGAAGCCATCACATGGCACAAAGCATTCAATCAGGTGGGAGTGGCCTCTTGGGTTTTTTCAAAAAAATGGAACATTTTAAAATTTATATCACTAATATAAATAAAAAGAGTAATGTATAAATTCTTCATCATTATTAAGCAAAATGATTCTGTAGAACCCATATGCAGTAAATTCTTTCCCCATCATTTATGATGTGAGAAGTAAATCTTACACAATGAAAAATTTAATTTCCCTTCTGCTTTGCTCCCAATATTTATATTATAATTTATTCATGCATACACCACTTTTCTGGAATAACATGAATCTGCCAAGTGATCTCGTCTTCTTGGTTCAAACTGTGTTGTCTATAATGCAAAAGGGAGTTTCCTCTTCTCCTCTCTTTTCTGGCTAGGTGCTGCCCCTTGGTTTGTGCAATGATCGGTGCCAGCCAGGCTACAGCCGGAAAAAGAAGGAGGGGCGGCCATTTTGTTGCTATGACTGTGCTTCATGTCCAGATGGGATGATTTCAAATCAAACAGGTAGGAGACATCCATGAAGAAAAATTTGGAAGGGATGGGAGTGGGACGGGGGTTTGAAAATGGCATAGAGGCAATTTACTCAGAACAAAAGGCTAAATTGATAGTTAACAATGTGGTGACAGAAGAGTTCAAAATTGAAAAAGGAACACGACAAGGTTGCCCTATCTCCCCTTTGTTGTTTATTTTGGTCCTGGAAGTGCTTTTGAACATGATTCGAGAGGACCGGTTGGTTGAAGGAATTCAGGTTGGAGCCAAACAGTATAAACTTAAAGCTTTTGCAGATGACCTGGTTTTGACATTACAGGAGCCAGAATCTAGCACGAAAAGGGTATTACAATTGATTCATGAGTTTGGTCGGGTGGCAGGATTCAAATTAAACAAGCAGAAAACCAAGGTATTGGAAAAAAACTTGACATCTTCAGAATCAGAAAGAATCAGAAAGGTTTCAGAAAGAAACAGACTTAAATGTGGTTAAGAAAGTGAGATACCTAGGGGTAAATATAACAGCTAAGAATCTGAATTTATTTAAGGATAACTATGAAAAATGCTGGTCAGAAATTAAAAGGGATTTAGAAAGTTGGTCTAGATTGAAACTTTCCTTGTTGGGCCGAATTGCTGCTATAAAGATGAATGTATTGCCAAAGATGTTGTTTTTTGTTCCAGACCTTACAGATTATGGATAAAATGGAGTGTTTCAGGAGGTGGCAGAGAGACATTTCTAAATTTGTCTGGCAGGGCAAAAAGCCCAGAATTAAGTTTAAAATATTAACTGATGCTAAAGAAAGAGGGGGGTTTGCCCTGCCAGACTTAAGGTTGTATTATGAAGCAGCAGCGTTCTGCTGGCTGAAAGACTGGCTACTTCTTGAAAATGCTGATGTCTTAGATCTGGAAGGTTTTAACAATGTATTTGGATGGCATGCATATTTGTGGTACGACAAGGTTAAAAGTCATAAGGCTTTCAAGAACCATATTGTCAGGAAAGCATTGTTTAATGTTTGGATAAAATATAAAGATCTATTAGAAAACAAGACCCCAAGGTGGCTGTCACCAATGGAAGCTAAGGCCCAGAAAAGACTCAATATGGAGGCCAAATGGCCGAAATATTGGGAAATACTAGAAAAAGATGGAGATTCTTGGAAGTTGCAGAGTTTGGAGAAACTAAAAGATAAAGTGCGGGACTGGTTACATTATGCTCAGATCAAAGAGGTTTTTAATTTGGACAAAAAGATAGGATTCCAGGTGGAAAAATCGAAGTTAGAAACAGAACGGTTAGAATCTAAAACTAAGGTTCTTTCAAAAATGTATAACTTGCTGCTAAAATGGAATACACAAGATGAAACGGTTAAATCAGCTATGATAAAATGGGCACAGGATATTGGGTATAATATTATGTTTGCTGATTGGGAAAAGTTATGGACCACCGGTGTGAAGTTTACGGCATGTAATGTAAAGAAAATATTATGAAAATGATATACAGGTGGTACATGACCCCAGTCAAGCTTGCAAAAATATATCACCTGTCTGATAACAAATGTTGGAAATGTAAAGAAACTGAAGGAACGTTCTTTCACCTCTGGTGGACTTGCCCTAGGGTTAAGGCTTTCTGGGAAATGATATACAACGAGTTGAAAAAGGTATTTAAGTATACCTTTCCTAAGAAACCAGAGGCCTTGCTCCTGGGCATTGTTGGCCAGAGGGTGTTAAAGAAAGATCGAACATGTTTTATGTATGCAACAACTGCAGCAAGGATACTGATAGCTAAACATTGGAAAACCCAAGAGTTGCCCACGCTGGAAGAATGGCAGACGCAACTGATAGACTATATGGAATTAGCAGAAATGACTGGCAGAATCCGTGACCTGGGAGAAGAAGCAGTGGAAGAGGATTGGAAGAAATTCAAGGACTACCTACAAAAACATTGTAAATTGTATGAGTGTTAAGAAAGATGCAAGAACAAAAATAAATGTGGCATCAGTAAGCTAGTTGAAAGGAATTTGAGAATAGGTGAAATTTGAGAAAAAGTCAAATTTTGAGTTAATATTATGCCTAAGTTAAATATTCAAGCTTTTGGTTAATGTATTTAAAACTAGAGACATAATATTGGAAAAATACAAAATAAGAATTGAAACAAGGTGATAATTTGCGGTTTAGAACTTTATAAACGTGGAATGCAGGAACGAGAGACGCGAGGAAGTCTAAAAAGGTGAAGAAAGTATGGATATTAAGGATTTGATTTTGATGTTGTATGTTTTTCTTTTTTATGTGTTTTTCTTTGTTTATTGTTTTTTGGGGATGGGTTTATATGTGTTTGGTGATAATGTTTAAAATCTTGAATAAACATTAAAAAACAACAACAAACAAACAGGTAGGAGACATCAGCTGCTCTATAATAAAATGCTTCCTAATCTATTTCAACAGTTTCCCCTTAATAACAGTTCAGTACTCCCTAACAGGACAGCAGTTGCACTCAGATCTGGAAGAAAGAAGACAGACACAGAGAGTTGGGCAAACTAAAGCCACATCTTTAATCTTTTCAAAGTAGATCTGTGGAAATAGGTGTGGGTCATGTCCAGTGTTCTCTGCCTGCTCCCCACCTGCCACAGCTTGCGGAGTCAGTGAAGACTGAGTCAGTGAAGACTTGCCTTCACTCCATCCCCAGTGAAGACTTGCCTTCACTCCATCCCCAGAGTTTCAGGGCTGAGAGCAAGAAAAAGGAGCAAATGTCTATAGGTCAGCCCCTGAGCTGCTGAATACTATTCAGTGAATATCATCTTACTATTTTGCACAGTGTATCACTAAGAATGATGTTTATAGATGCTGAAAAAGCTTTTGATAATGTTTCTTGGGATTTCATCGCTGATACTTGTTTGCAATTAATTAATGGCTCAGAATTGTGTTTTGGGGGCAGGAGCAATATTTATTTCAAATAAAATTTGAAAGGCCTTTGGAGATGGAAGAATCCATTTAAAAACAAAGAATGAAATATGACAGTAGAAAAACGTTGCCTTGTTTGTGCGAACTCATATATCACTCATTTGATTTCTTTAGATACAGATTATTGTTTCAAATGCCAAGAAGGTCAATTTCCAAACCACAACAGAGATCATTGCATTCCCAAGACCCACAATTTTCTTTCCTACACAGAGCCTTTGGGATTGACATTAGCTGCCTTGGCTCTGCTCTTTGCTGTGGTCACAGCCTTGGTCCTTGGCGTCTTCTCTAAGAACGGGGACACTCCCATTGTCAAAGCCAACAACCGGGACCTCACCTACACTCTGCTCCTTGCCCTCTTGCTCTGCTTCCTCTGCTCCTTGCTCTTCATTGGCCAGCCTCACCCAGTGAGCTGCTCTTTACGACAAACGGCCTTTGGCATCATCTTCTCCATTGCGGTGTCTTGTGTCTTGGCCAAAACCATCACGGTGGTTCTGGCCTTCATGGCCACCAAACCAGGATCCAGGGTGAGGAAATGGGTGGGGAAATCTCTGGCCAACTCTGTTCTTCTGGGTTGCTGCTCACTTCAGGCCAGTATTTGTGCTGTTTGGCTCTGTACGGCTCCTCCCTTCCCAGATGTGGACATGAACTCTCTGGTGGAGGAAATGATCATGGAATGCAATGAAGGCTCTGCCCCCATGTTTTATTGTGTCCTGGGGTACCTGGGATTCCTGGCCATGGTCAGCTTCACGGTGGCTTTCCTGGCCAGGAAGTTGCCAGACAGTTTCAACGAAGCCAAGTTCATCACATTCAGCATGTTGGTGTTCTGCAGCGTTTGGCTGTCCTTTGTTCCCTCTTATCTGAGCACCAAAGGAAAGCAGATGGTGGCTGTGGAGATCTTCTGCATCTTGGCCTCCAGTGCAGGCTTGCTTGCTTGCATCTTCTTCCCCAAATTGTACATAATCCTTCTGAGGCCCGACTTGAACAGCAAAGACCACCTGATTCTGAGGAGCACATAAGAGTCAACTTGCGTTGATCCCTTTAATTGTTGCATTATTAGAAAATGTAGACATTTGTTGGAAAAAAACTGGCCAAGGAAATCCCTTGCGTGTCCCAATTCTTATCTTTTTTCATAATCCGTTTTTTCTCTCCTTTCTTGTCACTGTCTATTTACATACAGCATTTTTCACAATCTCTGCTGGAAATGGTTGACACAAAAATTGAAGTCACACAAAAACAGAGTGTATATATATATATATATATATATGCAGGTTTTGGTGTCCTCGGGTGTCTTCCCGTGTAAAAGTTGGGGTGTCTAGGCGACGTTTCGACGAGGTCTCACTCGTCATCTTCAGGCTGGTGCTTTCGGCTTCTTGTTACTGGAACAGAGCAGGATCTCAGTGTTTGAGTTCCTATAAATACTGTCGAGGAGGTGTGGTGTATAGCCTCCAATGTTTTGGGCAGAGAGGCAGTTCCCAGGCTAGTGTGCCTTTTCTTCTTTTGTTCCTTAATTGCTTGAGGGATATCTTGAGTGATTTCTTGAGTGATATCCTGAGTACCACTTAGGTGGGTCATTAGGTATGGATTAGTTGCTAAAGCCTTTGTGTCTTGACCTCTTGAACTTTGTGAAGAGTTTTTCTGAGAAGATGGCTGTACTGCATTTAGTTGTGTTCTGGCTTGGCTTCGTGTATAGGGGCGAGCTGTGGTTTTGTGGTTTTCATATATATATATGAACATTGGGAGAGCGTGCTACATCCAGTCCATGGCACATCTAGTCCTGCATCCTGTTCTCACAGGGGCCAACCATATTATCATTAATACTACTATTTTTTCAGTTTGTATACCATTCTTCATTTATGGTTATAGTTACTGTACCCCATCACATTGATTGGGTTTCCCCGGCCATTCATGGTAGCTTCCGACATATATAAAAGCATAATAAAACATTACACACTTGAAGGCTTATTGATACAGAGCTGCCTTCAGATGTTTTTAATATTGGTATTCATCTCCTTGACATCTCATGGGAGGGCGTTCCCCAGGGAAGGCCCCACTACCCAGAAGGCCCTTTGCCTGGTTCCCTGTAACCTCCCTTCTTGCAGTGTCAAGGACTGGGCAGAGGAGGAATGGTGGAGACTGCCTCTCCAGCCTAATCCTTCCAGGGAAGAGGAAGAAGAAGACAGTTTAGATTTACAACAGGACTTGAGAGAGGTCACAGCTCAGAGGCAAATGAGGGGGAAAGTTGGGAAATAATTATTTGGGAAATAATGGGAGAGGAAGAGGAGGAGGAAGCAGCGGGGGGAGACAGTTGATGGACAAAATTTATTGTTAAGATGACATGTAGAACAATTAAGTAGTGCAATAAATCATCAAAATACGGAACTTGGAAGACTGGGGGCCGAATCGCAGAGGCGTTCAGTGAAACATCCCAATGACACCCCCCCCCGAAGTTCAATGGCGAGACATATGAGTTCCTTGGGTTTAAAGCAAATGTGAACATGTTTTTCAAGGTGAGGGAAGATGATTTTCAGACAGACCAGCAATGCTTTTTTATGTGATCAATCTTCTGGAAGGAGTTGCCAGGTGATTTACTGATTAATCAGCATCCTTGTTTGTTGAGATTGGACAGCTTTATGACTCACCTCAAGTCCATGTTCCAGGACCCGCAGCAGAAATCTGCAGGTACACAAAAGCTATTGAAACTGAAGCAGGGGTCTAACTCAGTAATGGGGTGCAGTACAGAGTTCAGTTTGCTGTTGCAGGAGCTAGTATGGAATCAGGAAGCCTTGATGGCTATTTACCATACAAGGCTGAGTGAAACCCTGTTGGGTGAGTTGGCAAGAATGGACCTCCCTGGAGGCATTGATGCAAGCGGCCTTGAGGCTCTATCAGAGGAAGCAGCAGAGTTGTGAGCCCTCATCGACTCAGGTTCCTCAGCACATTTTCTTGATGTCGAATTTGCTAAGGATCAGGGCATACCCATGCAGAAACTGTCGAATCCTTTGGAAGTACAGACCATTGATGGAAGACCCCTGGTGTCTGGGGTGGTTTCTCACACTACTGTGCTGTTGTCCCTGGAGCTACCAGCTCATCGAGAGCAAGCTACCTTCCACTTGGCAAAGTTGGCCATGTATCCACTAGTCTTGAGGATGACTTAGTTATGCTGACATGACCCTATCATAGCTTGGGGTCAGGGATCCCTTGATTCTGAGGAGTAAATAAGATTACTTACTTAATTGGTGTATTATGAGAAATTCTGCCATTTATTGGAAGAAAACCCAACAAGAACAACACGTGCCAAATCTATAGTTAACCTCCCTCAGACGTCACATGTAGATGTGAAACAACACTGGGGATAGATTTGAACTCTGCAGGGCCCCACATGGAAGGCTCCCTAAGGCCAAGTGACGCTCCCCAAGCATCACCCTCTGAAAACGACCATCCAAGTTGGACTCGGAACTACTAGGAAACAATGCTGCTCACCCCGAACTGAGTCTGCTGAACAAGGACCCCATAGTTGATAGTATTGAAAAGATCAAAGGGATATAACTGGGACACATTAACCTCATCTCTCTCCTAACGTAGCTTATCATAGAAAGCCACAAAAGCAGTTTCCATGCCTAAATTGGGCCTGAACCCAGACTTAAAGGGCTCTAGAAAATTGTTTTCATGGCTCTGCCTATCACCACTGGCTCAGAAACCTTGCCCAAGAAAGGCAGATGAGTGACTGGCCAGTCATTCCTTAAGCTTTTCAACGGAGGGTTTCTTAAGAAGTGGTCTTATCACTGCCTCATCTAAGCAGGCAGGGGCCGTCCCCTTGCGCAAGGAGACCTTAATTGTTGCAGAGAAGCGATATTGAGCAGCTTGGAACTTAAATCTTATGTAAGACTGACACCCTTTTAGGAATTGTTCATATGTTCCTTTAATGTTCAGAAGCATCACTTGCAGAAGGGATGATAGAGGAATAATATATTGAAACACATTCTCAAAATGTAAGCTTATCCAAGCATAGGCTCAGCTTCACTTAGAAAAACACAACTTCTTGCTTTAAACCCAACCATGTGTCTCTCCCTCTTCCAGATATGCTCTCGGCCTGTACTTTAGGAGAGAGGCCATGCAGCTATTTGAAGAAATCCGCTTTCAATTTCCATTCTTCTCTCTGTTTCACTTCAGAGACTTCACTCACCGCTCCTCTGCTCTCTCTCTATTCATTGGGAGAAGGAGCATCAAGAGTGTTTCTTCTCAATGGTGTCCAGAGAAGATCCCAAGACTTCTCTCCCAGCTGTGTTCATTGCACAGCCATCTTCCTGCGCTGTGTCATCACAGGGAAGTCACTCACACCAAAGGGAGTCCGTGACTTGGTGCTTCTCATGTAACCCTTAACCCACCACACAAGAGCCACTAGAGAACCTACTAGAATTGGCTGTTTAACCAATCAAATTCAAATTGCTTTCTGCAACCACATAGCAACACATATTTGAAAATTCCTATCTTAGCATATGAAACCCCTATACTGAACACTATTCCACTCTCCTGTCTCAGCTGGCTGTCCTCTCCTTGGTCGCTTTTATCAGCCAGTAGGGGCAAGGGGCAAATACAAATGGAACACAAAACTCACTGTTAGAGGTAAATGTAACTGTTATTGCAAAACACAACTGTGTAAAGTGTAACTGTATTAAGCATGAAACTGCTGAAAGGACAACTGTAATAACTAGGCTGGAAAATGTAAAAACAGTAATAACCAGAATGTATCCTTTCTGCAAAATGATTTCAATCTGTCAGCTTTGACAAATTTGACAGATATGCAGTTCCACCTACTGGTTCTACAGCAATTCAACTGCTTTACTGAATGGTTTACTCAGAAAACAGTGCAGGCCATTCAGAAAGTATCGGCAGTTCATGCATATATATGTCTGCTGTATTTTTTTTTATTAAAAATTTTTTTATCATTTTTTCGATACAAACAACAACCGCAAAAGACAGATACAACCAAAACCATAATGACAATAATAACACAATATGACTGTCAGGGGTTCAGGAGCAGAGGCGAGGGCAAGGGAGGAAACAGAGAGCGAGGGGGAGGAGTCCGAAGAAAGGATGAGTGATGACGACGACCCGAGATCTCCGAGTCTTTCCAGTGAATCGGAAGATTCACAGAAAGGAGCGCCAGTGGCCAGAGCAAAGGGGGGGCCTAGGGGGACACCCCAGGAGGAAGGGACCAGCGGGGGTTCAGAGGGCAGCAGTTGGAAATCGGGGCCAGCGTCCCCACCAGAGCGCAGTGGAGAGGAAGGACGTCAGGGATCGAGCCCTGGCAGCTCGCAGCAGGGAGGAGGGCATGAGTCAGGAGTGACCACGCCCCCATCGGGGAGCGAAGAAACGGTCAAGCGGAAAGTGGGAGGCTGGGCGCGCGCGCCAAGTTCAAATGCACGGGAAGGCGGCGCAGTAAGCAGCCCGGAAAGGGAGCCAGGTCCTAAAGCCCGACGCAAGGAGACAGGAGGGTCCGGGGGGTCAGCGTCAGAGGAGTCCCGGAGGGAGGAGACCACGGGGGGCAGAGGGACCCAGAGAAGGACGGTCAGGCGGAAAAGGTGGAGTAAGGCGAGGATATTAAGTTGGTGTACGAGGGGCGGAGATTCAGACGGAGCTTCGCCGGTCTAGCCATAAGACGTAGAGTTGCACGCAGCAGCTTGGAAATGGAAACTGTAACTCAATAAAGACTTTTATAAAGCGAACGCTGGCTAGCGTGATCCTCTGTGAGCTGGGATCGGGGAGCAGCTCTGACAATGACAATTCAGATTTGAACACACTGATATACCCATGACTACACCTTTTTTAACAATGTCTGCTGTATTATCACAACTACAGGAACTAACAGGGAACCGCTGGCTCCTTGGTTTTTCTTTCTTCTCTGAAGGAGTCACCACAGGCACGTCCATCAGGTCTGTCCCTGCAACCACAACACAACACGAAACCCACCATTCCTCTGGGAGCCAGCTTTCTGTTCTTCAAGGAGCTGGGAAGGTTCATGAGAACCCAGGTTACTCGCTTAGGAGTGGGTGTCTCTCAGTGGGGGTTTCTGGTTCTGACTCTTGTTCTGGGAATGCCAGCTGTGACAGGGCCGTTTAGCCAGGTGCCACTGGCCTGCTCAATCACGGCTCTGGCTCCTGTGGCTGCTCTGCCTCTGGGGTCACCACTGGGCTTACTGGTTCTGCCTCCCTTGCCTGCTCCTCCTGCTCTATGGGCCTCACCTCCCAGCTGTCCCCTTGGGATCCCTCTGTCCAGCCCTCCTCCTGCTTTTCCCCTGGGAATCGTCGCCTGGTTGATTTCAGTGGCGGCGCCAGCATTGCCCTCCCTCCGTCAGCACCTTGTAAGACCTGCCGCCCTGGTGACTGTGGTGGGTCACCGGGCCCGCCTCAAAGTTTTTTGCATACACTGGGTCCCTGGCCCGGAAGGTCTGGGGGTCCCTGCTTATCCCCACCGCTGCCTCGTCCTGAGCTCTGTCTGGGTGAAGGTGGTCCAGTCTTGTTGTGAGGCACTGGCCCATGAGTAGCTCTCCTGGGCTCTGGCCAGTCATTGTGCCGAGCTCTAGGCAGCACGGGGCCCCCTCTATCTGTACCTCAATGTAATGTTTTTCCACATTGGAATGAGGCAGCTGGTATACCTGACAGTCTGCATTATTCTAACTGTTTCCCCCCTTTCTGAACTGGTGTACAAGGATATGACAATTGTTGTTGTTGCAGCTGCTGCTGTTACATCTCTAAGGTCCAAAATCCTAAAAATGATGTCTCCGTTGGTGACAGACGTACACTTGAGTAATATGGTGCACATGTGATTGAGGAAGACTTTTGGAAAAACTAGGGAGCTCCCTTCAGATTACCAGTTTGCAGGTGGGCTGCTTGCTTTCCTGTGACTCGCCATTCCCCGTGCACTACTCAACGAGAAATATATATGATTATTTTGCTCTTATTCTTTTGTCTCACAGAGCATAATGCTCAACAGAGATAGCTTTGAAACGTGTAATTATCTCAAGCTGATGGGTATCATCATCCATCTTGCCAAATCCCATGTACATTTTGTCAGGCCATGAACACAGTCAGTATCAGAGTGTAGTATCATAGATAAAATAAACCTTGTGTCATTCAGAGCTCCAGTGAGAAATTCTGAATACACAGGATCTCATGGGTCAAATCATTGGCACACCCCCTTTATCAAATTAATCCAGAGCCATTGAACCTAATGCAATTTATGGTGGATGAGAGAAAAATCTGACTTTCTGCATCACTGTTGGTCAAGATGGCAAGAACATTTCTGCTGCTGATTCTTCTCTTCCTGTGGCTCCAGATGCCTCCAACTGAGTGCAAGGAGGACTCTGAGAGATGCGCCATGACGGATCCATTCCAGCTTCCATACCAGTATTATCAGAGGGGGGATCTGATCATTGGAGGAATTGTTAATAATTATGGCTATTTATCTGAAGAAATAGATTTCCAGCACCATCCAAACATGAAGTTTACAGATGAACTTTTGTAAGGAAATCACTCTCTCCTTCATAGTGTACACTTCTATATGCTGCTATAGGCTACAACTACACCACACAAACCATGGCATGCTCGGAAAACATTTGACTTCTTGACTTTTTTCCATGTATGAAGGTTAAAATTACATTTCCTTCTCTTTATATTGTGATCATGTCATTTTCTACTGTGTTGCTTTATTCCTCATCTGGAGGTTTCTATCTTCTGCCTCTTCTGCTTTCTCCTCACCTGATCTCATGTTTCTCACCTGATCTCATGCTTTATCCTCATCCTCCCTCTGTCTGTCCTTCCACACCATGCAGGGATGGTTGAACTTTGCAACAAAGCTTCATCCCCACATTCACAATAACCACCATTTATTCTGACAGTCACAGATGCTGTAAATCAGGAATATAATAGATTCTGGATTATATTTCCAGCTGCACCATTTAAATAATATTGGGTATAATTAACTGAAGTGTTGCAAACTTTTTTCCTCAATACAAAGTACCTAACTGAGGTTTGTGCAGTGTAGATCAATTGAAACTAATGCCTCTATGTTTGTCTGATCTATTAATCATATGAAAATAGTGTGTGTGTGTGTGTGTGTGTGTGTGTGTGTGTGTGTGTGTGTGTTGCAGGATTTGAATATTCTGCACAAAACTAAATGCTTTTTAGATGAGATATTCCTAAAGGTGACCGAATATTGAGCATGAATTTCCATTATTAGGTGTTAGGAAGCACAATGCATATTAGGTTTCTGCTTATTTGTGTTATTTAATCTTTTGGAATTTGCTGGAAAAAAGCCAGAAAAGATGAATACTTCTGACACATTTCCAACTCTTTTTTTAGTTCAACACTGAAGTACTACCAAAATACTCTCTCCCTGGTGTTTGCTGTGAAAGAAATAAATGAGAACCCCAACATCGTCCCAAATATGAGCTTTGGGTTCCACCTCTATGATAGCTTCGTGAATACAAGGATGACTTTTCAGAACACCCTGAAGCTTCTGTCCACCACAGAAAGGATTGTCCCCAACTTCAAATGTGACAAGAAAAGAAATATGATGGCTGTTATTGGAGCACTTGAGTCTGACATTTCCCTTCACATGATTCTGATCTTAGGCATCTATAAGATTCCACAGGTATAATAATAATAATAATAATAATAATAATAATATGCAAGGAATGTACTCTGATAAAAAGCCTCAGCTTAAAGCAAGGGCTGTAAGATCTAGGGGAAAGTGAGTTGTTAGTAAGACTAAGGACTCAGCTAGATTGGTAAAGGAAAAGCGTTCTGTATCCATTGTATATGCAATATAAAACTGTGACACCAGATGGCGCTGTGGAGTCCCGTCTTTCCCTATCGGATTTCCCTGTATGAGTTTATAGCAGGTTTAACTGAATTGCTTCTTTGACGCTTCTAGATCCAGCCAGTTGGCGGCAGCATGCTTGCTTGTGACACTCACAATTACCAGGGCACAGTTCAATAATTGTTTTGTGCTTACTGTGAAGAAATATCTTTCTCAATCACACATGCTATAACACTTCTAAAACAGGGAACTTGTGCTTACATCATTCAAATTCCTCCAATATACAAAACTAAAGAATATATTTTTACCTTCAATGAATTCTCATGGGGTCCACTTCAGGCAGTTATGTGGGATGAATACTAACCCATCATTGTGAGATTGATTTCTTCCTTAGATTGCTTATTGTGTATTGGCTCCAGTGAGGAGGACCGAGTTGGAGCTCCAAACCTTCTTCCGGATGGTGCCCAATGAGAAATATCAATATGCAGGGATTGTCAAGCTGCTTCTTCATTTCCGGTGGACGTGGGTCGGACTTGTTGCATCGGATGATGAAAATGGAGAGAAGTTTATGCAAATCTTGGTGCCAATGCTTTCCCAGCATGGAGTTTGCACAGCCTTCAATGAAAAAGTACAATCCTTATCTCAAGGGATGGATCATTTCAATTCATGGGAACTCATTCGGGCTAAGTTCTCTTCCCTGGTGGTCTCAGAAGTCAACATATTGGTTCTATGTGCAGAACCTCAGACCATTACAGTTGTGAAGTGGCTGCAATATTTCTATTCATTGGATGAAGATATTGCAGATAATTATGCAGGTAAAGTGTGGATTTTGACAGCCCAATGGGCCTTCTCATCAGAAGCAATGCAAAGGTATTATGACATTCAAGCCTTTGATGGTGCCCTGTCTTTTGCAATTCACACAGAAAAAGTCCAGCGATTTAAAGAATTCCTTCAGAACCTAAACCCTAACTATCCAAATGGAGATGGGTTCATCCAGACTTTTTGGCAGCAGGCATTCAATTGTTTATTTTCTGTTTCCAGTGAGCTCAATGAAAGCAGACACACATGCACTGGCAAAGAGAGTCTGGAGAGCCTTCCTGGGCACATTTTTGAAATGACCATGACTGGTCAAAGTTACAGCACCTATAATGCAGTTTATGCCATTGCATATACTTTGCATAAGATTCTCTCATCCAGACCAAAACACAGAAGGATGGCAGGCAGAGGTGGACTCCATCCTTCAAACCTGCAACCTTGGCAGGTAAGATATCATATTCAGAATAAATCTTTGCTTGGGCTAATCTAATGGATGATGACACAACGTCCATAGACTGAATACACACAGAAGGAAAACACCTCTTACAGCATTTTCCTCTCCCACACAAAACAAATGTTCTTTTCAGTGCTTCCCTGTTTTCCCTTGCCTTCAAGTTGGAGCCAGAATCAATATATTCCCTGTACTTCCCCTTCAAGTTGCAGAAGTGGAAGTATCTCCTCCTGCACTTCCTCACAGAGAAATGTCACCTCCTTGTGGAACTCAACAATGTTCTACTGCCCTATGTGTTTGTGATGCTGATATGTCAGAAGTGGTGAAGAAGGAGGCATGTTATGGGACTCGATGTGTTAAAGATAGTATGTTTTTAACCTTGAGGAACCACCCCAGTACTTCTCTTGGGCAACATCTCACCATTTGACATTGCACAAACGAATGATGTTTGTCTCTCTGTACCTATTATAAAATTTACCATTACCGACTCTCTATTTCCCCCCCTTCCCCCCACCCTCCCAGAAGGTCTTCCTTTCTTACCAGGCTCTCAGAAGGTCCAGGGAGGGTCCTGGGTGTGCAGCCCTCCCCCTTGCTTGCTGAGATCTGGGAAGGAGGCATGAGGGCGCTTCCCTCCCAAGGCCAGGTGAGCAGGGCAGTGCACTCCATTCCAGCCTCGGGGAAGAAGACACAAGGCCCCTCGATGCACCCCAGAGCCCAAGAAAGAAGGGGCCCCCTTGCTTCCCAGGCTGTGGGGAGGTCATGACGGGGCTCTGGGAGCATCCCTGGGTCCTTCTTCAACCTAGAGTGCAGCTCCAGGGGTTCCTGACTTTGCATGATTTTGCCTTTGCACATGGACCGCCAGAAAGGAAGCCACACATAAGTGGCAGGTCAACTGTACTTCCTAGAAATCCATATGTTCTCCAAAGGTGGACTACACCATTTTTGGCTTCTTCCCATTGTGTGACATATATTGATTGACACTTTTTCCTTTCTAAAGCTAATAAAGGCTCTCCCTTATTTACTTATTGAACTTTTCCTTGTTTTATTCTGTCCAGCTTCTCTCTTTCCTGAGGAGCATCTCCTTCAACAACAGTGCTGGGGACTTTGTGTCTTTTGATGAGAATGGGGAATTGGCAGCTGGATTTGACATTATTAACTGGGTTACTTTCCCCAACCAAACCTTCTCGCGAGTGAAAGTAGGAAAGGTAGAACCACAGGAATCGCACTATGTGGACTTCAGCATGGATGAAGAAGCCATCACATGGCACAAAGCATTCAGTCAAGTGGGAGCATTTCTTTAATATTAAGAATACAAATACAAGAATAAGGTTCAATATTAATAACATTCTTAAGACCGGTTAATGCATGATTATGTTAATGCAATTCCTACAATAAAGGAAGCTCTACTGCCAGATTTAGCCAGGTTACATTAATGTAGGAGTAAAGGTAAAGGGAAGGGAAGGCAAAGAGCCCCTCGACGGTTGAGTCCAGTCAAAGGATGTGAGAAATGGCAGAGCGCACGTAAACACCATTTGCCTTCCCACCATAGTGGTAGCTATTTCTCGACTTGCACTGGGATGCTTTCGAACTGCTAAGTTGGCAGGATCTGGGACAGAGCAGTGGGAGCTCACTCCATCTAGTGGATTCGAACCTCCAACCTTCCGATGAACATGCCCAAGTGGCTCAGTGGTTTAGACCACAGCACCACCTGCGTCCCTAATGCAGGAGTAAATCCTATGGAAACAACGAAGACTTATTTTTCAGAAGACAAGGGAAGGAGAAGTTATCCATTTGTGTTGAAGGAAGAGTACTTGTCTTGTAGTGTTTCTCTGAGCTTAATGTATTTGCTTCCTATTTTGCCTTCTCTGCCAACACAGTATATTTCAGAATTGGTTGTTTATTCCTGTCCTCTTCCCATCCGCCATCTTAGTGAGATGAAATATTCAATTTTCCTTCTCCTTGACTCCCAATATTAACATTACAATTTATTCACGCGTACACCAATTTTCTGGAATAACATAAATCTGCCAAAAGCTTGTCCTACATGAAACAGCTTTATTCTGCACTGCATCATAATCACTAAGTAGGGAGGGTATCTTTTGTCATGGAAACTTTGCTGTTTACCCTATAAGAAGAAAAGCAATAAAAAGAATTATTTATTCTAACGGGGGGGGGGGGGGCTTTTTAAAAAAAAAACCTGGGAAAATAGAGGCATCAGTGAAACATGGAATGTTGGATCTGGTTGTCAGGGAGGAAACCAAATCATAGCTGTCAACTTTTCCCTTTTCTTCTGAGGAATCCTATTCAGAATAAGGGAATTTCCCTTAAAAAAAGGGAAACATCGGCAGCTATGAACCAAACGTTCATTGTGTGCTTCCCGACTTAAGAAACGTGTCATCTAAAGGGGGACCTTGTGAGACCACTAGGTCCAAGGTCTAAAATTATCAAGAGGCTGTCCTGAGTTATATCTTAGACCCAGCATTTAGGCAACTGCCGTTGCATTTGTGCTAACAGAGCAAGCGATGTCAGCATTTCACTCTCCCGCTGCTGGATGTGTGATTGTTATATCACATGTCTGTGTTTACTTTCCAGCCTTGGAAAGTATCAGAACAGAAGTCAGTCTTTTCTCTTCTGCTCTATTGTACTTTTGTACTTAGTTTCTCGCTTTCTCTTGGAGAAGATGTGAGAGGACGCCATGATTGCTTTGTCCTGTATATGTTGCGTAATAAATTACTTAGAATGCCACACCTAAGCTCCACATCGTTTCTGCTATACTATGCTGATTGAGTGTGCACATATCTTATGATATGAGTCACTGGTGTGCACCGGGACTGAAGATTATGGATGTCCCGGGCTGCATTTCATCAGGAAGACAACTCGATCTGGGGGCTGCTTGTGCTCCCCCCGGCATGTTCCGAAAATGCTCTTGTCTCTTTGGTTCAAACTGTGCTGTCTACAATGCAAAAGGGAGCTTCCTCTTCTCTTTTTCTGGCTAGGTGATGCCCCTTGGTTTGTGTAATGATCGGTGCCAGCCAGGCTACAGCCGGAAAAAGAAGGAGGGGCTGCCGTTTTGTTGCTATGACTGTGCTTCATGTCCAGATGGGATGATTTCAAATCAAACGGGTAGGAGACATCATCTGCCAGTGTGGTGTAGTGGTTAAGAGTGGTTAAGAGGGATGGACTCATAATCTGGTGAACTGGGTTCGCGTCTCCGCTCCTCCACATGCAGCTGCTGGGTGACCTTGGGCCAGTCACACTTCTTTGAAGTCTCTCAGCCCCACTCACCTCACAGAGTGTTTGTTGTGGGGGAGGAAGGGAAAGGAGAATGTTAGCCGCTTTGAGACTCCTTAAAAGGGAGTGAAAGGCGGAATATCAAATCCAAACTACTCCTCCTCCTCCTCTTCTTCTTCTTCTTCTTCTTCTTCTTCTGCTCTATAATAAAATGCTTCCTAATCTATTTCAACAGTTTCCCCTTATTAGCAGTTCAGTACTCCTAAACAGAACAGCAGTTGCACTCAGATCTGGAAGAAAGAAGACGGACACAGATAGTTGGGCGAACGAGAGCCCCAACTTTAACCTTGACAAAGTAGATCTGTGGAAATAGGTGTGGATCATGTCCAGTGTTCTGTGCCTGCTCCGCACCTGCCACAGCTTGCGGAGTCAAGGAAGACTTGCCTAACCCTCCATCCCCATAGTTTTAGGGCTGAGAGGCAGAAACACAAAATCAAATTCTGCTGCTCCAAGATATCATAGCGGGCTTCTCACTTTTCAGTAGAGATGACCGTTTGCTCTTTCAATGGCACCATATTAACAGTCGTCAATACTTTGCTTCCAAAATTTCTGGTGATGTGATTGATAGCACCTATATGGTTTATAAAGAAAAAATACCCGTTGCATTTTACTGGTTTCTACTTATCTCTGATACTTGTTTCTAAATAATTAATGGCTCAGAATTGTGTTTTGGGAGAAGAAGCAATATTTCTTTCAGAGGAAATTTGAACTGCCATTGGAGATGGAGGAATCTATTTCATTACAAAAAATGAAACATGCCAGAAGAAAAAGGTTGCCTTGTTTGTGCGAACTCATATATCATTCATTTGATTTTTTTAGATATGGATTATTGTTTCAAATGCCAAGAAGGACAATTTCCAAACCACAGCGGAGATCATTGCATTCCCAAGAGACAACATTTTCTTTCCTACGCAGAGCCTTTGGGATTCACGTTAGCTGCCTTAGCTCTGCTCTTTGCTCTGGTCACAGCCTTGGTCCTTGGCGTCTTCTCTAAGAACGGGGACACTCCCATTGTCAAAGCCAACAACCGGGACCTCACCTACACTCTGCTCCTTGCCCTCTTGCTCTGCTTCCTCTGCTCCTTGCTCTTCATTGGCCTGCCTCACCCAGTGAGCTGCTCTTTACGTCAAACAGCCTTTGGCATCATCTTCTCTATTGCGGTGTCTTGTGTCTTGGCCAAAACCATCATGGTGGTTCTGGCCTTCATGGCCACCAAACCAGGATCCAGGATGAGGAAATGGGTAGGGAAATCTCTGGCCAACTCTGTTCTTCTCACTTGCTGCTCACTTCAAGCCAGTATTTGTACTGTTTGGCTCTGTACGGCTCCTCCCTTCCCAGATGCGGACATGAACTCTCTGGCGGAAGAAATCATCATGGAATGCACTGAAGGCTCTGCCCCCATGTTTTATTGTGTCCTGGGGTACCTGGGATTCCTGGCCATGGTCAGCTTCACCGTGGCTTTCCTGGCCAGGAAGTTGCCAGACAGTTTCAACGAAGCCAAGTTCATCACTTTCAGCATGTTGGTGTTCTGCAGTGTTTGGCTGTCCTTTGTTCCCTCTTATCTGAGCACCAAAGGAAAGCAGATGGTGGCTGTGGAGATCTTCTGCATCTTGGCCTCCAGTGCAGGGTTGCTCGCTTGCATCTTCTTCCCCAAATTGTACATAATCCTTCTGAGGCCAGACTTGAACAGCAAAGAACACTTGATTCTGAGGAGCAAATAAGAGTCAACTTGCTTTGATGCCTTTAATTGTTGCATCATTACAAAATGCAGACATTTGTTGGGGAAAAAACTGGCCAAGGAAATTCCTTGTGTGTCCCAATTCTTATATTTTTTATACTCCCCCCTCTCTTGTCATTGTCTATTTATTAACAGCATTTTATAAAATCTGTGCTCAAAGTGGTTCACACAAAAATCTAAATTTAAACACAGCAATGCATAGGAACATTGGGGGAAGTTGCTGAATCCGGCCCATGGCGCATTTCGTCCATCATCCTGTTCTCACAGGGGCCAACCAGATTATCTTTAATATCATTATTTATTCAATTTGTATACCACTATTTATTTATTTATTTATTACTTACTTACTTACTTACTTACCCATCCATTTGATTGGGTTGCCCTGGCCACTCTTGGTGGCTGCCAGCATTTTTTAATACATAATAAAGCATTGCATACTAGAAGGCTTCCCAATACTGAGCTGCCTTCAGATGTCTTCTAAAGGTTATATTGTTATTCATCTCCTTAGCATCTCACAGAATGGCCTTCCCCAGGGAAGGTGCCACTACTGAGAAGGCCCTCTGCCTGCTTCCCTTTAACCTCACTTCTCGTAGCATCAGGATCTGGTCCTTCCAGGGAGAAGGAAGAGGAAGAGAGTTTAGAGTTACAACAGGGATTTGAGGGAGGCCTCAGAGGATGGTACAAAGAGGACTGTAAGAAACATTCTTTTGTCTTTGTACATTTCTTGGGCAACCAGTCCGGAGTTGCTGAGAGCTGCCTGACATGCAGTGAGGGAACCACCAGAAGGCTCTCAGAGCTAGACCTCAGTGTTCAGGCTGAACGATGGGGGCTCCTTCAGGTATATACCCATAGATCTTAGAGTTCTTCACTTGCAATGTTAAAACCACAGCCTACATAATAAAATTAAGAACAACAACAAACCAGTAATCCACATTTAAAAGGGTGCTGGAGGTCAACCAGCAAAAGGCCTGGCTGAAGACGTAGGTTTTTGCCTTCTGGTCTAACCTAGAGGTTACCAGAGCAAAGGCAACATTAGTTAGGCTTTACCTGGCCAGCAGCTGAAGCTCATGGGAGACTCTCTGCACCAAGGAGGCCAACTGAGCCTCAAGCAGAAGTACCCCAAAGCTGTGAACCTGCTCCTTCAGAGGGGGTTCAGCCCCATCAAGAGCAGACAATCTCCCATCCATCAGGTCTAAGGAACCACCCACAAACTATGCCTCACTCAGATTTATTGACTCTCATCCTGTCCATTACCAAGGCAACAATCCAGCACATAAACTGCCACTCATGCAGGTGAAAAGGAGAAGTACAGCTGTGTGTGGTCAGCATATTACTGACAACATTCTCCAAAACTCTAGATAACCCTCCTCAACAGTCACATGTAGATGTTAAACAAAATTAGGGATAAAATTGAACCCTGCAGAGCCCCACATGGAAGGCTCCCTGGGGCCAAGTGACACTCCCCAAGCATCACCCTCTGATAAAGACCATCCAAGGAGGACTTGGAACTACTAGGAAGCAGTGCTGCTCACCCCCAACTCAGTCTGCTTAACAAGAGCACCATAGTTGATAGTATGGAAAAGATCAAGGAGAATTAACTGGGACACATTCACCACATCTCTCTCCCAACGTAGTTATCATGGAAGACCACAAAAGCCGTTTCCATGCCTAAACTGGGTCTAAACCCAGACTTTTGTAAGTGGGTGGCTCTGTGGTCTAAACCACTGACCACAGTCAAGCTAGCAAAAATCTACCACTTGCCCGATAATAAATGTTGGAAATGTAAAGAAACTGAAGGTACATTCTTTCACCTTTGGTGGACGTGCCCAAGGATTAAGGCTTTCTGGGAGACGATATATAATGAATTGAAAAAGGTATTTAAATATACCTTCTTGAAGAAACCAGAGACCTTTTTCCTGGGCATAGTTGACCAATCGGTGTTAAAGAAGGATAGAACTTTCTTTATGTACGCTACAACAGCAGCAAGAATACTTATTGCAAAGTACTGGAAGACACAAGATTTACCCACTCTGGAAGAATGGCAGATGAAGGTGATGGACTACATGGAGTTGGCGGAAATGACTGGTAGAATCCGAGACCAGGGAGAAGAGTCAGTGGAAGAAGACTGGAAGAAATTTAAAGACTATTTACAGAGATACTGTAAAATTAATGAATGTTAGAATGATGTAGGATTGAAATTAAGCGGTTTCTAGCTAATGGTATAAAAGAATATGAAAAAATGGTTTTTTATAAGTAAAAATTTAATGTTATAATAATTTAAGATTTAAGATCTGGGTAGAATAAAGAGGGAAAGAAACTGCTGAGCTAATAAATTGAACTGGAATACAAAAAAGGGAGGTATGAGGAGGTCCAGGAAACAAGTAAATGAAAAATAATGTGATGAAAGGATTGATTGTTTTTAACTATTTTCATTTTGTATTTGTTTCTTTTTTCTTTTTCTGTTTTGTAATGTAAAAACCTTAATAAAAATTTTATAAATAAAAAATAAAAAATAAACCACTGAGCTTCATGGGCTTGCTGATCAGACAGTCAGTGGTTTGAATCCCCATGATGGGGTGAGCTCATGATTTACTTTGGAACTTTAAAACCCAGTGGTACGCAGGAGAACACTTACAAACTGGCTATGTGGAAAATATTTACAGAGCCTAGGACTTGCCAATCAGAAGGTTGGCAGTTCGAATCCCCATGATGGGGTGAGCTCCCATTGCTCGGTCCCTACTCCTGCCAACCTAGCAGTTCGAAAGCATGTCAAAGTGCAAGTAGATAAATAGGTACCACTCCTGCGGGAAGGTAAACAGCATTGCCGTGCGCTGCTCTGGTTCGCCAGAAGCGGCTTAGTCATGCTGGCCACATGACCTGGAAGCGGTACGCCGGTTCCCTTGGCCAATAAAGCGAGATGAGTGCCGAAACCCAAGAGTCGGCCACGACTGGACCTAATGGTCAGGGGTCCCTTTACCTTTAAGGTGCTACTAGATATTTATTTATTTATTTAAATAAATATCAGAAATGTCATAAGGGTGATAGAATACCTGGAAATCAGAAATGAAAAGCAAGCGGCGTTGATGTTGAATGATGCTGTAAAAGCGTTTGATAATATTTCATGGGAATTTATGAAAAAGGTCCTGGAAGTGATGAATTTTGGAGAAAAAATTAGGAAAGGTATAGAAACAATTCATTCAGAACAAAAAGCAAGATTAATTGTAAACAATGTCATAACAGAGATTTGTAAAATACTAAAAGGGACAAGGCAAGGTTGTCGACTGTCTCCACTATTATTTATTTTGGTCCTGGAGGTCCTGGCAAACAATATAAGGGCGGATGAAACCATTAGAGGAATAATGGTAGGAAATAAAGCATATAAACTAAAGGCCTATGCGGATGATCTGGTAATTACAATAGAAGATCCAAAAAACTCCCTTCCCAAAGTCTTAGACAAGATACAAGAATTTAGACAGGTGGCAGGGTTCAAGCTGAATAAAAATAAAAATAAACTGATAATAAAAATATGACAGAGAAAGATGAAAAGGAAATACGGCAAAATATTGAAAAATTGTCCACTGGCACCTTAGAGACCAATTAAGTTTGTTCTGGGTATAAGCTTTCGTGTGCAAATATTAATCATTTCTCTATTTTGTAAGGAAATGTAACATCCTGTATTGCACCTGCAACTGAAGTCTGCAGTATTTTAACTGTTTCCTCCCTCCCCTTAACTAGTATACAAGAATACACCAGTTGTTGTTGTTGCTGCTGCTCTTATTGTTACACCCTGGAGGTCCAACATCCTAAAAATCATGTCTCCATTGGTGACACACGTACACTTGAGGAAAATGGGGCATGTGGGATTGAGGAAGAGATTTGGAAAAACTAGGGAGCTCCCATCAGATTACTGGTTAGCAGGTGGGCTGCTTGCTTTCCTGTGACTCGCCATTCCCAGTGCACCACTCAACAATAAATATGTATGATTATTTTGCTGTTGTTTTTTTTGTCTCACGGAGCACAATGCTCTACAGAGATAAGTGTGGAACCAGTAATTATGTCAAACTGCTGAGTTTCATCATCCATCTTGCCAAATCCCATGTCAGGCCATGAACACAGTCAGTATCAGAGTGTAAAAGCATAGATAAAATAAACCTTGTGTCATTCAGAGCTCCAGTGAGAAATTCTGAACACACAGGATCTCATGGGTCAAATCTTTGGCACATCCCCTTTATCAAAATAATCCAGTGCCATTAAACCTAATGCAATTCATGGTGGATGAGAGAGAAATCTGCTGTTCTGCATAACTGTTGGTCAAGATGGCAGGAACATTTCTGCTGCTGCTCCTTCTCTTCCTGTGGCTCCAGATGCCTCCAACTGAGTGCAAGGAGGACTCTGAAAGATGCGCCATGACGGATCCATTCCAGCTTCCATTCCAGTATTATCAGAGAGGAGACCTAACCATTGGAGGAATTGTTAATAATTATGGCTATTTATCTGAAGAAATAGATTTCCAGGACCATCCAAACATGAAGTTTACAGATGAACTTTTGTAAGGAACTCACTCTCTCCTTCATAGTGTACACTTCTATATGCCACTATAGGCTACAACTACACAATTTACCTTTTTTTCACACCATACAAACCATGGCATGCTCAGTCTTCTTGACTTTTTTTCCATGTATGAAGGTTAAAATTACATTTTCTTCTCTTTATATTGTGATCATGGCATTTTCTACTGTGCTGTTTTATTCCTCATTTGGAGGTTTCTATCTTCTGCCTCTTCTGCTTTCTCCTCACCTGATCTCATGTTTCTCACCTAATCTCATGCTTTATCCTCATCCTCCCTCTTTCTGTCCTTCCACACCATGCAGGGATGGTTGAGCTTTGCAACAAAGCTTCATCCCCACATTCACAATCAGCATCATTTATTCTGACAGTCACAGATGCTGTAAATCAGGAATATAATAGATTCTGGATTATATTTCCAGCTGCACCATTTAAATAATATTGGGTATAATTAACTGAAGTGTTGCAAACTTTTTTCCTCAATACAAAGTACCTAACTGAGGTTTGTGCAGTGTAGATCAATTGAAACTAATGTCTCTATGTTTGTCTGATCTATTAATCATATGAAAATAGTGTGTGTGTGTGTGTGTGTGTGTGTGTGTGTGTGTGTTGCAGGATTTGAATTCCTAAAGGTGACCGAATATTGAGCATGAATTTCCATTATTAGGTGTTAGGAAGCACAATGCATATTAGGTTTCTGCTTATTTGTGTTATTTAATCTTTTGGAATTTGCTGGAAAAAAGCCAGAAAAGATGAATACTTCTGACACATTTCCAACTCTTTTTTTAGTTCAACACTGAAGTACTACCAAAATACTCTCTCCCTGGTGTTTGCTGTGAAAGAAATAAATGAGAACCCCAACATCGTACCGAATATGAGCTTTGGGTTCCACCTCTATGATAGCTTCGTGAATACAAGGATGACTTTTCAGAACACCCTGAAGCTTCTGTCCATCACAGAAAGGATTTTCCCCAACTTCAAATGTGACAAGAAAAGAAATATGATAGCTGTTATTGGAGCACTTGAGTCTGACATCTCCCTTCACATGACTCTGATCTTAGGCATCTATAAGATTTCACAGGTATAATAATAATAATAATAATAATAATAATAATAATAATAATAATATGCAAGGAATGTACTCTGATAAGAAGCCTCAGCTTAAAGCAAGGGCTGTAAGATCTAGGGGAAAGTGAGTTGTTAGTAAGACTAAGGACTCAGCTAGATTGGTAAAGGAAAAGCGTTCTACACTGGTACCTCAGGTTACATACGCTTCATGTTACACACTCCGCTAACCCAGAAATATTACATTGGGTTGAGAACTATGCTTCAGGGTGAGAACAGAAATCGTGCTCCGGCCGTGCAGTGGCAGCAGGAGGCCCCATTAGCTAAAGTGGTGCTTCAGGTTAAGAACAGTTTCAGGTTAAGAACAGACCTCTGGAAAGAATTAAGTACTTAACCTGAGGTACCACTGTATACCCATTGTATATGCAGTATAAAACTGACACACCAGATGGTGCTGTGGAGTCCCGTCTTTCCCTACTGGATTTCCCTGTATGAGTTTACAATGCGTTTAACTGAATCGCTTCTTTGATGTGTCTAGATCCAGCCTAGATCCAGTCAGTTGGGGGCAGCATGCTTGCCTGTGACACTCACAATTACCAGGGCACAGTTCAATAACAAATATGTATTATTATTTTGCTCTTACTGTGAAGAAATCTCTTTCTCAATCACACATCTTATAACACTTCTAAAACAAGGAACTTGTCCTTACATTCATTCAAATTCCTCTGCTATACAAAACAAAAGAATATATTTTTACCTTCAAAAAAACCCCATGGGTTCCACTTCAGGCAGTTATGTGGGATGAATCCTAAGCCTTTGCTATAACTCTCCGATTATTGTGAGATTGATTTCTTCCTTAGATTGCTTATTGTGTATTAGCTCCAGTGAGGAGGACTGAGTTGCAGCTCCAAACCTTCTTCCGGATGGTGCCCAATGAGAAATATCAATATGCAGGGATTGTCAAGCTACTTCTTCATTTCCAATGGACGTGGGTCGGACTTGTTTCTTCGGATGATGAAAATGGAGAGAAGTTTATGCAAATCTTAGAGCCAATGCTTTCCCATCATGGAGTCTGCACAGCCTTCAACGAAAAAGTACAATCCTTATCTCAAGGGATGGATCATTTCAGTTCATTGCAACTCATTCGCGCTAAGTTCTCTTCCCTGATGGTCTCAGAAGTCAATATATTGGTTCTATGTGCAGAACCTCAGACCATTACAGTTGTGAAGTGGTTGCAATATTTCTATTCATTAGATGAAGATATTGCAGAGAATTCTGCAGGTAAAGTGTGGATTTTGACAGCTCAATGGGCCTTCTCATCAGAAGCAATGCAAAGGCATTTTGATATTCAAGTCTTTCATGGTGCCCTGTCTTTTGCAATTCACACAGAAAAAGTCCAGGGATTTACAGAATTCCTTCAGTCCCTAAACCCCAACTCTCCAAATGGAGATGGGTTCATCCAGACTTTTTGGCAACAGGCATTCAATTGTTTATTTTCTGTTTCCAATGACCTCAGTGAAAGCAGAGACACATGCACTGGCAAAGAGAGTCTGGAGAGCCTTCCTGGGCATATTTTTGAAATGACCATGACTGGTCAAAGTTACAGTACCTATAATGCGGTTTATGCCATTGCATATACTTTGCACAAGGTTCTCTCATCCAGACCAAAACACAGAAGGATGGCAGGCAGAGGTGGACTCCATCCTTCAAACCTGCAACCTTGGCAGGTAAGATTTCATATTCAGAATAAATCTTTGCTTGGGGCTAATCTGATGGGTGATGACACACAGTCCATAGACTGAATACACATGGAAGAAAAACACCTCTCACAGCATTTTCCTTTACCACACATAACAAATGTTCTTTTTGGTGCTTCCCTGTTTTCCCTTGCCTTCAAGTTGGAGCCAGAATCAATATATTCCCTGTACTTCCCCTTCAAGTTGCAGAAGTGGAAGTATCTCCTCCTGCACTTCCTCAAAAAGAAATGTCACCTCCTTGTGGAACTCAACAATGTTCGGCTGTCCTATGTGTTTGTGATGCTGATATGTCAGAAGTGGTGAAGAAGGAGGCATGTTAAACTGGAACTCATGATGTGTTAAAGATTGTATGTTTTTACCCTTGAGGAACCACCCCAGTACTTCTCTTGGGCAACAGCCCACCCTTTGCCATTGCACAAACAAATGATGTTTGTCTCTCAGCACCTATTATAAAATTTACCATTACCGACTCTCTATTTCCCCCCCTTCCCCCCGCCCTCCCAGAAGATCTTCCTTCCTTACCAGGCTCTCAGCAGGTCGAGGGAGGGCCCTGGGTGTGCAGCCCTCTCTCTTGGTTGCTGGGCTCTGGGAAGGAGGCAGTGCACTCCATGCCAGCCTCAGGGAAGGAGACACAAGGCCAAAGGGTGCCTCCAACGGGCCAGGAAAGAAGGGGCTCCCTTGCTTCCCAGGCTGTGGGGAGGTCATGACGGGGCTCTGGGAGCATCCCTGGGTCCTTCTTCAACCTAGAGTGCAGCTCCAGGGGTTGCTGACTTTGCATGATTTTGTCTTTGCACATGGACCCCCAGAAAGGAAGCCACACATAAGTGGCAGGTCAACTGTACTTCCTGGAAATCCATATGTTCTCCAAAGGTGGACCACACCATTTTTGGCTTCTTCCCATTGTGTGACATATATTGATTGACACTTTTTCCTTTCTAAAGCTAATAAAGGCTCTCCCTTATTTACTTATTGAACTTTTCCTTGTTTTATTCTGTCCAGCTTCCCTCTTTCCTGAGGAGCATCTCCTTCAACAACAGTGCTGGGGACTTTGTGTCTTTTGATGAGAATGGGGAATTGGCAGCTGGATTTGACATTATTAACTGGGTTACTTTCCCCAACCAAACCTTCTCGCGAGTGAAAGTAGGAAAGGTAGAACCACAGGAATCGCACTATGTGGACTTCAGCATGGATGAAGAAGCCATCACCTGGCACAAAGCATTCAGTCAAGTGGGAGCATATCTTTAATATTAAGAATACAAATACAAGAAATATTCAATTTTCCTTCTCCTTGACTCCCAAAATTTACATTACAATTTATTCACGCATACACCAGTTTTCTGGAATAACATAAATCTGCCAAAAGCTTGTCCTACATGAAACAGCTTTATTCTGCACTGCATCATAATCACTAAGTAGGGAGGGTATCTTTTGTCATGGAAACTTACCCTATAAGAAGAAAAGCAATAAAAAGAATTATTTAGTCTAACGGAGGGACGGACTTTTTTTTTAAAATTGGGAAAATAGAGGCATCAGTGAAACATGGAATGTTGGTTCTGGTTGTCAGGGAGGAAACCAAATCATAGCTGTCAACTTTTCCCTTTTCTTCTGAGGAATCCCATTCGGAATAAGGGAATTTCCCTTAAAAAAGGGGAAACATCAGCAGCTATGAACCAAATGTTAATGCTTCCCGACTGAAGAAAGGTGTCATCTAAAGGGGGGCCTTGTGAGACCACTAGGTCCAAGGTCTAAAATTATCAAGAGGCTGTCCTGAGTTATATCTTAGACCCAGCATTTAGGCAACTGCCGTTGCATTTGTGCTAACAGAGCAAGCGATGTCAGCATTTCACTCTCCCACTGCTGGATGTGTGATTGTTATATCACATGTCTGTATTTACTTTCCAGCCTTGGAAAGTATCAGAACGGAAGTCAGTCTTTTCTCTTCTGCTCTGCTGATTGAGTGTGCACATATCTTCTGATATGAGTCGCTGGTGTGCGCCAGGACTGAAGATTTATGGACGTCCCGGGCTGCATTTCATCAGGAAGACAACTCGATCTGGGGGCTGCCTGTGCTCCCCCCCCCAGGCATGTTCCGCCAATGCTCTTGTCTCTTTGGTTCAAACTGTGCTGTCTACAATGCAAAAGGGAGCTTCCTCTTCTCTTTTTCTGGCTAGGTGATGCCCCTTGGTTTGTGTAATGATCGGTGCCAGCCAGGCTACAGCCGGAAAAAGAAGGAGGGGCTGCCGTTTTGTTGCTATGACTGTGCTTCATGTCCAGATGGGATGATTTCAAATCAAACGGGTAGGAGACATCATCTGCCAGTGTGGTGTAGTGGTTAAGAGTGGTTAAGAGGGATGGACTCATAATCTGGTGAACTGGGTTCGCGTCTCCGCTCCTCCACATGCAGCTGCTGGGTGACCTTGGGCCAGATGGGATGATTTCAAATCAAACAGGTAGGGGACATCAGCTGCTCTTTTATAAATAGCTTCCTCATCTATTTCAACAGTTTCCCTCTGTTAATAGTTCAGTGCTCCTAAACAGAACAGCAGTTCACCCAGATCTGGAAGAAAGAAGACAGACACAGAGAGTTGGGCAAACTAAAACCACAACTTTACCCTTTCCAAAGTAGATCTGTCGAAATAGGTGTGGATCATGTCTAGTGTTCTCTGCCTGCTCCTCACTGCCACAGCTGGTGGAGTCAGGGAAGACTTGCCTAACCCTCCATCTCCTTATTTTTAGGGCTGAGAGCCAGAAACACAAAATCAAATGTTGCTGCTCCAAGATGTCATATTGATATCATATGATATCAAATATCATAGTGGGCTTCTCACTTTTCAGTAGAGATGACCGTTTGCTCTTTCAATGGCACCATATTAACAGTCGTCAATACTTTGCTTCCAAAATTTCTGGTGATGTGATTGATAGCACCTATATGGTTTATAAAGAAAAAATACCCGTTGCATTTTACTGGTTTCTACGTATCTCTGATACTTGTTTCCAACTAATTGATGGCTCAGAATTGTGTTTTGGGAGAAGAAGCAATATTTCTTTCAGAGGAGATTTGAAAGGCCATTGGAGATGGAGGAATCCATTTCATTACAAAGAAACATGCCAGAAGAAAAAGGTTGCCTTGTTTGATGGAACTCATATATCATTCATTTTTTTAGATTCGGATTATTGTTTCAAATGCCAAGAAGGTCAATTTCCAAACAAGAACAGAGATCAATGCATTCACAAGAGACAAAATTTTCTTTCCTACACAGAGCCTTTGGGATTCACATTAGCTGCCTTAGCTCTGCTCTTTGCTCTGGTCACAGCCTTGGTCTTTGGCGTCTTCTCTAAGAACGGGGACACTCCCATTGTCAAAGCCAACAACCGGGACCTCACCTACACTCTGCTCCTTGCCCTCTTGCTCTGCTTCCTCTGCTCCTTGCTCTTCATTGGCCTGCCTCACCCAGTGAGCTGCTCTTTACGACAAGCGGCCTTTGGCATCATCTTCTCCATTGCGGTGTCTTGTGTCTTGGCCAAAACCATCACGGTGGTTCTGGCCTTCATGGCTACCAAACCAGGATCCAGGATGAGGAAATGGGTGGGGAAATCTCTGGCCAACTCTGTTCTTCTGGGTTGCTGCTCACTTCAGGCCAGTATTTGTGCTGTTTGGCTCTGTACTGCTCCTCCCTTCCCAGATGTGGACATGAACTCTCTGGCGGAGGAAATCATCCTGGAATGCAACGAAGGCTCTGCCCCCATGTTTTATTGTGTCCTGGGGTACCTGGGATTCCTGGCCAGTGTCAGCTTCACCATGGCTTTCCTGGCCAGGAAGTTGCCCGACAGTTTCAACGAAGCCAAGTTCATCACATTCAGCATGTTGGTGTTCTGCAGCGTTTGGCTGTCCTTTGTTCCCTCTTATCTGAGCACCAAAGGAAAGCAGATGGTGGCTGTGGAGATCTTCTGCATCTTGGCCTCCAGTGCAGGCTTGCTCGCTTGCATCTTCTTCCCCAAATTGTACATAATCCTTCTGAGGCCCGACTTGAACAGCAAAGACCACTTGATTCTGAGGAGCAAATAGGAGTCAACTTGTGTTGATGTCTTTAATCATTGCATTATTAGAAAATGCAGACATTTATTGGAATAAAACTGACCAGGTAAATCCCTTGTGTGTCCCAATTCTTTTCTTTTTCATACTCAGTGTTTTCACCCCTCTCTTGTCATTGTCGATTTATATATAGCATTTTTCACAATCTGTGCCCAAAGTGTTTTACACAAAAATCTAAGTCTAAACACAGTGATAAATAATAACATACGGATAATTTGCTGGATCTGGCCCATGACTCATTTAGTCCAGCATCCTGTTCTCACAGGGGCAATCAGATTATCATTAATATTATTTTTTCAATTTGTATACCATACATCAGTTGTTATGGTTATGGTTATCGTTATGGTTATGGTTACTGTTCCCCATCCCTTTGATTGGCTTGTCCCAGGCACTCTTGGTGGCTTCCAACATATATAAAAATATAATAAAACATTACACAGTAGAAGGCTTCTCGATACTGGGCTACCTTCAGATGTCTTCTAAGGATATATAGATATTCTTCTCCTTGACATCTTACAGGAGGGCATTTCACAGGGAAGTGCCACTACTGAGAAGGCCCTCTGCCTGGTTCCCTTTAATCTCACTTGCGTGGCGAGTTCCCACCTCCCACCAGAAGAAATAAAGACACAAGACACCATACTTAAGGTTAATGAGCGTAATTGGCCACAACAAGGAAATGAGCTGTATTGGCCTAGGCATTGGTCCTAATCAACTATCCGGCTTCAGGCTGTATGCCTGAGAGGCTGGGAAGGGTTAACACCAGCAGGTGTTACTTAGACCAACAAACAGACCTTAGTCTTTATGAATTTGACCCAGGATGTTGAAGGTTATGGGTCTCCTACCATCTGTGCTGGGAGGCTGGAGCCTGCGCCAGCCCTCCAGTGCCTTCCGGACTAGATAGTCGGCACAAGGATCCACCGAGTAAAGGGCCTTACAAAAGAAAGAAATCACTGAAGACTGAATGTTAAGGGTCTTAGGTGCCCGGCCCAATCCCTGCAAATGCACTAAATATTTCAGCAACTCTGTTTTTTTTTGGGGGGGGGGAGCCTTTGCCGCTCTTTGATCTGCCGCGCTTGCCTTAAGAGCGGTAAGCCATGCCCCCTGAGCCAGCCGATAGGCTAGCAAGGGGGTGACACGGCAGAGGATTCCCCTGTGCGTGCGGGGCTGAGAGCCAGCCTCCGCGCGGGAGATGGGGGCGGGAAGCCCGCAACCCCACCTCCTCCCTAGGGTCGGAAGTAGCTTTCTCATAGCATCAGGGACTCACCAGAGGAGGAATGGTGGAGCCTGCCTCCCCATCCTGACCCCTCCAAGGAGGGGGGAGAGGGAGACAGTGTAGATTTACAACAGGGGTTTGAGGGAAGTCACAGCTCAGAGGCAGATGAGGGAGAAAGCTGGGAAATAATGGGAGCGGATGAGGAGGAAGCAGCAGGGGGCGACAGCTGATGGATACAGTGTCTTTAGAAAGTATTCCAGACCCACTTCTCTCCCAGAACCTGGCGAGTCTTGAAAGTAGGAGAGCAAAGAGCTTTAAAAGACAGAGGGCACCTGGTAGCACCTGTAGCAGTGAAAAATGAGAAAGTGGGAGAGACAGGGGTGGAGATTCACTCAGGACAACACCATTATCCAAGAGGCTGGGTTCTATAGCCTCTCTCTGTAAATACTGAAAATGGTAAGAAACATTCCCTTGTCTTTGTACGTTCCTGGCAACCAGCTGAAAGTTGCTGACAGCAGATGGACATGCAATGAGGGAACTGCCAGAAGGCTCTCAGAGCTGGAGCTCAGTGTCCAGGCTGAACAGTGGAGGCTATATAATAACATTAAGAACAACAATAATCCAATAATCTCCCCTTCCACAACACATTTAAAAGGGCTCTGGAGGTCAACCAGCCTAAGGCCTGGTTGAAGAGGAAGGTTTTGCCTTCTAGTCTAACCTAGAGGTTACCAGAGCAAAGACAACATTAGTTAGGCTTTACCTGGCCATGAGCCAAAGCTAATGGAAGACGCTCCGCACCATGGAGGTCACCTGAGCCTCAAGCACCAGCCGTTGATCTTGAAGTACCCCAAAGCTGTGAACCTGCTCCTTCAGAGGGGATTCAGCCCCCTCAAGAACAGACAACCTCCCATCCATCAGTTCTAATGAACCACCCACAAACTGTGCCTCACTCTTGTCTGGATTGAGCTTCAGATTTATTGACTCTCATCCTGTCCATTACCAAGACAACAATCCAGCACATAAACTGTCACTCTTGCAGGTGAAAAGGAGCAGAAGAGCTTTGTGTGATTATTGTATTTCTGACAACATAATCCAAAACCCTAGATAACCCTCCTCAGAAGTCGCATGTAGATGTTAAACAACATTGGGGATAAAATTGAACTCTGCAGAGTCCCACATGGAAGGCTCCCTGGGGCCAAGTGACATTCCCCAAGCATCACCCTCTGAAAATGACCATCCAAGGAGGACTTGGAACTTCTAGGAAGCAGTGCTGCTCAACGCCAACTCAGACTGCTGCTGAAGGACCCCGTAGTTGATAGTATTGAAAAAATCAAAGAGAATTAACTGGGACACATTAACCCCATCTCTCTCGTAACAGAAGTTGTCATAGTATGCCACAAAAACAGTTTTCATGCCCAAGCTGGGCCTAAACCCAGACTTAAAGGGCTCTAGAAAATTGTTTTCATGGCTCTGCCCATCACCACTAGCTCAGGAACCTTGCCCAAGAAGGGGAGATTAGTGACCATCATTCCTTAAATTTATCAAGGGAGGGTTTCGTGGTCTTATCACTGCCTCATCTAAGCAGGCAGGGGGCGTCCCCTTGCACAAGGAGGCCTTAATTGTTGCAGAGAAGCGGTATTGAGCTGCTTGGAAACTTAATCCCACGTAAGACTGACACCCTTTTAGGAATTGTCCATATGTTGCTTTAATATTCAGAAGCTTTACTTGCAGAATGGAGGATAAAAGAATAATATAAGGAAGCACATTCTCAAAACATAAGCTTATCCAAGCATGGGCTCAGCTTCACTTAGCAAAACACAGCTTCTTGCTTTAAACCCAATTCTGTGTCTCTCCCTCTTCCAGATATGCTCTCAGACTTTACTTTAAGATAGAGGCCAGGCAGCTACTTGAAGAAATCCACTTTCAATTTCCGCCCTTCTCTCTGTTTCACTTCAGAGACCTCATTCACTGCTGCTCTGCTCTCTCTATTCATTTGGAGAAGGAGCATCAACAGTTGTCAGGAACGAGCCAGCTTCTAGGGACACTTTACAGCAAGCTGCAGAATACAGGCAGGACAGAGAGGTTTATATCTGTTGCAGGCTGAGCAGAGGCCAGAGCTGCAATGGCCGACTCTCTTTGACCTTGGACAGCCAGTTGCCAAGGGAACCACTGAGAGTGGGCTGGAACACAGCCAAAGCTCTCAGGGAGCTCAAACAGGGGCGAACAGACACAGAGACAGTCTTTTGGAACAGGAAGAGTTTGGAGCTGGTCCAATAACTCCGAATAGTCAGTGAATGGGAGGGCTGCTGAAAAGGGTGCAAAACAAGAGACCTAAGGGGCGAAGGTTCAATATCTCCTGTAGGAACCAGAAGGAGTCTTCAGAAGTGTCATCTTGAGTGATAATGTTGGCGGCTTTGTTAGAGGTGTCCAGAGCTATCTGTTTGTTTTTGCAATAAATTCTCCTTTTTAATAACCCACGCTTGATGTGTTATCAAACCAGGAACCTGCACTCCTTACAACAGTGTTTCTTCTCAATAGTGTCCAGAGAAGATCCCAAGACTTCTCTCCCAGCTGTGTTCATTGCACAGCCATCTTCCTGCGCTGTGTCATCACAGTGAACTCACTCACACCAAAGGGAGTCTGTGACTTGGTGCTTCTCATGTGACCCCTTAACTAATCACACGAGAGCCACTAGAGAACCTACTAGAATGAGCTGTTTAACCAATCAAAAATCAAAGTGCTTTTGGTAACCACACAGCAATATGAACATTCCTATTTCAGCCAATCAAATCTCCATACCGAACATTAATTCCCCCTCCTGACCAAGATGGCTGTTTTCTCCTTGCTTGTTTTTATCAGCCAGTAGGGGAAGGGACAAATACAAATGGAACACAAGACTCACTGTTATAGATAAATGTAACTGTTATTGGAAAACACAGCTGTGTACAGCAAAGTGTAACTTTATAAAGTATGAAACTACTGAAAGGGCAACTGTAATAACTAGACAGGTAAATGTAAAAGCAGTACAGTGGTACCTTGGTTCTCAAACTTAATCCATTCTGAAAGTCTGTTCCAAAACCAAACATTCCAAAACCAAGGTGCACTTTCCCATAGAAAGTAATGCAGAACAGATTAATCCATTCCATACTTTTAAAACCACCTAAAACAGCAATTTTATCTAATGAGACCATTGATCCATCAAACGAAAGCAACAATCAATGTACTGTACTATAAATTAAATAATACAGTATTGTAGATGATAAAAATGTAAATTAATTATTTTTCTCATCATGCACTGATGATAGTCATTGTTTGGATGGGGGTGGGGTGGGGACTTTTATCCATTTCCGCAGTCACACAATCAATCAATTAGTAGCTGAAATGGGTTCCACACAGTCACAAAAACAAATTAACTGAAAAAGCCTCAGAAACAAAAACGCAAAATAGCAAAAACAAAAGCACCAGACTTAATCTATCCTGGAAGTCCATTTGACTTCTGAAATGTTTGAAAATCAAGGTACATCTTATGATTGGTGCAGGCGCCCTGGAAACGATAGCCGACAGCCGCATCGGACGTTTCGCTTCTGCAAAATGTTTGAAAACTGGAAAACTTACTTCTGGGTTTTCGGCATTTGGGAACCAAGGCTTTTGAGTACCAAGGTACCACTGTAATAACCAGAACGTATCCTTTCTGCAAAACAATTGCAATCTGTCAGCTTTGACAGATATGCAATGCCACTTACTGGGTCTACAGCTAAAGCCACCCATTCACAAGTTTCAACTGCTTTATTGAATGGTTCATTCAGAAAACAGTGGAAGTCATTCATAAAGAATCAGCAGTTCATTCATAAATATGTCTGCTGTATTTTCACAGCTACAGGAACTAACAGGGAACGCCCGGCTCCTTGGATTTCCTTTCTTCTCTGAAGGAATCTCCACAGGCACGTCCATCAGGTCTGTCCCTGCAACCACAACACAATACAAAACCCACCATTCCTCTGGGAGCCAGCTTTCTGTTCTTCATGGAGCTGGGAAGGTTCATAAGAACCCAGGTTAGGAACCCTTGTTTAGGAGCCACACTGAGAAGAGCTCAAGAGAACTTCTAACACCTTGCCAACCTTTCGTTCCTCAGTAGAGCCTTTCCCTTGGCTGCTTCCATCACCAGGGACATCTTACTGTCTGCAAGCCCAAGAATGTTTGACCACACAAGAATATAACTGCTCCAAGAATACTGACATAGAACCCGAACCTCACACTGCTGGGTAACCATGAAAGCCCAAGAAAGATCTTGTGTATTATTTCCCCTTGCCCCATAAACAAGTAATTATTAGAACTTAAACCTTCAGATTGTTTCTGTTGCTCACTTTCTAAATTGCAGGATCTCACTGGTTATTCTATTCTCATCTGCCACAACCACATGTCTCTTATGTGTCAAGTTGCACCACTGCATTTAGGCTGTCATTGTCACCTGCTGGGTCCCTCATGTTCTCCTACTTTAGATGACAAAATACATTTCTCCATATGCATTTCTCTACAACCTTACATATAATTAGTAGATTAAGCTGCTGGTTCATGCAAGAAGGGTTTCCTGAAGTGTTTAGAAACAGAAATGTCTGGCAAACACTAACCATTTTTCTATTTTGTGAAGAAATGTAATACATGTATTGCACCTGCAACTGGAGTTTGCATTATTCTATCTGTATCCTCCCTCCCCTGAACTGGTGTACAAGGATACACCAGTTGTTGTTGTTGTTGTTGCTGCTGCTCTTGTTGTTACACTCCTAGGGTCCAATATCTTAAAAATCAGGTCTATGCTGGTGACACACGTACACTTGAGGAAAATGGGGCATGTGGGATAGAGGAACAGATTTGGAAAAACTAGGGAGCTCCCTTCAGATTACCAGTTTGCAGGTGGGCTGCTTGCTTTCCTGTGACTCGCCATTCCCCGTGCACCACTCAACAAGAAATATGTATGATTATTTTGCTCTTATCATTTTGTCTCACAGAGCACAATGCTTTAGGGAGATAATGGTGTAACCAGCAATTATTTCAAACTGATGCATTACATCATCCATCTTGCCAATCTCATGTCAGACCATGAACACAGTCAGGGTGTAAAAGGTTATATTAAATAAACCCTGTGAAATTCAGAGCCCCAGTGAGAAATTCTGAACACACAGGATCTCATGGGTCAGATCTTCGGCACTTTCCCTTAATCAAAATTAATCCAGAGCCATTAAACCTAATTCAATTTATGGTGGATGAGAGAGAAATCTGTCTTTCTGCATCACTGTTGGTCAAGATGGCAGGAACATTTCTGCTGCTGATTCTTCTCTTCCTGTGGCTCCAGGTGCCTCCAACTGAGTGCAAGGAAGACTCTGAGAGATGCGCCATGACGGATCCTTTCCAGTTTCCATACCAGTATTATCAGAGAGGGGATCTGATCATTGGAGGAATTGTTAATGCTTTTGGCTGTACATCTGAAGAAATAGATCTCCATGACCACCCAAACACAAAGTTTACAGATGAACTTTTGTAAGGAAATCACTGTCTCCTTCATAGTGTACACTTCTATATGTTTCTATAGACTATAACTACACCACACAAACCATGGCAGGCTCATAACACATTTGACTTTTTCCATGTATGAAGGTTAAAATTACATTTTCTTCTCTTTATATTGTGATTTTGGCATCTTCTGTGTTGCTTTATTCCTTATCTTGAGTTTTCTGTCTTCTGCCTCTTCTGCTTTCTTCTCACCTGATCTCACCTGACCCTCTTCCTCCCTCTGTGTTTCCTTTCATACCAAGGGTGGATGATTTTACTTTGCAGCAAAGCTTGATCCCCACATTCACAATCACCACCATTTAATCTGACAGTCACAGATGCTGTGAGGCAGGAATATAATAGATTCTGGATTACTGGTATATTCCCCCTGTACCATTTAAACAATATTGGGTAAAAATTACTGAAGTGTTGCAAAGTATCTAACTGAGGTCTATGCAAAGTAGACCAACTTTGTCTGATCTATTAATCATAAGAGATAAGAGAATAACTCAAGACAGAGCTGTTCTGTCTGACTTTTTGGTTTGGACTCAGTCTGACCCTTATGTTTCCCTCCCCTTATGGTTTTGATCTGTGGGCTACCTTTAAAATGAGGCTACATTTTAAATTGGTTTTTTAACCTGTATTTTAAATTGTTTTTTCCCCTGTTATGTTTTTACTGTAATTTTATTGGTGTTAGACGCCCTGAGCCCAGCTCTGGTCAGGGAGGGTGGGGTATAAATGAATTATATTATTATTTAGTGAGTGTGTTGCAGTATGTAAATGTTCTGCACAAATGCTTTTTAGATGCTATATTCCTAAAGCTGACTGAATACTGACCGTCGATTTCCATTATCAAATGTTAGGATGTACAATGCGTATGAGGTTTTTTTTTGCTTATTTGTGTTATTTAATCTTTCATAATTTGCTGGAAAATGTCATAAAAAATGAATATCTCTGACACACTGTACAACACTTTTATTAGTTCAACACTGAAGTACTACCAGAATACCCTCTCCCTGGTGTTTGCTGTGAAAGAAATCAATGAGAATCCTAACATCGTACCGAATATGAGCTTTGGGTTCCACCTCTATGATAGCTTTGGAAATACAAGGATGACTTATCAGAACACCCTGAAACTTCTGTCCACCACAGAAAGGATTGTCCCCAACTTCAAATGTGACAAGAAAAGAAATATGATTGCTGTTATTGGAGCACTTGACTCTGACATCTCCCTTTACATGAAGACGATCTTAGGCATCTACAAGATTCCACAGGTATAATAATAATAATAATAATAATAATAATAATAATAATAATAATATCTATTTGCCATCCATCTCACTGGGTTGACCCAGCCGATCTGGGTAGCTTCAACCAGGTCATAAAACCACAGTAAAGCATCAAACATTAAAAACTCCCCAATACAGGGCTGCCTTCAAATTTCTTCTAAAAGTCAGATAGCTCCTTATTTACTTGACCTCTGAAAAGATGGCGTTCCACAGGGCAGATGCCACCACCAAGAAGGCCCTCTGCCTGGTTCCCTGTAACCTCACATCTCGCAGTGAGGGAACTGCCAGAAGGCCCTCGGAGCTGGATCTCAGTGTCCAGGCTGAACGATGGGGTTGGAGACGCTCCTTCAGGTCTACTGGGCCTTTGAGGCCATTTAGGGCTTTCAAGGTCAGCACCAACACTTTGAATTGTGCTCAGAAACGTACTGAGAGCCAATGTAGGTCTTTCAGGACCAGTGTTATGTGGTCTCGGCGGCCACTCCCAGTCACCAGCCTAGCTGTTGCATTCAGGATTAGTTGCAGTTCCTGAGTCACCTTCCAAGGTAGCCCCATGTAGAGCGCATGGCAGCAGTGATATAGTGAGTGTGTGAGCTGTGAAGCTTTTCTGCCTCTGGTAAAATAATTATCTTCTGGTTCTCCATAATTCCTTTTTAACTTTGTTCATTTTTTGGAAAAAAGAAGTGTGAGAGAGAAATACAAAACTTATACAAAAGTGTCTGGCTTTTCTCATGTTTTTGGTAAAAAAATCATACCTGGAAAAATAAATAGTTCACTCACTGATATTCATGCACTAGTAGGAATCCTCCTCCCAGGAAGCTGCACAACACCAGCTGCGAGAGGGCAGAGAAATGATGCTACCCAGCTACTGCTGGAGATACGCACTAGGTTATGGTGAGATCAACAAGCATCCATAAATGGAGTATTTGCTCTTTCTACCTTTTTCTGTTTCACAAGGCTGTTGAAGGAATGATCGTGATGGCCCCTCCCAACCAGCTGGTTTGATCTATGCAGGCATTAATTTAGCTATGAATGTAGGTTTCTCTTAGGGCTGCCTTCAGATGTCTTCTAAAATTCAGATAGGTGTTTATTTCCTTGAAAGCTGATGGGAGGGCATTAAACAGGGCAGCCTCATAGACCTGATATCACTTAAGAAATATTTCATTTTCTACATACTTCATTGTGAATGATAAACCTGACCAAGATGTTGTCATTGGTGAAAAATGGATTCAGTGGTTTTATGTTATACCACTTCTAAAACAAGTAATTTGCTCTTCCATTCATTCAAATTCCTGCAATATACAAAACTATAGAATAAATTCAATAAATTCCCATGGTATCCACTTCAGGCAGTTAAGTGGGATGAGTCCTAACCCTTTGCTATAACTCTCCGATTATTGTGAGATTGATTTCTTCCTTAGATTGCTTATTGTGTATTAGCTCCAGTAAGGAGGACCGAGTTGCAGCTCCAAACCTTCTTCCGGACGGTGCCCAATGAGAAATATCAATATGCAGGGATTGTCAAGCTACTTCTTCATTTCCAATGGACGTGGGTCGGACTTCTTGCTTCAGATGATGAAAATGGAGAGAAGTTTGTGCAAAATTTGGTGCCAATGCTTTCCCAGCATGGAGTCTGCACAGCCTTCAAGGAAAAAATACCAGCCTTTTCTCAAGGTATAGATTATTTCAGTTCATTGGATCTCTTTAAGACTAAGTCCTCTTTCCTGATGAACTCAGAAGTCAATATATTAGTTCTATGTGCAGAACCTCCAACCATTACCAATGTGAAATGGATGATCTATTTTTCTTCATTATCTGAAGATATTGCAGAGAATTCTGCAGGCAAAGTGTGGATTTTGACAGCCCAATGGGCCTTCTCAGCAGATACAATGCAAAGGTATTACGATATTCAAGTCTTTGATGGAGCCCTGTCTTTTGCAATTCACACAGAAAAAGTCCAGGGATTTACAGAATTCCTTCAGACCCTAAACCCCAACTCTCCAAATGGAGATGGGTTCCTCCAGACTTTTTGGGAAAAGGCATTCGAGTGCTTATTTTCTGTTTCCAATGAGCCCAATGAAAGCACAGACACATGCACTGGCAAAGAGAGTCTGGAGAGCCTTCCTGGGCATATTTTTGAAATGACCATGACTGGTCAAAGTTACAGCACCTATAATGCAGTTTATGCCATTGCATATACTTTGCACAAGATTCTCTCATCCAGACCAAAACACAGAAGGATGGCAGGCAGAGGGGGAATTGATCCTCCCAAACTGCAACCTTGGCAGGTAAGAGTTCATAGTTGGAATAAATCTTTGCTTGGGGCTAATCTAATGGGTGAAGACACACAGTCCATAGAATGAATGCACCTCTAACAGCATTTACCTCTCCCACCATAACAAATGTTCTTTTCAGTGCATCCCTGTTTTCTCTTGCCTTCAAGTTGGAGCCAGAATAAACCTATTCCCTTTACTTCCCCTTCAAGTTGCAGAGGTGGAAGTATCTCCTCCTGCACTTCCTCACACAGAAATGCCACCTCTTTGTTGAACTCAAGAATGTTGTGGAAGGAGCTGCATGTTCTGCTGTCCTATGTGTTTGTGATGCTGATATGTCAGGAGTGGTGAAGAAGGAAACATGTTAAACTGGGCCTCATGATCTGTTAATATCAGAAAGATGGTATGTTTCTGTTCAGGAAGAACCTCTCCAGAACATCCCTTTGGCAACATCTCAGCATTTGACATTGCACAAACCACTGGTGTTTGTCTCTCTGCACCCTGTATTAATATTTTTCTATAAAACCACTGAAAAACCTCCAACATAACAAACTTCCCTGCAATATGAGTACTTAAATAAACTGAATAGTGGCAAGCATCATAATGCATTCCATATAAAAATGGTTCTGAAACGAGACCTGTTTCATTATCCATGTGATAATGCACAAAGTCAGGAAGAGAAAGGAGAAATATGAAGAATGAAGAATGCATTTGAAATTATATAGCTTTGTTTCTACCACTGGCTGTGAAAGCATTTTGTCCCCCAATAACAACTATCTCTTACAGCCTGCCATTGTTTCTGCACCAAAAACGAACATATGGCTGTTTTAAATGTAACTGCACTTCCCTCCCAAAGCCAGGTGAGCATGGCAGTGCATTCCATGCCAGCCTCAGGGAAGGAGACACAAGGCCACTGGATGCGTCCCAGAGGCCAGCAAAGTGCCCCCTTGCTTCCCAGGCTGTGGGGAGGTCATGACAGGGCTCTGGGAGCATCCCAGGGCCCTCCTGCAACCTTCCCAGAGCCTAGGATGCCCCTCCCCACCTTGTGGAGGGCAGTTCCAGGGTTTCCTGACTTTGCATGATTTTGCCTTTGCTCATGGATCCCCAGAGCTGAATCCTCAAATACTTAAGTGCCTGGCCAAGTGTACTTCCCAGAAATCCATATGTGCTCCAATGTTGGACCACACCATTTTTTACTCCTTTCCATTGTGTGACATATATTGATTGATACTTTTCCCTGTCTAAAACCAATAAATGTTCTCCCTTTCTTTACTTTTTAAACTTTGCCTTGTTTTATTCTGCCTAGCTTCCCTGTTTCCTGAGGAGCATCTCCTTCAACAACAGTGCTGGGGACTTTGTGTCTTTTGATGAGAATGGGGAATTGGCAGCTGGATTTGATGTTCTGAACTGGGTTACTTTCCCCAACCAAACCTTCCTGCGAGTGAAAGTAGGAAAGGTAGAACCACAGAAATTGCATGATGTCGACTTGAGCATGGATGAAGAAGCCATCACATGGCACAAAGCATTCAATCAGGTGGGAGTGGACTCTTGGTTTTTCATAAAGGGAACATTTTTTTTTATTATTCAGAATACAGTGGTACCTTGGGGGTAAGAACTTAATTCATTCTAGAGGTCCATTCTTAACCTGAAAGTGTTCTTAACCTGAAGCACCACTTTCGCTAATGGGGCCTCCCGTTGCCACCGCGCTGCCGGAGCACAATTTCTGTTCCCATCCTGAAGCAAAGTTCTTAACCCGGGGTACTATTTCTGGGTTAGTGGAGTCTGTAACCTGAAGTGTCTGTAACCTGAAGTGTCAGTAACCCAAGGTACCACTGGACAAATACAAGAATAAGGTCTGGTGTTAATAACATTCTTAAGCTCCGTTATTGCATGAAGGGGTTACTACAAGGGAGTAAGCTCTCCTGCCGGTCTTAGCCAGGTCACATTAATGTAGGACTAAAGGTAAAAGGGAAGGCAATTGACCCCTTAATTGTTAAGTCCATTGTAGCACTCATCTCGCTTTGCAGGCCATGTATGTAGGTGATGTCTGCAGTTTTTCTGCAGACACTTTTCCAGAACATGTGGCCATCATGACTAAACCACTTCTGGCACAAGAGAACACCGTGATGAATGTCAGAGTGCACAGAAACTTTGTTTACCTTCCCACCACAGTGGTACCTATATATCAGCTTGAACTGCTAGGTTGGCAGGAGCTGGGACAGAGCTCACCCTGTTGTGTGGATTTGAATCGCTGACCTTCTGATCAACAAGGGAAGGGGCTCAGTGGTTTAGACCACAGCACCACCGGAGTCCCTAATGTAGGAGTAAATCCTATGCTACCAAACAACACATATTTTTCAGAAGACAAGGGGAGGATGTTATTAATTTGTGCTGAAGGAAGAGTACTTGTCTTGTAGTGTTTATCTGAATCTAATGTATATACTTCCCATTTTGCCTTCTCTGCCAACTCCCTGTATTTCAGAATCAGTTGTCTTTCCCTGTCCTCTTTCCATCCACTGTCTTATAAAGATGAAAATTCAGTTTCCCTTCTGTTTGACTTCCAATATTTATATTACAATTTATTCATGCATACACACACCACTCTTCTGGAATAACATGAATCTGCCAAATGATCTTGTCTCTTTGGCTCAAACTGTGTTCTTTAACATGGCAAAAGGGAGCTTCCTCTTCTCCTCTCTTTCTGGCTAGGTGCTGCCCCTTGGTTTGTGCAATGATCGGTGCCAGCCAGGCTACAGCTGGAAAAAGAAGGAGGGGTCGCCATTTTGTTGCTATGACTGTGCTTCATGTCCAGATGGGATGATTTCAAATCAAACGGGTAGGAGACATCAGCTGCTGTTTTATTAATGCTTCCTAGTCTATTTCAACAGTTTTCTCTTATTAACAGTTCGGTACTCCTAAACGGAACAGCAGTTGCACTCAACTCTGGAAGAAACAAGACGGACACAGAGAGTGGGGAAACTAGAGCCACAACTTTAACCTTTCCAAAGTAGATCTGTGGAAATAGGTGTGAATCATGTCCAGTGTTCTCTTCCTGCTCCCCACCTGCCACAGCTTGCGGAGTCAGGGGAGACTTGCCTAACCCTCCATCCCCATAGTTTTAGGGCTGAGAGCCAGAAACACAAAATCAAATTCTGCTGCTCCAAGATATCATAGCGGGCTTCTCACTTTTCAGTAGAGATGACCGTTTGCTCTTTCAATGGTCCCATATTAACAGTCATCAATACTTTGCTTCCTAAATACCTGGTTATGTGATTGATAGCACCTACAGTCATACCTCGGGTTAAAGCCGCTTCAGTTTATGTTTTTTCGGGTTGCGGACTGCCAAAACACGGAAGTACCGGAATGGGTTACTTACGGGTTTTATCAGTCGCTCATACTCAGAAGCGCCAAATTGCAACCCTCGCGTGCATAGACGGGCAGACGTGGGTTGCAAATGCTCCGGGTTGTGAACATGCATCCTGCAAGGATCATGTTCACAACCCGAGCATCCTCTGTATATATTTATGAAGAAAAAGAAAAGCCAGAAAAACAAAATCAAATTCTGCTGCTCCAAGGTATCAATACTTTGCTTCCTAAATTCCTGGTGATTTGATTGATACCACCTATATGGTTTTTTAAGAAGAAAATACCCGTTGCTTTTTACTAGTTTCCACTTATCTCTGATACTTGTTTAGAATTAACTGATGGCTTAGAATTGTGTTTTGGGGGCAGAACAATATTTCTTTTAAAGGAAATTTGAGATACCATTGGGGATGGAGGAATACATTACAAAGAATGAAACATGCCTGAAGAATAGGGTTGCCTTGTTTGTTGGAACTCATATATCATTCATTTGATTTGTTTAGACATGGATAATTGTTTCAAATGCCAAGAAGGTCAATTTCCAAACCACAACAGAGATCATTGCATTCCCAAGACCCACAATTTTCTTAGCTACGCAGAGCCTTTGGGAATCACATTAGCTGCCTTGGCTCTGCTCTTCGCTCTGGTCACAGCCTTGGTCCTTGGCGTCTTCTCTAAGAATGGGGACACTCCCATTGTCAAAGCCAACAACCGGGACCTCACCTACACTCTGCTCCTTGCCCTCTTGCTCTGCTTCCTCTGCTCCTTGCTCTTCATTGGCCAGCCTCACCCAGTCAGCTGCTCTTTACGACAAACGGCCTTTGGCATCATCTTCTCCATTGCGGTGTCTTGTGTCTTGGCCAAAACCATCACGGTGGTTCTGGCCTTCATGGCCACCAAACCAGGATCCAGGATGAGGAAGTGGGTGGGGAAATCTCTGGCCAACTCTGTTCTTCTGGGTTGCTGCTCACTTCAAGCCAGTATTTGTGCTCTTTGGCTCTGTACAGCTCCTCCCTTCCCAGATGTGGACATGTACTCTCTGGCGGAGGAAATCATCCTAGAATGCAACGAAGGCTCTGCCCCCATGTTTTATTGTGTCCTGGGGTACCTGGGATTCCTGGCCAGTGTCAGCTTCACCATGGCTTTCCTGGCCAGGAAGTTGCCAGACAGTTTCAACGAAGCCAAGTTCATCACTTTCAGCATGTTGGTGTTCTGCAGCGTTTGGCTGTCCTTTGTTCCCTCTTATCTGAGCACCAAAGGAAAGCAGATGGTGGCTGTGGAGATCTTCTGCATCTTGGCCTCCAGTGCAGGCCTGCTTGCTTGCATCTTCTTCCCCAAATTGTACATAATCATTCTGAGGCCCGACTTGAACAGCAAAGACCACTTGATTCTGAGGAGCAAATAGGAGTCAAGTTGTGTTGATGTCTTTAATGGTTGCATTATTAGAAAATGTAGACATTTGTTGGAATAAAACTGGCCAAGGAAACCCCTTGTGTGTCCCAATTCTTTTCTTTTTCATAATCAGTTTTTTTCTTTCTCTCTTGTCACTGTCTATTTACATACAGCATTTTTCACAATCTGTGCTCAAAGTGGTTCACACAAAAATCAAAGTCCAATCACAGTATATATATATATATATATATATATATATTTGCTTTCGTAGATTTTCACGGGTATAGGAATGCAGGTTTTGGTGTCCTCGGGTGTCTTCCCGTGTAAAAGTTGGGGTGTCTAGGCGACGTTTCGACGAGGTCTCACTCGTCATCTTCAGGCTGGTGCTTTCGGCTTCTTGTTACTGGAACAGAGCTTGTTCTTGCTCTGTTCCAGTAACAAGAAGCCGAAAGCACCAGCCTGAAGATGACGAGTGAGACCTCGTCGAAACGTCGCCTAGACACCCCAACTTTTACACGGGAAGACACCCGAGGACACCAAAACCATATATATATATATATATATATATGCTTTCGTAGATTTTCACGGGTATAGGAATGCAGGTTTTGGTGTCCTCGGGTGTCTTCCCGTGTAAAAGTTGGGGTGTCTGGGCGACGTTTCGACGAGGTCTCACTCGTCATCTTCAGGCTGGTGCTTTCGGCTTCTTGTTACTGGAACAGAGCAGGATCTCAGTGTTTGAGTTCCTATAAATACTGTTGAGGAGGTGTGGTGTATAGGTGTGGCTATACACCACACCTCCTCAACAGTATTTATAGGAACTCAAACACTGAGATCCTGCTCTGTTCCAGTAACAAGAAGCCGAAAGCACCAGCCTGAAGATGACGAGTGAGACCTCGTCGAAACGTCGCCCAGACACCCCAACTTTTACACGGGAAGACACCCGAGGACACCAAAACCTGCATATATATATATATATATATATATATATATAGATGTGTGTGTGTGTGTGTGTGTGTGTGTGTGTGTATATACACACTGTACACACACACACACACACACACACACACACACACACACACACATATTTGGGCAGCCAAAATGGTCAAAGGTCTGGAAACGATGCCTTATGAGGAACGGCTAAGGGAGCTGGGCATGTTTAGCCTGGAGAAGAGGAGGTTAAGGGGTGATATGATAGCCATGTTCAAATATATAAAAGGATGTCATATAGAGGAGGGAGAAAGGTTGTTTTCTGCTGCTCCAGAGAAGCGGACACGGAGCAATGGATCCAAACTACAAGAAAGAAGATTCCACCTAAACATTAGGAAGAACTTCCTGACAGTAAGAGCTGTTCGACAGTGGAATTTGCTGCCAAGGAGTGTGGTGGAGTCTCCTTCTTTGGAGGTCTTTAAGCAGAGGCTTGACAACCATATGTCAGGAGTGCTCTGATGGTGTTTCCTGCTTGGCAGGGGGTTGGACTCGATGGCCCTTGTGGTCTATTCCAAGTCTATGATTACACACACACACACACACACACACAATGTTCATATATATATGAACATTGGGAGAACGTGCTAAATCCAGTCTATGGCACATCTAGTCCTGCATCCTGTTCTCACAGGGCCAACCAGATTATCATTAATACAATTATTTTTTCAATTTGTATACCATTTACGGTTATAGTTACTGTACCCCATCACATTGATTGGGTTTCCCCGGCCATTCTTGGTAGCTTCCGACATATATAAAAACATAATAAAACATTACACACTTGAAGGCTTATCAATACAGGGCTGCCTTCAGATTTTTAAAATATTGGTATTTATCTCCTTGACATCTCATGGGATGGTGTTCCCTAGGGAAGGCCCCACTACCCAGAAGGCCCTCTGCCTGGTTCCCTGTAACCTCCCTTCTCGCAGTGTCAAGGACTGGGCAGAGGAGGAATGGTGGAGACTGCCTCTCCAGCCTAATCCTTCCAGGGAAGAGGAAGAAGAAGACAGTTTAGATTTATAACAGGACTTGAGAGAGGTCACAGTTCAGAGGCAAATGAGGGGGAAAGTTGGGAAA